>NC_053028.1:67216834-67446507 GCF_003073215.2 Triticum urartu | reverse complement strand
GTGATAAAATTTTGAAACCATTTGCACAATAAGCTCTGATAAGTTTACTACAGTGGGACTTTTCTTTCATAATTTTTTGAGGTAGGGAATTATGGATCTTGCTGCACTCTTTACAGACTGTCCTGTTTAGGCAGATTGCTGTTATGTTTGCATATGTTTGCTTCTTTAATGATTCCATTTGAGGATAGGACTATTAAATATGCATAAGAATTTAGTATGCAATGTTGAATAATAATTTTAGTGATTTTCTACAGTAGAGTATGATAAGGTTTTTGCATTGGCCCAGGCTTTACACTTTATGCTTCCGGCTCGTATGTTGTGTGGAATTGTGAGCGGATAACAATTTCACACAGGAAACAGCTATGACCATGATTACGCCAAGCTATTTAGGTGAGACTATAGAATACTCAAGCTTGGGGATGCTCAAGGAATCCCAATATAATATTTCAAGAAGTCTCAAGCGTCTAAGCTTGGGGATGCCCCGGTTGGCATCCCACCTTTCTTCTTCAACAACTATCGGTTAGTTTAGGTTGATCCTAAGTTTTTGCTTCTTCACATGATGTTTGCCATTCTTAGAATGTCATTTTAATTTGTTTTGCTTGCTGTTTGAATAAAATATCAAGATCTGAAATTCTTAAATGTTAGAGAGTCTTCATATAGTTGCATAATTATTCGACTACTCATTGATCTTCACTTATATCTTTCGGAGTAGTTTGTCATTTGCTCTAGTACTTCACTTATATCCTTTTAGAGCACGACGGTGGTTTTATTTTGTAGAAATAGATGAACTGTCATGCGTCACTTATATTATTTTGAGAGTCTTAAACAGAATGGTAATTTTCTTTGGGTATGAATTTAGTCCTAATATGATGGGCATCCAAGAGGGATATAATAAAAACTTTCATATAAAGTGCATTGAATACTATGAGAAGTTTGATACTTGATGATTGTTTTGAGATATTAGGATGGTAATATTAGAGTCATGATAATGAGTAGTTGTGAATTTGAGAAATACTTGTGTTAAATTTTGTGATTCCCGTAGCATGCACGTATGGTGAACCTTTATGTCATGAAGTCGGAGCATGATTTATTTATTGATCGTCTTCCTTATGAGTGGCGGTTGGGGACGAGCGATGGTCTTTTCTACTAATCTATCCCCCTAGGAGCATGCACGTAGTACTTTGTTTCGATAACTAATAGATTTTTGCAATAAGTATGTGAGTTCTTTATGACTAATGTTGAGTCCATGGATTATACGCACTCTCACCCTTCTCCAGTACCGCGCAACTTTCGTCGGTACCATAAACCCACCATATACCTTCCTCAAAACAGCCACCATACCTACCTATTATGGCATTTCCATAGCCATTCCGAGATATATTGCCATGCAACTTTCCACCATTCTGTTTATTATGACACGCTCCATCATTGTCATATTGCTTTGCGTGATCATGTAGTTGACATCGTATTTGTGGCAAAGCCACCGTTCATTCTTCCATACATGTCACTCATGAGTCATTGCACATCCCGGTACACCGCCAGAGGCATTTATATAGAGTCATACTTTGTTCTAAGCATCGAGTTGTAATTCTTGAGTTGTAAGTAAATAAAAGTGTGATGATCATCATTATTAGAGCATTGTCCTAGTGAGGAAAGGATGATGGAGACTATGATTCCCCCACAAGTCGGGATGAGACTCCGGATGAAAATAATAAAAAATAGAGAGAAAAAGAGGCCATAAAAAAGACCTAAAAAAACAAAAAACAAAAAAATGAGAGAAAAAGAGAGAAGGGACAATGCTACTATCCTTTTACCACACTTGTGCTTCAAAGTTGCACAATGATCTTCATGATAAAGAGTCTCCTATGTTGTCACGTTCATATACTAGTGGGAATGTTTCATTATAGAACTTGGCTTGTATATTCCTATGATGGGCTTCCTAAAAATGCCCTAGGTCTTCGTGAGCAAGCAAGTTGGATGCACACCCACTTAGTTTCTTTTTGAGCTTTCATATGCTTATAGCTCTAGTGCATCCGTTGCATGGCAATCCCTACTCACTCACATTGTTATCTATTGATGGGCATCTCCATAGCCCGTTGATATGCCTAGTTGATGTGAGACTATCTTCTCCCTTTTTGTCTTCTCCACAACCACCCTTCTATTCCACATATATTGCTATATCCATGGCTCACGCTCATGTATTGCGTGAATATTGAAAAAGTTTGAGAACATCAAAAGTATGAAACAATTGCTTGTCTTGTCATCAGGGTTGTGCATGATTTAAATATTTTGTGTGGTGAAGATGGAGCTTAGCCATACTATACGATTTTGTAGGGATAACTTTCTTTGGTCATGTTATTTTGAGAAAGACATGATTGCTTTGTTAGTATGCTTGAAGTATTATTATTTTTATGTCAATATTAAACTTTTGTCTTGAATCTTATGGATCTGAATATTCTTGCCACAATAAAGAATAACATGGATAAATATGTTAGGTAGCATTCCACATCAAAAATTCTGTTTTTATCATTTACCTACTCGAGGACGAGCAGGAATTAAGCTTGGGGATGCTGATACGTCTCCAACGTATCTATAATTTTTTATTGTTTCATGCTATTATATTATCAACCTTGGATGTTTTATATGCATTTATATGCTATTTTATATGATTTTTGGGACTAACCTATTAACCTAGATCCCAGTGCCAGTTTATGTTTTTCCTTGTTTTAGAGTATCGCAGAAAAGGAAAATCAAACGGAGTCCAATTGACCTGAAACTTCACGGAACTTATTTTTGGACCAGAAGAAGCCCACGGAGTATCGGTGATGGACCAGAAGAGTCCCGGGCTGCCCATGAGGGTGGGGGGCGCGCCCCCCTGCCTCATGGACAGCCCGGAGATCCACCGACATACTTCTTCCTCCTATATATATATATCCATATACCCTAAAAACTTCAAGGAGCAGAATAGATAGGGAGTTCTGCTGCTAGAAGCCTCCGTAGCCACCGAAAACCAATCTAGACCCGTTCCGGCACCCTGCCGGAGTGGGGGAATCCCTCTCCGGTGGCCATCTTCATCATCCCGGCGCTCTCCATGATGAGGAGGAAGTAGTCCACCCTCGAGGCTGAGAGTATGTACCAGTAGCTATGTGTTTGATCTTTCTCTCTCTCTCGTGTTCTTGAGGTGGTACGATCTTGATGTATCGCGAGCTTTGCTATTATAGTTAGATCTTATGATGTTTCTCCCCCTCTACTCTCTTGTAATGGATTGAGTTTTCCCTTTGAAGTTATCTTATCGGATCGAGTCATTAAGGATTTGAGAACACTTGATGTATGTCTTACACGTGCTTATCTGTGGTGACAATGGGATATCACGTGATCCACTTGATGTATGTTTTGGTGATCAATCTGCGGTTTCCGCCCATGAACCTATGCATAGGGTTTGGCACACGTTTTCGTCTTTACTCTCCGGTAGAGTCTTCCGTGCACTCTTTGAAGTACTTTGTGTTGGTTTGAATAGATGAATCTGAGATTGTGTGATGCATATCGTATAATCATACCCACGGATACTTGAGGTGACAATGGAGTATCTAGGTGACATTAAGGTTTTTGTTGATTTGTGTCTTAAGGTGTTATTCTAGTACGAACTCTATGATAGATCGAACGGAAAGAATAGCTTCATGTTATTTTACTACAGACTCTTGAATAGATTGATCAGAAAGGATAACTTTGAGGTGGTTTCGTACCCTACCATAATCTCTTCGTTTGTTCTCATGTATTAGTGACTTTGGAGTGACTCTTTGTTGCATGTTGAGGGATAGTTATATGATCCAATTATGTTATTATTGTTGAGAGAACTTGCACTAGTGAAAGTATGAACCCTAGGCCTTGTTTCAACGCATTGCAATACCATTTGTGCTCACTTTTATCATTAGTTACCTTGCTGTTTTTATATTTTCAGATTACAAAAACCATTATCTACTATCCATATTGCACTCGTATCACCATCTCTTCGCCGAACTAGTGCACCTATACAATTTACCATTGTATTGGGTGTGTTGGAGACACAAGAGACTCTTTATTATTTGGTTGCAGGGTTGTTTGAGAGAGACCATCTTCATCCTACGCCTCCCACGGATTGATAAACCGTAGGTCATCCACTTGAGGGAAATTTGCTACTGTCCTACAAACCTCTGCACTTGGAGGCCCAACAACGTCTACAAGAAGAAGGTTGTGTAGTAGACATCAGTAGACCCTATTTGAATACTGCAGGGACTGTTATTGATTGCAACAAAGGCAATGTCACTTTTCATGTTAATGGTAATAAGCATACGATACACTTTCCGAGGAAACAACCTCAAGTACACATTATCAGTCCTATTGGAAAAATTTAATGATAACTATTGGAGGTTTTGAATTCCCTCTTCCTACTATCAAGAAGAAATATGATATTCTTATTGTTGGGGACATACACATCCCCGTTGAGGCAAGCTAGTGTTATTAAAAAATTCTCCGGTTTCATGTTATTCGGAAACATTTTGTTAACAAGACTTGATCAACCTTGTTAGTGGATTCCTTTTGATGAGCATGAGATGGCTGAAGTTAGAAAGCGCAACTCTCTGTACCCTCCTTTTACTTTCTATTATTTATATTATATAAAGCAAAAATAGTATTTTCTGTCTGTTTTCTGAATTATCCTTGCAATAAAAATACCCCGAAAATAGAAGTTCTCCAAATGTCCTGAAAATGAGATATGATTTTTTGTAGAATATTTTAGAATTACTGGCACTCAGAACACACCAGGGGCCCCACCACTTGGCCACGAGGGTGTAGGGCGCGCCCCCTGGGGCGCCCCCCCTTCCTCATGGACCCCATGTGGACCCCCCTCCACTTATTCCAGCACCCACACACTTCGTCTTCCTCCATAAAAAATCATCTCGTAGCTCAAACCCGTGTTCTAGCTCATCTTGCTGGTAGTTTCGATCTCCTTGCTCAAAGCTCCATTCACAAAACTGCTTTGGGGGATTGTTCTTCGGTATGTGACTCCTACAATGGTCCAATTAGTTTTCGTTCTAGTGCTTTATTTATTGCAAAATTTTGCTGCTAAGGTGACCCTGTTCTTGAGCTTGCATGTGAAATTTATATGGTCAAAAGTAATTTTAATGCATGATATGGCCTCTAGGCACTTGTAGGGGTAGTTGCTATCAATCTTGTTGAGTTTGATTCACTTTTATTTTGAGTCACTGAAAATTTCAGAAATTTTCCAGAGAAAGAAAATGTTTAGGAAAATGTACCAAGGTGGTTCCTCAACGAAGCAAGGACCAAGGCTCGTGATACGTGAGCCGGACGATGAACCACCGAGGGAAGCTCAAGTGCGGCCTTGTGAATGGCCGTCAGAAGAGTTTATGGTCCAAGCAGGCATCAAGGATGAATTTGACGCGTATATGCGTAATGCTGATCTTGAGGACTTCATGTCAGATAAGTGTCGACAGTACCACTACCTAACGGATTCCTTTGTGAGGAGGTTTAAACTTACATCCTCTCGCAATTCTCACACTGTTTTAGTTGATCTTTATGATAAATCATATACCATGGACCTAGAAGATTTTAATACTAGTTGTAAACTCCCGCACTGGGGCAATGTTAGTGAACCTCGCAAATCTGAATATAAAGACTTCCTTTTTAGTATCATTGTGGGGGAATCTAGGGAAATCACACAAGCTACCATTGGGAGCATTCATTTCCCTTCCATACATTATTTTGCTCTCTTCATTGGTAGATGCATTAACGGTAAGGATGAGGCCTGTCACATATGTGTTCCAGATCTAAGTGTCCTCAAAAGTGCAGTATTAGGTGATAAACAATATAACTTGGGGGCCATTGTTGCATGAAGGTTGCATCATAACAGTATAAGTGGAGACTTGTTTGGTAGAATTCATGCAACTCGTGTAGCTAATTATCTTAATGTGCCTATACATGCAAATGGTATAGAGCTAGCTCCTGCTTACCTAGATTATAATGCTATGGTTCACCATCAGTTTCTTGAGAGGAACGAACAGTTCCTCCAGTGCCGACTAATCTTCGACAGACAGCGCACTGTCCATGTTTCCCTCCCTACTCCTACTTTCTTTAACTTTCAGGCAAAAAGGAGATATGTTATAACCAAGTAGGAGGCAAACGAGTACGAGAGGAGTACGGAGGCAGCTCGCCTCCAAGCTGCAGCTTTACAAGCAGTAGCTACTGCATATCAGTACGACCCCAGCTACAACTTTGAATATCCACCAGGACAACAGTGGCCATAGACCAACTTAGGCCAAAAGCCTAAGCTTGGGGGAGTATGTATTTCTCATTGACATTACATTCATGTTCACGCACTCATGCTAGTTGTCGGTGCTCATACTGTTTCATTGTACTATCCATGCTAGTTTATTTTCTTTTCTAAGCCCTCTTCTTGTGTGTTTGAAAACCCTTAAGAAAAACCAAAAAAAAAATAGTTGTAGCTTGTAGCTAGTTTACTTTCCATGCCTGCAGTAGTAGTAACTAAAAGAAAACCCAAAAGTATTTCTCATTCTTCTTTTGCTTGTTGGGAGCTTTCCCATGTAAATAGTTTTATTTCTTTTCTTGTTCTTTGGGGGTCGAGAGGAGAAGACCATGATGAAGATGTTGAGTGGCTCTTATATGCATTATTGTTGATTTAACCAAGAGCCCATGTTACCTTGTCTTCTCCCTTGTATTAAATGCTTGCAGATTCCAGCTTAGTCCAATGCATGTGCACTATTATTATTATCCACACCGTTCGGTCGTGCAAGTGAAAGGCAATAATGATGATATATGATGGACTGGATGTGATGAGAGAAGCTAGTATGAGCTCAACTTATCTTGTTTTTATAAATATGATTAGTTCATCATTCCTGATTCAGCCTATTATGAATGAAACATGTTTGCAATGACAATTAGAGATTATAGTTTCCCATACCATGCTTAATTAGCTAGTAGTTTATAATGGTTTACCTTGCGTGCCAACATGCTATTAAAATGGTTGTGATGTGGTATGATAGGGTGGTATCCTCCTTTTAATGATTCGAGTGGCTTGACTTGGCACATGTTCACGCATGTAGTTGAAACAAAATCAACATAGCCTCCACAATATTTATGTTCATGAGGATTTATATCCTACTCATGCTTGCACTCATTGTTGATTAATCTTAATGCATATTCATGAAGGAAATATGCCCTAGATGCAATAATAAAGTTGTTATTTATATTTCCTTATATCATGATAAATGTTTTATTATTCATGCTAGAATTGTATTAACCAGAAACTTAGTACATGTGTGAATACATAGACAAACAGAGTGTCACTAGTATCCCTCTACTTGACTAGCTCGTTAATCAAAGATGGTTAAGTTTCCTAGCCATGAACAAAGAGTTGTCATTTGATGAACGGGATCACATCATTAGAGAATAATGTGATTAACTTGACCCATCTGTTAGCTTAACACTTTGATCGTTTAGTTTACTGCTATAGCTTTCTCCATAACTTATACATGTTCCTACCACTATGAGATTATGCAACTCCCGAATACCGGAGGAACACTTAGTGTGCTATCAAATGTCACAACGTAACTGGGTGACTATAAAGATGCTCTACAGGTGTCTCCGATGGTGTTTGTTGAGTTGGCACAGATCGAGATTAGGATTTGTCACTCCATGTATCGAAGAGGTATCTCTGGGCCCTCTCGGTAATGCACATCACTATAAGCCTTGAAAGGAGTTAGTTACGGGATGTTGCATTACAAAATGAGTAAAGAGACTTGCCAGTAATGAGATTGAACTAGGTATTGAGATACCGACGATCGAATCTTGGGCAAGTAACATACCGATGATAAAGGGAACAAACGTATGTTGTTATGCGGTTTGACCGATAAAGATCTTCGTAGAATATGTAGGAACCAATATGAGCATCCAGGTTCCGCTATTGGTTATTGACTGGAGATGAGTCTCGGTCATGTCTACATAGTTCTCGAACCCGTAGGGTCCACACGCTTAACGTTCGGTGACGATCGGTATTATGAGTTTATGTGTTTTGATGTACCGAAGGTAGTTCGGAGTCCCGGATATGATCGCAGACATGACGAGGAGCCTCGAAATGGTCGAGACATAAAGATCGATATATTGTAAGGCTATGTTTGGACATCGGAATGGTTCCGTGTGAGTTCGGGCATTTACCGGAGTACCGGGGGGTTATCGGAACCCCTTGGGGAGTGTATGGGCCTTAATGGGACTTAGTGGGAGAGAGGAGGAGGCAGCCAAGATGGAGGGCGCGCCCCCCAAGCCCAATCCGAATTGGGTGGGGGTCCGGCCCCCCTTCCTTCCCTCTCTCTCCCCCTTCCTTTCTCTCCTACTCCAACAAGGGAAGGGGGGATCCTACTCCCACCGGGAGTAGGACTCCCCCCTTAAGGCGCGCCATAGAGGGCTGGCCCTCCCCCTCCTCCACTCCTTTATATACGGGGGAGGGGGGCACCCCATAGACACACAAGCTGATTGTTTAGCCATGTGCGGTGCCCCCCTCCACAGAATTCCACCTCTGTCATATCGTTGTAGTGCTTAGGCGAAGCCCTGCGTCAGTAACTTCATCATCACCGTCATCATGCCGTCGTGTTGACGAAACTCTCCCTCGACCTTAGCTGGATCTAGAGTTCGTGGGACGTCACCGAGCTGAACGTGTGCAGATCACGGAGGTGCCGTACCTTCGGTGCTAGGATCGGTTGGATCGTGAAGACGTACGACTACATCAACTGTGTTACTTAACGCTTCCTCTTATGGTCTACGAGGGTACGTAGACACACTCTCCCGCTCGTTGCTATGCATCTCCTAGATAGATCTTGCGTGATCATAGGTAAATATTTGAAATACTGTGTTCCCCAATAGTGGCATCTGAGCCAGGTCTATGCGTAGATGTTATATGCATGAGTAGAACACAAAGGAGTTGTGGGCGTGGGTATATACATATTGCTTGCCTTCACTAGTTGATTCTTGATTCAGCGGTATTGTTGGATGAAGCATCTCAGATCGACATTACGCGTACGCTTATGCGAGACTGGTTCTACCGACGTGCTTCGCACACAGGTGGCTAGTGGGTGTTAGTTTCTCCAACTATAGTTGAATCGGATTCAATGAACATGGTTCTTTCTGAAGATCAAAAAGCAATCACTATACCGCATTGTGGTTTTTGGTGCGTAGGTGCGGGAGTCCTGTATTAGGGGGTCTCCGGACAGCCGGACTATATCCTTTGGCCGGACTATTGGACTATGAAGATACAAGATTGAAGACTTCGTCCCGTGTCCGGATGGGACTTTCCTTGGCGTGGAAGGCAAGCTTGGCAATACGGATGTGTAGATCTCCTCACTTGTAACCGACTTTGTGTAACCCTAGCCCCTCCGGTGTCTATATAAACCGGAGGGTTTAGTCCATAGGACAACACACAATCATACGATAGGCTAGCTTCTAGGGTTTAGCCTCTACGATCTCGTGGTAGATCAACTCTTGTAATACTCATATCATCAATATTAATCAAGCAGGACATAGGGTATTACCTCCATCAAGAGGCCCGAACCTTGGTAAACATCGTGTCCCCTGCCTCTTGCTATCATCCACCTTAGACGCACAGTTCAGGACCCCCTACCCGAGATCCGCCGGTTTTGACACCGACATTGATGCTTTTATTGAGAGTTCCACTATGTCATCATCATAAGGAGGGATGGCTCGTCTCGTTGTCAAGAACAACATCACCTCTGGAGGCGCCCTGGCTGTAGGCCAAACTCTCCGACTAGGCGGCTTCGTCATGACCGCCCGCTCGGCCGTTGCACCGACGATGACTTCTCGGGTCATCAAAAATAGCCTCCACATCGGCTCGAAATTCACCGAGAAAATGGATCCAATGGAGCTCTCCTCTTTGAACGAGCTCTTGGATCGCATCGCCGGTCTGGGAGTCGCTACAGACTACGATCGGATTGGGCTTAAACCCGACCAAAGGGAGATTAACTCTTCGTCGGTCACCCATCAGATAGCGGTGGTGGAGGAGCAATGCGGCGAATCTTCCTCTATCCTGAGGACAAACTATGTCCGGGTTCTCGAACTCTCCGAGCTGGATACCCGTCCATGGGAGGACATCGCCCTAAACCCGAGCCTAGAATCAGGCTGCATGCCAAACCTATGGGGCAATATTCCGGAGCCCGAACTCCCAAGATCGGAAACTCCTCCGCCCCTGGGTCTCAGATTGGGTCAAGGTCTGGACTCAAATCCACCCACCCACCCAGACATAAACGATCTTTCCCTCATTAGGCAAGAGCCCCAAGAGACAGTACATCACTATTGGGCCAGATTTCTCCTTTTAATGAACAAGGTCAAGGACTGTCGCGAGGAAGACGCAATTTCGTTCTTCTGCAACAATTGCACGGACAAGGGAATCCTCAACGCCATAAGTCACCGTGACATTACACACTTCGCTGACTTGGCGGCCATAGTACGGAAGTACTGTGCGATGGAAAGCGCCTGGAAAATCCAAACAATTTTTTTGGATAATCCGGCTCTGACAAAACCCCTGGTCCGAACTAAAAGGGTGCACTCTCATAAGTCACACGGCTCACTTACAAAGAAGCAAAAGCCCACTACAGGGCGTGGAACCGTATTGGAGGGATGGCTTAACGGGCCCTGCAAAATTCATTGTACAACGGATACCATACCAACACACAGCCTTAGAGCATGTTGGGTACTCCGGCAGGTGGCTAAAAGTGGTGAGGATCTCCTCATTCAAAACACCGTAGAGCACCATCCCGTGGATAACAATACAGTACTAACAGTCTTCGAGACCTTCGCCTCAAATAATAGGCGTAAGCGAGCACTCTGCAGCCTTGCCGAAGTTTGCCACATGGCAGCAATAAATCCATGGAGCGACACGGCTATCACCTTCAATGCCAGTGACGAACCTAAATTCCGAACAGCCCGAGCACCATCCGCCTTGGTCCTCTGTCCAATTGTGGCCGGCTTTCGGCTTACTAAAGTGCTCATGGACGGCGGCAGCGGATTAAACCTCATTTATGAGTAAACTCTTCAAAAATGGAAATAGACAGAAACGATATTGAGCAAAGCAGCACAACCTTCCGAGGAATCATCCCGAGTCGGGAGGCAAGTTGTGCCGGGAAAATCACACTAGATGTTGTATTCGGCACTCCAGAGAATTACCGGTCCGAAGAAATTACATTCCAAGTGGCCCTGTTCAGTAGCGGATACCACGCCCTTCTAGGGCGGGAGGCATTCACGATCTTCCAAGCCATACCCCATTACGGGTACATGAAGCTCAAAATTCCCGGGCCTAATGGAATCATCACTCTAGCTAGTGAGCCGACATAGCACTCCACGCCGAAAACAAGATAGCCGCACTAGCCCTCGAGGCATGATACGTCTCCAACGTATCTATAATTTTTGATTGCTCCATGCTATATTATCTACTGTTTTGGACTATATTGGGCTTTATTTTCCACTTTTATATTATTTTTGGGACTAACCTATTAACCGGAGGCCCAGCCCAGAATTGCTATTTTTTTGCCTATTTCAGTGTTTCGAAGAAACAGAATATCAAACGGAATCCAAACAGAAAAATCCTTTTTGGAACGTGATTTTCTTCTCGGATAAGACCCAGGAGACTTGGACCCTACTCCAAGAAGTACCGGAGGCGGTCACGAGGGTAGGGGGCGCCCCCTGCCTCGTGGGCCCCTCGGTGCTCCACCGACGTACTCCTTCCTCCTATATATACCCACGTACCCCCAAACGATCAGAACAGGAGCCAAAAACCTAATTCCACCGCCGCAACTTTCTGTATCCACGAGATCCCATCTTGGGGCCTGTTCCGGAGCTCCGCCGGAGAGGGCCATCATCATGGAGGGCTTCTACATCATCATAGCCCCTCCAATGAAGTGTGAGTAGTTTACCTCAGACCTTCGGGTCTATAGTTAGTAGCTAGATGACTTCTTCTCTCTTTTTGGATCTCAATATAATGTTCTCCCTGACGGTGTCCTGGACTAGGGGGTACTCACCACGTCGTCTCCCGATCTATTAGATTGGGCCGAGGACCCCCGTGGCCGTATACTCATGGGCCAGTTCGGACGGCTACCACATACAAGGAAGATTCCACAAGACTTGGCGATCAAGACAAGGACTTCTCCCCACCAGCGTATTCGGCTAGGACTCTTGTTATCCTAGGCCTCCGGTGCATTATATAAACCGAGGCCGGGCTAGTCGATAGATATACAATATATACAACAATCATACCATAGGCTAGCTTCTAGGGTTTAGCCTCCTTGATCTCGTGGTAGAGCTACTCTTGTACTACCCATATCATCAATATTAATCGAGCAGGACGTAGGGTTTTACCTCCATCAAGAGGGCCCGAACCTGGGTAAAACATTGTGTACCTTGTCTCCTGTTACCATCCGCCTAGACGCACAGTTCGGGACCCCCTACCCGAGATCCGCCGGTTTTGACACCGACATTGGTGCTTTCATTGAGAGTTCCGCTGTGTGATCGACAAAAGGATTGATGGCTCGCCTGCAGATCAACTGCGACTTCGGCATCTTCGTCACCAGCTCGACTGGTCACCTTGGTTCGACCAAGAATTGCGCCCCGTGTTCGGATCACCATGTCCGGACAAGGGCCTTCATCAAACATCAACTCCGATCTCTATCAAGATCACGGAGGAATCATCTATGGAGCTCGGGGGCTCAACGTCAACATTGCCCTCAAGCGACCGTGCTGTTTTTTTGGACAGTGAACTCGTATCTGCCACCACCACCTCCTCGAGTATCGCTTTGACAATCGCTTTGGTGGAATTGTGCGGAATTGAGTCTACAACAACCCTGGAAAATTTCGTCGAGTTACGATGGAGGAATCTCTGGCAATCCACGATATACCGGAGCCCTGTCAAATCTGGACGGGAATTTGGATGAGTTTAGGGCGTGGTGTCCAGCTTCTAGCTCGGACGTCCTTTGGAAGATCCAACCGTTGATCGGCTGCGGAATTCCTATATCTACCACCTCTCAAAATTTCGGCTCGATCCAACCGTCCAAACTCCGGGAACCTGCCGATTAGTGTATCACTTTTCCGATCTGTTTTCTGCGCGAAAACGAATCCGACCCGAGTTCATCTTTTTTATGAACAGGATTTCGGACATCCCTTTTGAAGGAAGTTTTGTATGGGGTATTGTGTTTTGTTCCCGAACACATCCCACTAACTGTAAGATCTTTTGAACATGATCTTCAACATCATGCTGGTGTCAAACCGGTCCGGCAATATTACTCCACGGCTGCCGACCTGCGCTAGACACGGCGTCACTTTGTTGAGCCGAGCTCAACTTCTTCAGATCATCATCTCGGCAAGCCGAACAAGAGCCCGGCATAGCGAAGGATAAATCATCACCAACATTGCCGCCCCACGGATTACACGGAGCGGGCATACCGGCATCGCCGCACGGTCACTTCATCAAGCCAGCATCGACCACGTCATGACCTGCATCGACAGGGCCGCACTATTGCTTCTTCAAGCTGGTGTCCATCACGCCGACCTACTTCGACTCATCGGCTGACATCGAGGCTTCGACATCTCGGCTACACCGGGAGCTTCGCCATCTCTTCATCAACCTACTCCGGACACTTCGGCGTCACTAGCCGACCAGCTCCGTCACGTTAGCTGGGCCGAGGGCTTTGCCTCAGCGAGTCAACCTTTACCAGCATTGCCATGCCGTCGTTTTATCGCCCATCAGGCAATGGGTGTGCGGAGCGGGTCCCAATTTTAGGAATCACCTTCCTTCGGATTGCTACAACAAATAAACCAGGTTCTATTAATCCCAGTATTTTTTGCTTGTTTGGGTTCATTTTTCCCAAGGAATTATTACTCTGGTTTGTCCGTCATATGTACACAGGTCTATCAAATGGTGGCTGCATTAACGACAGTCGCATGGTGGTTCGGTCAGTTTCCGTACATAGTCCGGCGAACGCCGCACTCGGAGCTCGGACCGACCTGCGAATTCAGGCTTTGCCACACCTTTACCGCATCACGCCGACGCCCTGCATCGACTTGACTTCGGCGCCAGGCCATATTTCTTTTATTACTCACTTTGCATAAATTATTTATTATGCAACGATTTTTTTAATTATCATTATTACTATTATCTCCGGTTTGCACTATTTTTTGTGCACAGGAAAATGATCCGGGGACTTCGACGTCACTCTGCCGGTCTGCATTGATCGTGCTATCTCACCACTTCGTGTGTCAAGCTCTCCGCTCCTCCACCTCGGGACCGGCTTGAGGGATGGAACCTTGCCCCGCATCAAGCTCGGACCGCGTCATCAATACCGAACACATTAACCAGCTAAGTCGCTTTCATGATCAAAGCTTTAATTTCTAACTTGCGTTCGGTTCGACCAACCATTATACTTTTTTGGAAAAAAGTTGCTTCTAAAAAATTTCCTTGTCCAAACTTTGTTTGTGACGCATAAATTCAAATACCCCGTTTACTTGGGGGCTTCCTTTATGAAGCTTTTCCTGTTGCATATGATTATACTTGTACGGCTTCGTTCCTTGTTCGTGTATTACGCCACAATATGCATCATATTGACTTAAGCGATTTGCAAGCTGGGTTGCCTCGCTCCTGTGTTTACCCCTACGTTCCCGATTGTTTGGCTAGTGAGTAAAGGGAGCACCTCTGCGATTGTCACGATCGGGTCAACCAAGCCGGCCTTAGACTGGGTGAAGCCGAAAGCTAGCGCTCTTATAGTTTTAATGATGGTCGGCACACAACGGAACTCATGAGTACAAAAAATCTATTGCACAAGTCTCATAATAACAATGAGCACCGAAGAAAGGTATCGGTGGGGGTACTATTTTCTTCAAAGATGCTTCTTACACTTCACGGTAATATAGCATAAGTTCCCTGAGCGCGCTTTGTCTGTTACAGCCTTATGGCCTGATTGCCTGGTTATTGGAAACACCGTCGATATTCTCGACCGATGGAGTACATAACACTTTTCGGTCCTTGACCGAAGAGGGAGAAGCTGACGGTCGGTTAAGACGCGTTTAAAGTTCGGTTGAACATAGATATGATATAAGTACTTCGGTACATGCAATCATTCTTCTACCCAAGTCACTTGGGGGCTCTTAAGTTTATTTGAGCCGTTTTATAATAAGTGTTCTTCTTCTTAGTCGTTGCAAAGTTTTATTATTATTTATCACTCCTTTTTTCGACACGAGTGTGCGGTCACTAGCCGGGGAGCCTAATTTCTCTCTCAAAGCCGCTAGAGTTTAGTTTGCTAAACTGGCCTGATGAGAAGTACTCCGCCCTCGGGATAGGAGGTTGAAGCCGTAGGCTGACCCGCTCGAAGTCTTGAGATAGGATGTATCATGTTAAAGCACGACAGAAGCACTTCTTTTTTCTAAGACCAACTTTCGGATTGGCACCGAACACTTGATATTGTTCGGACGTCATGTTTTTACTGACGTTTCTTGGTTTTCCAAGCTTTTTGGCACTTTTAAACTATTTGTGCTTTTCCAGCATTAGTCTCGCAGTGCAACGCCGGACACCTTTAGGGATTCGGCAAAAACATTCTCAGATATTGCTATATATGCATCGGTTTCGAATTGTGTTTTCGGTCAATAGTTGGGTTGCCCGGCTCCTGCACTTGCTTCCTACGTTCCATTTTGTTCGGCTAGGAGTGCAAAGGGAGAACCACTGCGATTGTGCTTCCAGCTCACATGGTTAAGCACCTTAGTGGAGAAAGCCGAAAACTGACTGTCACAATAAGCGTAAACTGGTCAGCGATCCGATGACTATGACGGGCCATTCATAACATTGGCCGAAGTGTTTACGGCTTGACCTCGACTGTCGCCGAACACTACCGGGGGCTATTAACTGGCCTCCCAAACTAAATCCTCGATATTTTGCTCTTACATTCGAGCTGAGGTTTCATGATCATGCTTAGCATGACAACCCAAAGAAAGGAACCGATAGCAGGACTATTTTCTTTGGAATACATTTCTTCTGTTAAACAGTAATATAACATATCTCTCTGCGTACCTTTGTTTATAAAACCGTGTGGCCAGATTGCCTTGTTTGTCGTAAACATTTGCCCTCATGAAGGCTTTATAAAGTAGGACAACCACTCCTTGGCTACTGGCCAAGGAGGTGGAAGCCGATGGTCGGTCAACAAAGTTTTGTACAATGCGGATCCGAGCATTAATGACGTAAAGTACTTGGATAAATAGAGTCATTACACATAATTTGTGATTTTACTATTGATATTGATCCTTAATTCGGCCACCCGTGCCCGCATTAAGGCTCGGGGGATACTGGGCTTCGGGCTTATTATTTACAAATATTAAAGGGGCACATCGATCCCCTGATCTGGTGTTGCCACCCGACCAGTGTCTCGGGGGCTACTGCATTGCTTGTCCAATGCAGAAAATTTTATGTGCAATATAGTTCCCGAGGAGATTTTGATCCTCAGGTTGGTCAGCCGCACCCAACCTGAGTCTTGAGGACTGAGCACGCCGCTTTTGTGTCCCGAAGTATTCTGCCGAGCTAGGACTTGATCCTCAGGCCGATTTTGCAAATCAACCTGAGTCTCAGCGGCTACTGGGATCAGCGGTCTTATGTCATCCTTCATGTGCATCTCGGGTTTTAGACCGATACACACCTTGAGGGCTACTGGCTATATATCTCGGCAGAGAATAAATTGCACCAATAAAAAATATTGACAAAAAATCGGCCCACATTCGGGGTGGTGCACCACCTCGGAAGCAGCCCGGCATAAAGCTCGGGCACTAGTGGCTGGCTCCATAGAGGGCATTTCCGGCATTAAGCTCGGCTAAACTCCTTCAACTTTTTTGAACCAAGGTGATATGACCTCGGATATAGTCCGGCATTGGAGCCTGGACACAGTCCGGCGTTGGAGCTCGGATATATTTCAACGTTGGAGCTCGGATACATAGTCCGGCGTTGGAGCTCGGATACATTCCGGCGCTAGAGCTGGGAAGCGTTCCGGCGTTGGTCCTCGGCTGCAAAAGATACCTCGAATGCAGTCCGGCGTTGGAGCTCGGACGGAAGAGGACCCTGCCTCCTGGGAACAACTTCAAACCCGAGGTGTGGCATAAAAATAAACAAGGCATTGATAAAGGCCGGAAACTTAAAGGGGCTCCTCGGATACCCGACGTGTAAACTCGTCGAATGCATTTCGGCGATCCTCAAGATCGAAGATAAAGAAGATTTGTTGAACCAGTTTTCAAGACCGGCAACCGTAGATGAAGAACAGTTCGGAAGAATCGAGGAGCGTCCCTAACTTGAAGACCGGTTCAGGGGGCTACTGACGGTGTCCTGGACTAGGGGGTACTCACCACGTCGTCTCCCGATCTATTAGATTGGGCCGAGGACCCCCGTGGCCGTATACTCATGGGCCAGTTCAGACGGCGACCGCATACAAGGAAGATTCCACAAGACTTGGCGATCAAGACAAGGACTTCTCCCCACCGGTGTATTCGGCTAGGACTCTTGTTATCCTAGGCCTCCGGTGCATTATATAAACCGAGGCCGGGCTAGTTGATAGATATACAATATATACAACAATCATACCATAGGCTAGCTTCTAGGGTTTAGCCTCCTTGATCTCGTGATAGATCTACTCTTGTACTACCCATATCATCAATATTAATCGAGCAGGACGTAGGGTTTTACCTCCATCAAGAGGGCCCAAACCTAGGTAAAACATTGTGTCCCTTGTCTCCTGTTACCATCCGCCTAGATGCACAGTTCGGGACCCCCTACCCGAGATCCGCCGGTTTTGACACTGACACTCCCCCTCTCTTGTGGAGATCTATTCGATGTAATCTTCTTCTTTTGCGGTGTGTTTGTTGAGACCGATGAATTGTGGGTTTATGATCAAGTCTATCTATGAATAATATTTGAATCTTCTCTGAATTCTTTTATGTATGATTGGTTATCTTTGCAAGTCTCTTCGAATTATCCGTTTGGTTTGGCCAACTAGATTGGTAGTTCTTGCCATGGGAGAAGTGCTTAGCTTTGGGTTCGATCTTGCGGTGTTCTTTCCTAGTGACAGAAGGGGCAGCAAGACACGTATTGTATCGTTGCCATCGAGGATAACAAGATGGGGTTTATTTCATATTGCATGAATTTATCTCTCTACATCATGTCATCTTGCTTAAAGCGTTACTCTGTTTTTAAGTTAATACTCTAGATGCATGCTGGATAGCGGTCGATGAGTGGAGTAATAGAAGTAGATGCAGAATCGTTTCGATCTACTTGTCACGGACGTGATGCCTATATACATGATCATGCCTCGATATTCTCATAACCATGCTCAATTCTGTTAATTGCTCAACAGTAATTTGTTCACCCACCGTAGAAAACTTATGCTCTTGAGAGAAGCCACTAGTGAAACCTATGGCCCCCGGGTCTATTCTCATCATATCAATCTCCATCACTTTAATCTTGTTTTGTTTTTACTTTGCCGTTTACTTTTCACTTCGCATCTTTATATCAAAAATACCAAAAATATTATATATCGGATCACTTCCGTAAGTGACCGTGAAGGGATTGACAACCCCTAATCGCGTTGGTTGCATTGAGCTCTTTGTGTTGTGTAGGTACGAGGGACTTGCGCGTGGCCTCCTACTGGATTGATACCTTGGTTCTCAAAAACTGAGGGAAATACTTACACTACTCTACTGCATCATCCTTTCCTCTTCGGGGAAAACCAACGCAAGCTCGAGAGGTAGCAAGAAGAATTTCTGGCGCCGTTGCCGGGGAGTCTACGCAAAAAGTCAACATACGAAGTACCCATCACAATCCCTATCTCCCGCATTACATTATTTGCCATTTGCTTCTCATTTTCCTCTCCCCCCGATTCACCCTTGTCGTTTTATTTGCCCTCTCTCTCTCTATCCTCCCTCTCTATTTGCCTCTTTTATCCGCTTGCTTTTTGTTTGCTCGTATGGTTGGAATAGTTGTTTATTTATTACTAAACAGAGAACTTAAGATCTATGGATCCTCATCCGCTTGCCAATCTTTTTAAGGGATCCAATTATGATGAACCAATTCCTAGTGATTTGGATGCACTAGATTATCTTTATAAGCTTTTGCCTGAAATCCGTAAATCTGAAAATCATGATGAAGTGCTTTATGAAGTGACTCATGATAGATCTTTGAATAAAAAGCATGATTGCAATGATTTTATTATAAATTCTCTTGATGTCAATTGTGCTAATAAGATGCAAAACCCTAAGCTTGGGGATGCTAGTTTTGCTATGTCTACTACTTGTTGCAATGATTATGATTAGGGTGATTCTTCTTATGATCTTGAAAATTTATTTAAACCCCATGATGAATATGAGATTGATAATAGTGTTTGCAAAATTATTGAAAGTGGGTTTGGAGAAGTCATGACTTTAGTTAATGTTAATCCCACTATTTTGGAAGAGTGTCAACTTTGCATGCATGTGGATCATGTTGAAAATATTTTATGTGATAGCTATTTTGTTGAATTTGCTTATGATCCTACATGTAATTACTATGAGAGAGGAAAATATGGTTGTAGAAATCTTCATGTTACTAAATTACCTCTCGTTATGTTGAGATTGCTATTGTTTCTTTCCGCTTCCTTGCATCTGCTAGTTTTTGCTAGCCTTGACAATTTGTTTGCCTATAAGATGCCTATGCATAGGAAGTATGTTAGACTTAGATGTGTTTGTCACATGTTTTATGATGCCCTCTTTGTGCTTCAATTCTTGTCTTTCATGTGAGCATCATTAAAATTATCAATGCCTAGCTAAGAAGGCTTTAAAGAAAAGCGCTTATTGGGAGACAACCCAATATTTTTCCTTGCTGTTATTTAATAAATAAATTATCTAGCCTCTGTTTTTTTTGTGTTTTTTGTGCTTAATTATTGTTTGTGCCAAGTAGAACCGTTGGGAAGACTTGGGGAAAGTCTTGTTGAACTTTCTATAAAAAACAGAAACTTTAGCGCTCATGAGAACTGCTGTCATTTTTATTTGAAGAGTGATATTTAGTTAATTATTTTTGCAGATGATTAATAGATAAATTCCTCACTTCCAGCAATTTATTTTAGAATTTTTGGGGTTCCATATCTTGCACTAGCTACAGATTACTACAGACTGTTCTGTTTTTGACAGATTCTGTTTTTCGTGTGTTGTTTGCTTATTTTGATGAATCTATGGTTAGTAAAATAGTTTATAATCCATAGAGAAGTTGGAATACAGTAGGTTTAGAACCAAAATAAATAACTAATGAGTTCATTACAGTACCTTGAAGTGGTCTTTTGTTTTCTTTCTCTAACGGAGCTCACGAGATTTCTATTGAGTTTTGTGTTGTGAAGTTTTCAAGTTTTGGGTGAATTCTTTTGATGGATTATGGAACAAGGAGTGGCAAGAGCCTAAGCTTGGGGATGCCCATGGCACCCCAAATATAATCCAAGGACACCAAAAAGTCAAAGCTTGGGGATGCCCCGGAAGGCATCCCCTCTTTCGTCCACTTCCATCGGTAATTTACTTGGAGCTATATTTTTATTCACCAACATGATATGTGTTTTGCTTGGAGCGTCTTGTATTATTTGTGTATTTGTTTGTTAGTGTGCCACAATCATCCTTGCTGTACACACCTTTTGAGAGAGTCATCTATGAATTAAAATTTGATAGAATACTCTATGTGCTTCACTTATATCTTTTGAGCTATGTAGTTTTGCTCTATGTGCTTCACTTATATCTTTTGAGCGTTGAAATTTTGCTCTATGTGCTGCACTTAGATCTTTTAGAGCACGGTGGTGGTTTGTTTTAAAGAAACTATGATCTCTCATGGTTCACTTAAATTATTTTGAGAGTCTTAATAGCATGGTAATTTTCTTAATATAAATATGCTTGGTGTTCAAGATATGTGAAATTCTCTTTTGAGTGCGTTGAATACTAAGAGAAGATTGAAGCATGATAATTGTTTTGAGATATGGAGGTGATAATATTAGAGTTATGCTAGTTTAGTAGTTGTGAATTTAAAGAATACTTGTGTTAAAGTTTGTGATTCCCGTAGCATGCACATATGGTGAACCGTTATGTGATGAAGTCGGAGCATAATTTATTTATTGATTGTCTTCCTTATGAGTGGTGGTCGGAGAAGAGCGATGGTCTTTTCCTACCAATCTATCCCCCTAGGAGCATGCGCGTAATACTTTGCTTTGATAACTTCTAGATTTTTGCAATAAGTATATGAGTTCTTTATGACTAATGTTGAGTCCATGGATTATATGCACTTTTTTCCCGTCCTTCCACCATTGCTAGCCTCTCTAATACCGCGCACCTTTCGCCGGTATCATACACCCACCATATACCTTCCTCAAAACAGCCACCATACCTACCTATCATGGCATTTTCATAGCCATTCCGAGATATATTGCCATGCAACTTTCCACCGTTTTGTTTATTATGACACGCTCCATCATTGTCATATTGCTAGCATGATCATGTAGTTGACATCGTATTTGTTGCAAAGCCACCATTCATAATTCTTTCATACATGTCACTCTTGATTCATTGCATATCCCGGTACACCGCCGGAGGCATTCATATAGAGTCATATTTGTTCTAAGTATCGAGTTGTAATTGTTGAGTTGTAAGAAAAATAAAAGTGTGATGATCATCATTTTCTAGAGCATTGTCCCAAGTGAGGAAAGGATGATGGAGACTATGATTCCCCCATAAGTCTGGATGAGACTCCGGACGAAAAAAAGAGGCCACAAAAAAAACGGGAGAAAAGGCCCAAATAAAAAAAATGAGAGAAAAAGAGAGAAGGGACAATGTTACTATCCTTTTACCACACTTGTGCTTCAAAGTAGCACCATGACCTTCATGATAGAGAGTCTCTCGTTATGTCACTTTCATATACTAGTGGAAAATTTTCATTATAGAACTTGGCTTGTATATTCCAATGATGGGCTTCCTCATATTGCCCTAGGTCTTCGCGAGCAAGCGAGTTGGATGCACACTCACTTAGTTTCTTTTGATGAGCTTTCATATACTTATAGATCTAGTGCATCCGTTGCATGGCAATCCCTACTCACTCACATTGATATCTATTGATGGGCATCTCCATAGCCTGTTGATACGCCTAGTTGATGTGAGACTATCTTCCCCTCTTTTTGTCTTCTCCACAACCACCCTTCTATTCCACATAGTGCTATGTCCATGGCTCACGCTCATGTATTGCGTGAAGATTGAAAAAGTTTTGAAAAAGTTAGAGTATGAAACAATTGCTTGGCTTGTCATCGGGGTTGTGCATGATTTAAATACTTCGTGTGGTGAAGATAGAGCATAGCCAGACTATATGATTTTGTAGGGATAACTTTCTTTGGCCATGTTATTTTGAGAAGACATAATTACTTTATTAGTATGCTTGAAGTGTTATTATTCTTTATGTTAATATGAACTTTTGTCTTGAATCTTTCTAATCTAAATATCCATACCACAATTAAGAAATTTTGCATTGAAATTATGCCAAGTAGCACTCCGCATCAAAAATTCTCCTTTTATCATTTACCTACTCGAGGACGAGCAAGAATTAAGCTTGGGGATGCCTAATACGTCTCCAACGTATCTATTATTTTTGATTGCTCCATGCTATATTATCTACTGTTTTGGACTATATTGGGCTTTATTTCCCACTTTTATATTATTTTTGGGACTAACCTATTAACCGGAGGCCCAGCCCAGAATTGCTGTTTTTTGCCTATTTCAGTGTTTGGAAGAAACATAATATCAAACGGAGTCCAAACAGAAAACTCCTTTTTGGAACGTGATTTTCTTCTCGGATAAGACCCAGGAGACTTGGACCCTACTCCAAGAAGTACCGGAGGCGGTCACGAGGGTAGCCCCCCCCTACAGGGCGCGCCGCCTGCCTCGTGGGCCCCTCGGTGCTCCACCGACGTACTCCTTCCTCCTATATATACCCACATACCCCCAAACGATCAGAACAGGAGCCAAAAACCTAATTCCACCGCCACAACTTTCTGTATCCACGAGATCCCATCTTGGGGCCTATTCCGGAGCTCCGCCGGAGAGGGCCGTCATCACGGAGGGCTTCTACATCATCATAGCCCCTCCGATGAAGTGTGAGTAGTTTACCTCAGACCTTCGGGTCCATAGTTAGTAGCTAGATGGCTTCTTCTCTCTTTTTGGATCTCAATACAATGTTCTCCCCCTCTCTTGTGGAGATCTATTCGATGTAATCTTCTTCTTTTGCGGTGTGTTTGTTGAGACCGATGAATTGTGGGTTTATGATCAAGTCTATCTATGCACAATATTTGAATCTTCTCTGAATTCTTTTATGTATGATTGGTTATCTTTGCAAGTCTCTTTGAATTATCCGTTTGGTTTGGCCAACTAGATTGGTAGTTCTTGCCATGAGAGAAGTGCTTAGCTTTGGGTTCGATCTTGCGGTGTTCTTTCCCAGTGACAGAAGGGGCAGCAAGACACGTATTGTATCGTTGCCATCGAGGATAACAAGATGGGGTTTATTTCATATTGCATGAATTTATCTCTCTACATCATGTCATCTTGCTTAAAGCGTTACTCTGTTTTTAAATTAATACTCTAGATGCATGCTGGATAGCGGTCGATGAGTGTAGTAATAGAAGTAGATGCAGAATCGTTTCGATCTACTTGTCACGGATGTGATGCCTATATACATGATCATGCCTAGATATTCTCATAACTATGCTCAATTCTGTCAATTGCTCAACAGTAATTTGTTCACCCACCGTAGAAAACTTATGCTCTTGAGAGAAGCCACTAGTGAAACCTATGGCCCCCGGGTCTATTCTCATCATATCAATCTCCATCACTTTAATCTTGTTTTGTTTTTTTACTTTGCCTTTTACTTTTCACTTTGCATCTTTATATCAAAAATACCAAAAATATTATCTATCGGATCTCACTTCCGTAAGTGACCATGAAGGGATTGACAACCCCTAATCGCGTTGGTTGCGTTGAGCTCTTTGTGTTGTGTAGGTACGAGGGACTTGCGCGTGGCCTCCTACTGGATTGATACCTTGGTTCTCAAAAACTGAGGGAAATACTTACGCTACTCTGCTGCATCATCCTTTCCTCTTCGGGGAAAACCAACGCAAGCTCAAGAGGTAGCAAGGCATTATCCGAAGCCCTGACGGCGGAGGAATTAACTGCGTTGCGCTCCACAGTGGACAGGGACGACGTGATACTCGATAAATGATCCAAGTCCACGTCTTTTAAACCAGCGGATGAAATAGTCAAATTCCATGTCCATCCAACGGACCCCACAAAAACAGCATCCATCGGGGCATAGTTAAACCCCGTTGTAGATGCCGCATTACAGGAGTTCCTGCGCGAGAATTGGGACATATTCGCCTGACATCCTTCAGACATGCCAGGAATCCCACACAGGCTGGCTGAGCATAGCCTTAACATTCTAAAGGGATTCAAGCTGGTCAAGCAGACTCTTCGGCGTTTCTCCGAACCTAAGCGACAAGCCATGGGAGAGGAGCTAGCCAAGTTACTGGAGGCCGGATTCATCAGAGAAATAAAACATCCAGACTGGCTAGCAAACCTGGTAATGGTACCAAAGAAGGACAAATCCTGGCGCCTATGCGTCGACTTCAAGGACCTTAATAAGGCTTGCCCAAAGGATCCCTTCCCCCTCCCTCGCATCGATCAAATTATCGACGCCACCGCAGGACACGAATCATTGTGCTTCCTCGACGCATACTCCGGTTACCACCAAATTAAGATGGTGGAGTCTGATCAAGCCGCAACGGCATTTATCACTCCATACGGCCCCTTCTGTTTTAACACAATGCCCTTCGGGCTCAGAAACGCCGGCGCAACGTATCAGCGCATGATTCAGACATGTCTGGAAAACAGATCGGCAAAACAGTGGAGGCATACATCGACGATGTGGTCGTTAAAACCAGACACGTCGACTCCTTAATAGATGACTTGAGGCTCACGTTCGACAATCTCCGAACATACGACATTAAGCTCAATCCAGAGAAATGCGTTATCGGCCTACCCGCCGGAAAGCTCCTGGGCTTTATTATCTCCAGTAGAGGAATTGAAGCAAATCCGGCTAAGATCTGGGCTCTGTCGCAGTTGGCTATCCCAACTGACCTCAAGCAAATCTAGAAGTTAACTAGATGTGTGGTGGCCTTAAGCCGCTTTATCTCCCGATTAGGAGAAAAGGCACTCCCCCTCTATCGCCTTCTTCGGCGCCCCGAACACTTCGAGTGGATGGATGCAGCCATGGCCGGATTGGAAGAAATAAAAGCCATCTTGGCCACCAACCCAATCTTGGCCGCGCCAAATGTCGGCGAACCAATGCTGTTTTATATAGCGGCAACTCACCAAGTTGTAAGCGCAGTGCTCGTCGTCGAACAAGAGACGGACGGACATAAATTCCCACTTCAAAAGCCGGTATATTATGTATCCACTTCCCTCACTTCGTGCAAATCACGGTACCCACATTATCAAAAGATAGCATACGCGGTATTCATGGCATCCCGGAAATTACGACACTACTTTCAAGAGTGTTCAATTACGGTGGCCTCAGAAGTACCACTCAATGACATAATAAACAACCGCGATGCCACGGGCTGGATTGCCAAATGGGCTATCGAGCTCCTCCCGTTCGACATAACATATAGACCACGTCGGGCCATTAAGTCGCAAGTACTAGCCGATTTCGTCGCCGAATGGACAGAAGCCGAAGTCCCTAAAGAGTACGGCGCATACTCCAATTGGATCATGCACTTTGACGGCTCTAAAATGCTGGCTGGTCTGGGGGCTGGCGTCGTCCTGACGTCCCCCACCGGAGATACAGTCCAATACGTACTCCAAATACTATACACAGACTCCAACAACGCAGTCGAATACGAGGCCCTATTACATGGTCTCCGGATGGCAGTTTCCATGGGCATTCAACGCCTGGAGGTGCGTGGGGACTTGAACCTCGCAATATCCCAAATAAATGGAGACTTCGATGCCAAGGATTTGAAAATGGCGGCATATCGCAATGCCGTCCTCAAAATGTCAGCTCGGTTCGAGGGGCTTGAATTCCACCATGTGGCTCAGGAAAACAATCAGGCGGCGGATATCCTTGCCCATATCGGCGCTAAGCGCGACCCTGTCCCACCTAACATCTTCCTAGAAAAGCTGTTTAAGCCATCCGTGGTATGGGAAGGGGACACCGGTAACAATAGTCCGGACCCGGCCACAACACCAGATACCAAACACTCTGACACAATCGGAGGCTCTGCCATCGAAATAACACCTTCAGCCCACGTGATAATGGTCGTCATCACCCCGTGGACAGAACCATTCCTGGCCTACCTAACTAGACAGGAACTACCCGAGGACCAAAATGAGGCACGTTGCATAGTGCGGCGATCTAAAGCCTACAAGGTCCACGAGGGAGAGCTTTATAAGAAAAGCACTACCGGAGTCCTTCAAAGGTGCATCTTCGAAGAGGAAGGGCGGAAGCTTTTGGCAGAAATCCATGCTGGACTCGGCGGCCATCACGCCGCAGCCCGGGCCCTTGTAAGCAAGGCCTTCCGTACAGGTTTCTATTGACCGACGGCCCGATCAGATGTACAGTATCTGGTCCAACATTGCGTCGGTTGCCAGCTTTTTGCAAACCAAAGCCATATGCCGCCTACCGCTCTTCAAACAATCCCCATTACTTGGCCCTTTGCGGTCTGGGGGCTTGATATGGTCGGACCCCTTAAATGGGGAACCCATAAGAAAAAATACTTACTGGTCATGGTGGATAAAATTCACCAAATGGATAGAAGCCAAACCTGTCAAAACGGCTGAATCCGGACCGGTGATAGACTTCACATCTGGGGTTGTACACCGTTATGGCATCCCCCACAGCATCATCACTGACAACGGCACGAACTTTACAGCCGACGAGGTGAAACTTTGGTGCATCAACATGGGCATCAAGCTCGATTATGCTTCTGTCTATCACCCGCAAACCAACGGTCAAGTCGAGCGAGAAAATGGTCTTATCATGAGCGGCATCAAACCCATATTAGTGCGGTCCTTAAAGGAATCAAACACGCACTGGGTAGAGGAGCTCGACTCCGTACTATGGGGGTTGCGGACCACGCCGAATCGCACTACCGGATACACACCGTTCTTTATGGTGTATTGCGCAGAGGCGGTTCTGCCCTGCGACATAATTCATGACTCACCTCAAGTGTGCATGTACGAAGAAAAAGAGGCCGAGCTCGATCGGTAGGACAGTTTGGACGCCCTGGAGGAGGAGTGCGACGTAGAAAAAGCCTGTTCCGCATTTTATCAGCAACAGGCTCGAAGGTATCAAAGCAGAGAATTTCTGACCGGTGGAGCGTACCGTTTGCGGGATGCATCGAACAATCGACTCGAGCCGAACCCATGGAATGCAGCCAGACTCCGAAGATTCTACGCCTAGTGCCGGACTCTATGTTCGTCTCCTTGCCCCCGTCAATTTTTTACGTATCAATTATCTGTCTTTTCTCTCTTCTTTTTTATTCTCCTCAAGGCCTTAAAAGGCTAACTTGTGTCTTGGTTACACAATCTTGACGCACTAACCGCGCTCATTATACCTGGGGGCTTATTATACAGAAGCTTAATATAACTATTTTTCTGGGCTTTATGCCCCACACATGTGTTATTCTTCCGCATGTACCTTTTTTCGCCATTATATGCATCGATATGACTTAAGTTTGGCCAAGCTGGGTTGCCTGGCTCTTGTATTTATGCCCTACGTTCCCGTTAATATGGATAGGGTATAAGGGGAGCACCTCTGCGATTGTTACTGCCGGGTCAGCCGGATGTGTACCTCAGACTGGGTGAAGCCGAAAGCTAGCGTTCTTAAGGGAATATTCGGTCGGTGAACAAAAGATGACTTTTATTTATTTTGACACATGCCCCCAGATGTTATAGCCTGCGTCTCTTTTCGTAGTTCGGACATGCACTTTAGGGCATGCATACCCAGGGAAAGGAACCCTTAATGGAACTATTCTCCCTGGAAGATGTTTCTTACTATCCATGTAATATAACATAGCTAGTTGGGTACTTGTCTGTTCAAGCACTTATGACCCCTACGCCTGGTTTCCACGCATACCCCGGTTTTTACATAACCGAGCGGGTATTCGGATACACTTCGGACTATCAGGTCCAGAGGTCGAAGCGAAAAGGTCTGGCATGACAAATGATTTACAATCCGGCTAGGGACATTATATATGTCACTTAAAGTACACAGTCACTTAGACTGACTAAATTCTTCTTCTATACCATCCAACAGGTTGTCTAGCCTACAATCCTATTGGGAATACTTTGCGGCTAATTCTACTTGGTCATACACCAAACTGACGGGGATCTCTTTCCCATCGGGCCCCACAGGTCCGACCTCGGCCATGTGGTTTGGGTCAGCTTTGGTATATCGTGTCTTCACCATGGCCCAGGCTTCCCTCGCACCTTGTCGGCAGGCTGATATCTTCCATAACCGGAAGCACCGCCGCGCTCCCTTGAGCTTCTCTATAAGCTCCCCCATGCCTCCTGGCGGGGAGGCGGATGGCCACAAGGCTTGGGCAATACCCTGCATCACCTGCCAAACTTGTTCATGCAGTTGTGTGAGCTCTGGTAGCAGATCACCCGCAGACCCGGGCATCTCCTCCGCGGGATGACCCGTCAGCATACCTATAGACATAACTTTGTTAGCCGTCTTCTTCGCCAAACTCGTTCAAAAGTTCGTTCAAGCACTTACTGAAAATGCCGTGTCGAAGCCGCTTATTCTCCTTCACGGAGTCCGCAAGTTGGGCTCAGACATCTTTCAGTTCCACGCCCAGCCGGATATTGGCGTCCTAGAGATTATTTTTCTCCTGCCTGACCCGCGTAAGCACGCATTCTCCAGCATTTAGCTGTTCATTAGCACGTTACGCATCCTCCGGCACAGTCTCCGGATTCACTCCAAAGTCATCTGCAACATCTATGGTTAGATTTGCATGCATGTCACATACTATCTGGTACCTGTCACTCTTTGCAATGGAAACAAGTGCTACCAGAGGGGGGCTTCTCGGACTCCTTTAATGTGGCCACCGCGGCCCGCAGCTGGGCTTTGCACTCTTCTAGCTCTTGAGACAATTGGGTATTCTTCTCTGTAAGAACCTGCACAAATAATGATCCTTAAATCAGTTGTGTCAACTATTTCAAGTCTCAGGGGCTACTGATACATATAATCGTCAGATTTTCTTACCCGTATATCCTTTACATACTGGTCCGTGGCTCTAGCAAGACCATTTTGAGCAGCACGGATGTACGCGTCTCCTGAGTTGAAGGCATCGAACGCCTCTTGGGAGAAACAAGCGTCACGGAGTACGGCCCGGCGACGCCTGTGATTCATGGCGCTCTCCACTTCGGAATTTGTAGCGGATAGTCTATCCGCATCCTCTATAGGAGGAGCATCCGGCGTTCGCCCCGTATTAGCTTCCGCTTCTATGTTCGGCCCTGCAGCCTGACTGGTGGAGGCGTGATCGGCAACCTCTCCGGATATAGTCCGGCGAGTGTTTTTCCTACCAGGAAACATGGACGTCGTTATATTTTAAGAAAGACGACAACCACAGAGCGAGGTTCTATATCAATCCTCTGCGTTGGTGTCTCAGTCCTGACTGCCTTCCTTTTTGGCCTACCCGGCTTCGGTGCCCTCGCTGGCGACTCACCGCGGGTTCGGCACGACGTCCAGAGGGCCTTCCCTGTAAAACACCATATGTATACGGTAGGTGAAGTGCATAAAAAGGGATCCTTCTCAGAAGTTGGGATTCTGGTTTTTCTTACCTGTGATGCAGGGAGTAGCCTGGGATAATCGGCTATGATGGCCACCATGGCGTCATCGCAGCTCAATTGATAGAATGTCCTGTCGATCAGCTCGACAAATATGTCCGGATCCTCATCGAGTCAGGGATCGAGGGCCCGGTCAGGGTCCTCTGGTTGTGGAGGTGGGCTGTTGACCTCCCTTACAGCTTTTCACAGTTCCTGCCATGAAATGGCAAGGTGAGTATTTATGACGAAGAATGTGGGAATGTTGGGAGTAAAAAGTGACAGCTCACCCGGCTTGGAGGGTTGTACATGGAGAATCCATTCCATGGCTTAATACGGATGAACTCCTCTTCCTCTCCCTTGAACAACTCGGGCAGAATTTTTGCTAGAGCAGCAGCAGAGTCCGGTCCCTTACGCCCGCAGTGGGTGGCATCATCTTCCCCGTTAAAGCGCCACATGGGGTGCCCTCGATATTGAAGTGGTTGCACCCCCCACATTATACATATTGACATAACCTCGATTATTGTCAATCCTGATTGAGCCAACGCTTTTATCCGGCCCATCAGGTAAAGGACTTCTCCGTTATCTTCCTCCTGAGGGCTCCGTGGGCGCCAGCTTCGGCATTTTCTTCAAAGGGGCATTATCGAACTCGGGAAGACCCCTCCGAATAGGATCTAGAAGGGGGATGTCCTCCATGTAAAACCACTCCGAAGGCCAGTCTTCGGACGTCTTCTTCGGGGTACCGGACAGGTATCCGGTCCCAGCGATGCGCCATATTTCGGCTCCGCCCACTTGATATATTGACCCCTCTTGTGTACGGGGCACAAGGCAGAATAGCCTCTTCCACAACTCGAAATGAGCTTCACAGCCCAGAAACATCTCACAAAGGGCAACATAACTAGCGATGTGTAATATGGAAGTGGGGGGTGAAATTATGCAACTGGAGGCTGTAAAACTCCAGGAGCACGCGGAGGAACGGATGGATTGGAAATCCAAGTCCCCTTAGTAAATAAGGGACAAGGCATACCCGCTCCCCCTTGGAGGGATTTGGGAAGCTCTCCGCTCGCTCCCCGCCATTATAGGTGACGAGCCCGTCTCGACCGGGGACCATATATGCTGGAGGGAGAAATCCATGGGTCTGTAGCTCTACTAATTGGCTGTGCAGGACGGGAGGAGGAGCTGCGATGGCCGGCCATGTTGGAATGGATTTTTCTGAGCACGCTCTGATGGATACTCGCCGTGAGAGGATGGTGTGGTTTGGATCTAAGAATCCCCGCCCCTTTAATAGACAAGTTTACTTACATGGCTAGGGTGGAAAATTGAAAAATGCCCTGGCTCCTCGCATTCTCCCGACACGTGGAATATAGCCCTTATTGGGCGCAGAAGCCAAGAAGTGCAACATTTATGGGGAGCCAGACACTACTCAGCAGATATTCAGAATTTGGAGAAGAACCCACCTTACAATGCCGAAGACAATCTGCGCGTCGGACTCATCGTCCTTGAAGCATGGTTCGGGGGCTACTGACGGAGTCCTGGATTAGGGGGTCTCCGGACAGCCGGACTATATCCTTTGGCCGGACTATTGGACTATGAAGATACAAGATTGAAGACTTCGTCCCGTGTCCGGATGGGACTTTCCTTGCCGTGGAAGGCAAGCTTGGCAATACGGATGTGTAGATCTCCTCCCCTGTAACCGACTTTGTGTAACCCTAGCCCCCTCCGGTGTCTATATAAACCGGAGGGTTTAGTCCGTAGGACAACACACAATCATACCATAGGCTAGCTTCTAGGATTTAGCCTCTACGATCTCGTGGTAGATCAACTCTTGTAATACTCATATCATCAATATTAATCAAGAAGGACGTAGGGTATTACCTCCATCAAGAGGCCCGAACCTGGGTAAACATCATGTCCCCCGCCTCCTGTTACCATCCACCTTAGACGCACAGTTCGGGACCCCCTACCCGAGATCCGCCGGTTTTGACACCGACAGTAGGTAAGAATGGTTCTTGCTCAGCACGCAACAACCACATAAAACTTGCAACAACAAAGTAGAGGACGTCTAAGTTGTTTTTGCAGGCATGTTGTGATGTGATATGGTCAAGACATGATGCTAAATTTTATTGTATGAGATGATGATGTTTTGTTACAGAGTTATCAACAACTGGCAGGAGCCATATGGTTGTCGCTTTATTGTATGAAATGCAATCACCATGTAATTGCTTTATTTATCACTAAGCAGTAGCGATAGTCATAGAAGCAATAGTTGGCGAGACGACAATGATGCTTCAATGGAGATCAAGGTGTCAAGCCGGTGACGATGGTGATCATGACGGTGCTTTGGGGATGGAGATCAAAGGCACAAGATAATGATGGCCATATCATATCACATATATTGATTGCATGTGATTTTTATCCTTTATGCATCTTATTTTGCTTTGTTCGGCGGTAGAATTATGAGATGATCACTCACTAAATTTCAAGGTCAAGTGTTCTCCCTGAGTATGCACCGTTGCTACAGAAATTTCAAGGTCAAGTGATGTAAGATGCCGCCAAAAAATGCATCTCCATGTGGTAATTTAGATCTTTGTTGACACTATACATAGGTTAGAGAAAACACTAACATTCAAGCAAAAAACAATAGCTTTGTTTAAGAACATGATACTGAGTACTTGCAATTTATCTTAAAATTTCAGGATCAAGAAGCTGATGGAAACGAAGGTGAAGTAAGAATGCGAGGACATGAGTCACACCTGCAAGATGAAGAGGATGCACCCCTTCATGTAAGCCAAATTAGCTTCTTGTGGAAAAGAAAACATAGATCAGGTTGTTGTATCTAAATGGTTTGTAAAATATTGTATTTACATAATCGGACGTACATGTTTACTGGATTTCTTTAGAATGGGGCACAAAACTAACAAGAATGCAAAAATATTTAGGTAAACTAGAAGTGACACATTACTGAAAATTACAGTCCAACACCACTTTAAATTCAGGCCACCATAAAGATAAGGAATACACATTACTGGGCAAAATGCACATTAAATTACACTATAATTACTGAAGTGGTAGTTTTGGTCTTTTAATAGTCTATCGTACACTGCACTTTTACATTGCAAGCACTAAGATTACAAAGGGAATTCACCGAAATTACATAGAGGTTTACACTGTAAGTATCAATATTAGATTGACTGAACTTATTCTTTGCACAAGTGAGAAATCTGAAACCCTTCTTGTTCTTGTGACGCGGCTACTAGTACAACCTAAGCACTAACAACAATTGAACAAGAAATATAGTGCACGACGAAACGAATACAACCATCTATCCAGTTGAAATGACAAATTGCAACCTATCAAATGTACAGAGAAAGGGGTTCAGTTTTCAGAGTAGGGAGCAGAGAAGATAGATGTGACCTAACAAGCGGATGAGTGGGCAGACGAGATCCATGTCATCTTCTCGCGGCCGAGCATAGATGCAGTGGCCTTCCTCGACCTTCTTTCGTCAAGGGTCCATGGCATGGAAGCGTGCTGGATGTCTCATGTGGAACATTCACGAGGATCTGACCCCTTCAATAAACATACAGCAAGGGATTGTAACAGACTTGCAACTTCTTATTCTTGAGTACCACATGAATAAGATTGAAATGCTAACTACATTCACAAACCGTTTCAGACTATGGACTTCCAAGAGCAACATGACAAAGGAAACATCATCAACTAGTTTGTAAACCTAAGGAGTAAGATGATAGAACATCCAGTATGCTGAGCTGAATTCAAGTGTTCATTCCACGAAATAAAATTTGGCTAACACTTTTAATATAGTTGAATCAGCACATATACATGAACCTACTCTGGCGTAAGACCTAATCACTAAATCTACTCAAATATTTGACAAGCTAGTTATTGTCTATGAGAGCGTCATTTCCTAGTCAGCAAATATTTTACAAAAACAACTACTGCAACAGCTTCAAAATAGAGTAAATACATACTTCCACAAAGCATAAACGCTGAACTTAATATAGATGTCATTGATAGAATTACTGATATGAATTGTTACATAGAGAATAACCAGGGTCGGAGGCTATTGAGCACCCATATCACTATATGGGTTGCTCTGCAGCAGCAAAAGAAGAAGAAGAGACAGAGGAGATGGGCAATAGAGGTACCTTCCATCCATGGCTTCAGGGTCGGAGCCTGCACCTAGCAGCTTCTCCATGGCCCGCCCACAACCGCGCGAACACACACATGCATCAGATCCTGGGAAACACATTTTCAGTGAAGCTAACACATTTTCTACAGAGCATTCCTTGTGGTAACGTCCGGCGACAAAAGCAATTGCCTTGGAGCAGAGCATGTACAGCATGCCTGCCTAGTTTCTTCAGTTGAGTAGAAACTAAACTATAGAGGGCTAGGATTGTTATCAAATTAGCTGAGGAGCACAAATTAAATGGATGTAGCAGGTAGTGAATGGATGGATAACTAAGCGAGCATGGGTTCTTACATAATGGGATTAATAAGGACCAGAACAGAAGTAATTGAGAGATTAAGGGGTCCAACGAAACCCTAGCTACTAGCAAGCTCTTACTGAATCAGCATTCAGCAACCCTAGGCTAGGCTAGGAAGAACAAGCAAGTGATCCCCGCCCGAATCCAGGGAAACCCTAGCAAGAAAGGAAGCAAGGAAGGGGGTGCTCTGCTCTGCCCTGCTCACCGGAGATGGAGACGGAGAGGGTCACGGGTGGCGGAGGCATGGGGATGCGTGGGGGTGCAGTGGAGGAGCCAATGCTGGTGGTGGTGCTATCAGGGCTCCTGCGCTTGGCCTTGGCCATGGTCCATCTCCGCGAAGTGCCGACTCCAGCGGGTCCAGTCCCACGCCGACGCCGATGCCGCAGGGGAGGAGGTCGCGGTGCAGCGACATGCCATAGCGGAGGAGGAGCTGGCGGGGGCGGGCAGCGGCGCGAGACGGGGAGCGGCGGGCGCGTGGCCGCCGGCGTGGCGCACACGGCGGGGGGCATGCGGGCGGACGGACGGAGGAGAGGAGGTCAAAGGGAGGCCGGCGGTGAGTGGGTTGGGAGAGGAGAGGAGGTTGGGGATATGGATCGGGTTGTGTGATTTTTTTGAGATAGACGGGGGGTGGGTGGTGTGGGACGGTTGGTGGGGTGGGAGTGTGGATCTGGCAGGGGTGGACATGCTTAGTAGTAGCGTGGGGTCTTACCTGCGCTACTACTACTTATTTAGTAGTAGCGCCGGTTTTATATCCCTCGCTACTACTATGGCCGATCCCGTGGGCATTGTTGGAGACCATTTAGTAGCAGTGCGGGTTTATACCCCTCGCTACTACTATCAACTTAGTAGTAGAGCGGTTTTTATACCCCTCGCTACTACTAATTAGTAGTAGCGCCCATTTTGAAACCGCGCTACTGATAAACTTCTGTGTATAAGGTTTTCCCTAGTAGTGTAAAAAGATATCTCTCCCAAATAATGTTGCTCCCATTATTGTTATGCCTCATGAAAACAAATCAAAAATAATTGTGGAAGATGATGCGCTTGATGATGATCTCGTTATGCCTATTGCTTGTTGTGATGATTATGATTGGGAAGATAATGATTCTTCTTATGATCTTGAAAATCTTTTTGGCACTTGCTTGGAAGAATATGATAATTCCTATACTATTGGTGCTATCCATATTATTGATGATGAAAGTGATTATGCTTATGATATGAAAAGCCCAAGCTTGGGGATGCTATGTTTGAAGAAGATGATGTTTTGAGAATATATTTGCTGCAATTAATGTTTGTCCCAAGCTTGGGAAGCTATAGATGATATTTTTAGTCTCCCAAGTTTTGATATGCAAATTTATAATGATGATAGCATGCCTCCTACTTATGATGATTATATTGATGAAAGCGGGTTTGGAAGAGTGTCAACTTTTGGAAGTAATGATCCCACTATTTTGGAAGATGTTGAATCTTATTATGATAATTATGTATGTGAATTTGGAGAGGTCGTGACTTTATTTAGTGATGATTCCACTATCTTGGAAGAGGTTTCCATCGATTATGATGAGAACAAAGTTGCTACTTATGATAATTATTGTGATGATACATATGCTATAAAAAGTAGTGATGATTATATTTATAAAACTTGTCATGATTATTATTACCCTTTTTCTGTACATTACTCTTTTAATGTGGAAACAATTTATAGTATTCGAGTTTCTTATGATACTTCCACTATTCCGAATGAGAAGAATCTTGCTTATGTGGAGAGTAGTAAATTTTCTATGCTTGTAGATCATGAAAAGAATGCTTTAGGTGCTGGTTATATTTTTGAAATCATTCATGATGCTACTGAAAATTATTATGAGGGAGGAATATATGCTTGTAGGAATTGCAATAATATCAAGTTTCCTCTCTATGTGCTTAAAGTTTTAAAGTTATGCTTGTTTTGCCTTCCTATGCTAGTTGATTATTGTTCCCATAAGTTGTTTGCTCACAAAATCCCTATGCATAGGAAGTGGGTTAGACTTAAATGTGTTAGTCATATTCTTCATGATGCTCTCTTTATGTTTCAATCCTTATCTTTTATGTGAGCATCATTGAAATCATCATGCCTAGCTAGGGGCGTTAAACGACAGCGCTTGTTGGGAGGCAACCCAATTTTATTTTTATGCCTTGCTTTTTGATCCTGTTTAGTAATAAATAATTTACCTAGCCTCTGTTTTGGTTGTATTTTTTGTGTTTAATTAGTGTTTGTGCCAAGTAGAACCGTTGGGAAGACTTGGGGAAAGTCTTGTTATCTTGCGGTAAAAAACAGAAACTTTAGCGCTCATGAGAACTGCTTCCATTTTTATTTGGAAAGTGATATTTAGTTAATTCTTTTTGAAGATGATTAATAGATAAATTCCTCACGTCCATCATTTTATTTTAGAATTTTTGGGGTTCCAGATCTTGTGCTAGCTACAGATTACTACAGACTGTTCTGTTTTTGACAGATTCTGTTTTTCGTGTGTTGTTTGCTTATTTTGATGAATCTATGGCTAGTAAAATAGTTTATAAACCATAGAGAAGTTGGAATACAGTAGGTTTAACACAAATATAAATAAATAATGAGTTCATTACAGTACCTTGAAGTGGTCTTTTGTTTTCTTTTACTAACGGAGCTTACGAGTTTTCTGTTAAGTTTTGTGTTGTGAAGTTTTCATGTTTTGGGTAAAGATTCGATGGACTATGGAATAAGGTGTGGAAAGAGCCTAAGATTGGGGATTCCCGAGGCACCCCAAGGTAATATTCAAGGAAAACCAAGATCCTAAGCTTGGGGATGCCTTCCGGGGCATCCCCTCTTTCGTCTTCGTTCATCGGTAACTCTACTTGGAGCTATATTTTTATTCCCCACAAGATATGTGTTTTGCTTGGAGCGTCAATTCATTTTATTTAGTTTTGCTTGCTGCTTGAATAAAACACCAAGATCTGAAATTATTAAATGTTAGAGAGTCTTCACATGGTTGCATAATTATTCGACTACTCATTGATATTCACTTATATCTTTCGGAGTAGTTTGCTGTTTGCTCTAGTACTTCACTTATATCTTTTAGAGCATGGTGGTAGTTTTATTTTGAAGAAATAGATGAACTCTCATGCTTCACTTAGATTATTTTGAGAGTATTAAATAGCATGGTAATTTTCTTAAATAATCGTAATATGCTAGGTATTCAAGATTAGTAAAAACTTTCTTATGAGTGTTTTGAATACTAAGAGAAGTTTGATGCTAGATGATTGTTTTGAGATATGGAGATAGTGATATCAAAGTTGTGCTAGTTGAGTAGTTGTGAATTTGAGGAATACCTGTGTTGAAGTTTGCAAGTCCTGTAGCATGCACGTATGGTAAACATTGTGTAACAAATTTGAAACATGAGGTGTTATTTGATTGTCTTCCTTATGAGTGGCGGTCGGGGAGGAGCGATGGTATTTTCCTATCAATCTATCCCCGTAGGAGCATGCGCGTAATACTTGGTTTTTGATGACTTGTATATTTTTGCAATAAGTATGTGAGTTCTTTATGACTAATGTTGAGTCCATGGATTATACGCACTCTCACCCTTCCATCATTGCTAGCCTCTTCGGTACCGTGCATAGCCCTTTCTCATATTGAGAGTTGGTGCAAACTTCGCCAGTGCATCCAAACCCCGTGATATGATACGCTCTTTCACACATAAACCTCCTTATATCTTCCTCAAAATAGCCACCATACCTACCTATTATGGCATTTCCATAGCCATTCTGAGATATATTGCCATGCAACTTTCCACCGTTCCATTTATTATGGCACGCATCATCATTGTCATATTGCTTTGCATGATCATGTAGTTGACATCGTATTTGTGGCAAAGCCACCATTCATAATTTTTCATACATGTTACTCTTGATTCATCGCAATCCCGGTACACCACCGGAAGCATTCATATAGAGTCATACTTTGTTCTAGTATCGAGTTGTAATCATTGAGTTGTAAATAAATAGAAGTGTCATCATCATCATTTTCTAAAGCATTGTCCCAAGTCAGTAATAAAAAAAGGCCATAAAAAAGAGAGAAGGCCCCCCAAAAAAGAGAAGGCCCAAAAAATGAGAGAAAAAGAGAGAAGGGACAATGCTACTATCCTTTGCCACACTTGTGCTTCAAAGTAGCACCATAATCCTCATGATAGAGAGTCTCTTGTTTTGTCACTTTCATATACTAGTGGGAATTTTTCATTATAGAACTTGGCTTGTATATTCCAACAATGGGCCTCCTCAAGTGCCCTAGGTCTTCGTGAGCAAGAAAGTTGGATGCACACCCACTTAGTTTCTTTTGTTGAGCTTTCATACATTTATAGCTCTAGTGCATCCGTTGCATGGCAATCCCTACTCCTTGCATTAACATCAATCGATGGGCATCTCCATAGGTCATTGATTAGACTCGTTGATGTGAGACTTTCTCCTTTTGTCTTCTCCACATAACCCCCATCATCATATTCTATTCCACCCATAGTGCTATATCCATGGCTCACGCTCATGTATTGCGTGAAAGTTGAAAAAAGTTTGAGATTACTAAAGTGTGAAATAATTGCTTGGCTTGTCATCGGGGTTGTGCATGGTGAGAGCATTCTTGTGTGACGAAAATGGAGCATGACCAAACTATATGATTTTGTAGGGATGAACTTTCTTTGGCCATGTTATTTTGAGAAGACATGATTGCTTAGTTAGTATGCTTGAAATATTATTATTTTTATGTCAATATTAAACTTTTATCTTGAATCTTTCGGATCTGAATTTTCATACCACAATTAATAAGAATTACATTGAAATTAAGCCAAGTAGCAATACTCATCAAAAATTCTGTTTTTATCATTTACCTACTCAAGGATGAGCAGGAATTAAGCTTGGGGATGCTGATACATCTCCAACGTATCTATAATTTTTGATTGCTCCATGCTATATTATCTTCTGTTTTGGACATTATTGGGCTTTATTATGCACTTTTATATTATTTTTGGAACTAACCAATTGACCCACAGCCCAGTGCCAGTTACTGTTTTTCCCTTGTTTCAGTGTTTCGAAGAAAAGGAATATCAAACGGAGTCAAAATAGAATGAAACCTTCTGGAGAAGTTATTTTTGGAAGGAAAGGAACCCGGGAGACTTGGAGTCCACGTCAAGGAAGCTTCGAGGAAGCCACGAGGTAGGGGGGCGGGCCCACCCCCCTAGGGCGCGCCCTCCACCCTCATGGGCCCCTCGTGGCTCCCCTGACGTACTTCTTCCTCCCATATATCTCCATATACCCTAAAACGATCGGGGAGCACAATAGATCGGGAGTTCCGCCGCCAGAAGCCTCCGTAGCCACCGAAAACCAATCTAGACCCGTTCCGGCACCCTGCCGGAGGGGGCAATCCCTCTCTGGTGGCGATCTTCATCATCCCGGTGCTCTCCATGACGAGGAGGGAGTAGTTCTCCCTCGGGGCTGAGGGTATGTACCAGTAGCTATGTGTTTGATCTCTCTATCTCGTGTTCTTGAGGTGGTACAATCTTGGTGTATCGCGAGCTTTGCAATTATATTAGGATCTTATGATGTTTCTCCCCCTCTACTCTCTTGTAATGGATTGAGTTTTCCCTTTGAAGTTATCTTATCGGATTGAGTCTTTAAGGATTTGAGAACACTTGATGTATGTCTTGCGTGGGATACCCGTGGTGACAATGTTGGGGAACGGAGTAATTTCAAAAAATTTCCTACGCACACGCAAGATCATGGTGATGCATAGCAACGAGAGGGGAGATTTTTGTCCACGTACCCTCCTAGACCAAAAGCGGAAGCGTTAGCACAACGCGGTTGATGTAGTCGTACGTCTTCACGATCCGACCGATCAAGTACCGAATGTATGGCACCTCCGAGTTCAACACACTTTCAGCCTGATGACGTCCCTCGAACTCTGATCCAGCCGAGTGTTGAGGGAGAGTTTCGTCAGCACGACGGCGTGGTGACGATGATGATGTTCTACCGACGCAGGGCTTCGCCTAAGCACTGCTACAGTATTATCGAGGTGGACTATGGTGGAGGGGGCACCGCACATGGCTAAAAGATCAAACGATCAATTGTTGTGTCTATGGGGTGCACCCTGCCCCTGTATATAAAGGAGCAAGGGGGGTGCGGCCGGCCTAGAGAAGGGGCGTGCCAGGAGGACTCCTACTCCTACCGGGAGTAGGACTCCCCCCCTTTTCCTTGTTGGACTAGGAGAGAGAGAGGGGAAAGAGGTGGAGGAGAAGAAGGAAGGGGGCGGCGCCCCCTCTCCTTTTCCTATTCGGACTAGGGGGGAGGGGGCGCGGCCCATGCCCTGGCCGCCTCTCCTCTCTTTCCACCAAGGCCCACTAAGGCCCATTAAGTCCCCGGGGGGTTCCGGTAACCTCCCGGTACTCCGGTAAAATCCCGATTTCACCCGGAACACTTCCGATATCCAAACATAGGCTTCCAATATATCAATCTTCATGTCTCGACCATTTCGAGACTCCTCGTCATGTCCGTGGTCACATCCGGGACTCCGAACAACCTTCGGTACATCAAAACATAAAAACTCATAATATAACTGTCATCGAAACGTTAAGCGTGCGGACCCTACGGGTTCGAGAACTATGTAGACATGACCGAGACACGTCTCCGGTCAATAACCAATAGCGGAACCTGGATGTTCATATTGGCTCCCACATATTCTATGAAGATCTTTATCGGTCAGACTGCATAACAACATATGTTGTTCCCTTTGTCATCGGTATGTTACTTGCCCGAGATTCGATCGTTGGTATCTCAATACCTAGTTCAATCTCGTTACCGGCAAGTATCTTTACTCGTTCCGTAATACATCATCCCGCAACTAACTCATTAATTGCAATGCTTGCAAGGCTTAAGTGATGTGCATTACCGAGAGGGCCCAGAGATACCTCTCCGACAATCAGAGTGACAAATCCTAATCTCGAAATACGCCAACCCAACAAGTACCTTCGGAGACACCTGTAGAACACCTTTATAATCACCCAGTTACGTTGTGACGTTTGGTAGCACACAAAATGTTCCTCCGGTAAACGGGAGTTGCATAATCTCATAGTCATAGGAACATGTATACGTCATGAAGAAAGCAATAGCAACATACTAAACGATCGGGTGCTAAGCTAACGGAATGGGTCAAGTCAATCACATAATTCTCCTAATGGTGTGATCCCTTTAATCAAATGACAACCCATGTAAATGGTTAGGAAACCTAACCATCTTTGATCAATGAGCTAGTCAAGTAGAGGCATACTAGTGACACTCTGTTTGTCTATGTATTCACACATGTATTATGTTTCCGGTTAATACAATTCTAGCATGAATAATAAACATTCATCATGATATAAGGAAATAAATAATAACTTTATTATTGCCTCTAGGGCATATTTCCTTCAGTCTCCCACTTGCACTAGAGTCAATAATCTAGATTACACAGTAATGATTCTAACACCTATGGAGCCTTGGTGCTGATCATGTTCTGCTCGTGGAAGAGGCTTAGTCAATGGGTCTGCAACATTCAGATCCGTATGTATCTTGCAAATTTCTATGTCTCCCACCTGGACTAAATCCCGGAAGGAATTGAAGCATCTCTTGATGTGTTTGGTTCTCTTGTGAAATCTAGATTCCTTCGCCAAGGCAATTGCACCAGTATTGTCACAAAAGATTTTCATTGGACCCGATGCACTGGGTATTACACCTAGATCGGATATGAACTCCTTCATCCAGACTCCTTCATTTGCTACTTCCGAAGCAGCTATGTACTCTGCTTCACACGTAGATCCCGCCACAACACTTTGTTTAGAACTGCACCAACTGACAGCTCCACCATTCAATGTAAACACGTATCCAGTTTGCGATTTAGAATCGTCTGGATTAGTGTCAGAGCTTGCATCAACGTAACCGTTTACGATGAGCTCTTTGTCACCTCCATAAACGAGAAACATATCCTTAGTCCTTTTCAGGTATTTCAGGATGTTCTTGACCGCTGTCCAGTGATCCACTCCTGGATTACTTTGGTACCTCCCTGCTAGACTTATAGCAAGGCACACATCAGGTCTGGTACACAGCATTGCATACATGATAGAGCCTATGGCTGAAGCTTAGGGAACGTCTTTCATTTTCTCTCTATCTTCTGCAGTGGTCGGGCATTGAGTCTTACTCAACTTCACACCTTGTAACACAGGCAAGAACCCTTTCTTTGCTTGATCCATTTTGAACTTCTTCAAAACTCTGTCAAGGTATGTGCTTTGTGAAAGTCCAATTAAGCGTCTTGATCTATCTCTATAGATCTTGATGCCCAATATATAAGCAGCTTCACCGAGGTCTTTCATTGCAAAACTCTTATTCAAGTATCCTTTTATGCTATCCAGAAATTCTATATCATTTCCAATCAACAACATGTCATCCACATATAATATTAGAAATTCTACAGAGCTCCCACTCACTTTCTTGTAAATACAGGCTTCTCCAAAAGTCTGTATAAAACCAAATGCTTTGATCACACTATCAAAGCATTTATTCCAACTCCGAGAGGCTTGCACCAGTCCATAAATGGATCACTGGAGCTTGCACACTTTGTTAGGTCCCTTTGGATCGACAAAACCTTCTGGTTGCATCATATACAACTCTCCTTCCAGAAATCCATTCAGGAATGCAATTTTGACATCCATTTGCCAAATTTCGTAATCATAACATGATTCGGACAGACTTAAGCATCGCTACGGGTGAGAAGGTCTCATCATAGTCAATCCCTTGAACTTGTCGAAAACCTTTTGCAACAAGTCAAGATTTATAGACAGTAACATTACCGTCAGCGTCAGTCTTCTTCTTGAAGATCCATTTATTCTCAATTGCTTGCCGATCAATGGGCAAGTCAACCAAAGTCCACACTTTGTTCTCATACATGGATCCCATCTCAGATTTCATGGCCTCAAGCCATTTTGCGAAATCTGGGCTCACCATCGCTTCTTTATAGTTCGTAGGTTCGTCATGGTCTAGTAACATAACTTCCAAAATAGGATTACCGTACCACTCTGGCGCGGATCTTACTCTGGTTGACCTACGAGGTTCTGTAACAACTTGATCTAAAGTTTCATGATCATCATCATTAACTTCCTCACTAATTGGTGTAGGTGTCGCAGAAACCGGTTTCTGTGATGAACTACTTTCCAATAAGGGAGCAGGTACAGTTACCTCATCAAGTTCTACTTTCCTCCCACTCACTTCTTTCGAGAGAAACTCCTTCTCTAGAGAAACTCCGAATTTAGCAACAAAAGTCTTTCCTTCGGATCTGTGATAGAAGGTGTACCCAACAGTCTCCTTTGGGTATCCTATGTAGACACATTTCTTCGATTTGGGTTCGAGCTTATCAGGTTGAAGCTTTTTCACATAAGCATCGCAGCCCCAAACTTTCAGAAATGACAACTTTGGTTTCTTACCAAACCACAGTTCATAATGCGTCGTCTCAACGGATTTCGATGGTGCCCTATTTAAGGTGAATGCGGCCGTCTCTAAAGCATAACCCCAAAACAATAGCGGTAAATCAGTAAGAGACATCATAGATCGCACCATATCTAGTAAAGTACGATTACGACGTTCGGACACACCATTACGCTGTGGTGTTCCGGGTGGCGTGAGTTGCGAAACTATTCCGCATTGTTTCAAATGAAGACCAAACTCATAACTCAAATATTCTCCTCCATGATCAGATCTTAGAAACTTTATTTTCTTGTTATGATGATTTTCAACTTCACTCTAAAATTCTTTGAACTTTTCAAATGTTTCAGACTTATGTTTCATTAAGTAGATATACCCATATCTGCTTAAATCATCTGTGAAGGTGAGAAAATAATGATATCCGCCACGAGCCTCAACATTCATCGGACCACATACATCTGTATGTATGATCTCCAACAAATCTGTTGCTCTCTCCGTAGTTCCGGAGAATGGCGTTTTAGTCATCTTGCCCATGAGGCACGGTTTGCAAGCACCAAGTGATTCATAATCAAGTGGTTCTAAAATTCCATCAGTATGGAGTTTCTTCATGCGCTTTACTCCGATATGACCTAAACGGCAGTGCCACAAATAAGTTGCACTATCATTATCAATTTTGCATCTTTTGGCTTCAATGTTATGAATATGTGTATCACCACTATCGAGATTTAGCAAAAATTGACCACTCTTCAAGGGTGCATGACCATAAAAGATATTACTCATATAAATAGAACAACCATTATTCTCTGATTTTAATGAATAACCGTTTCACATCAAACAAGATCCAGATATAATGTTCATGCTCAACGCTGGCACCAAATAACAATTATTTAGGTCTAATACTAACCCCGAAGGTAGATGTAGAGGTAGCGCACCGACCGCGATCACATCGACTTTGGAACCATTTCCCACGCGCATCGTCACCTCGTCCTTAGCCAATCTTTGCTTAATCCGTAGCCCCTGTTTCGAGTTGCAAATATTAGCAACAGAACCAGTATCAAATACCCAGGTGCTACTGCGAGCATTAGTAAGGTACACATCAATAACATGTATATCACATATACCTTTGTTCACCTTGCCATCCTTCTTATCCGCCAAATACTTGGGGTAGTTCCGCTTCCAGTGACCAGTCTGCTTGCAGTAGAAGCACTCAGTCTCAGGCTTAGGTCCAGACTTGGGTTTCTTCTCCTGAGCAGCAACTTGCTTGCCGTTCTTCTTGAAGTTCCCCTTCTTCTTCCCTTTGCCCTTTTTCTTGAAACTAGTGGTCTTATTGACCATCAACACTTGATGCTCCTTCTTGATTTCTACCTCCGCTGCCTTTAGCATTGCGAAGAGCTCGGGAATTGTCTTATCCATCCCTTGCATATTATAGTTCATCACGAAGCTCTTGTAGCTTGGTGGCAGTGATTGGAGAATTCTGTCAATGATGCTATCATCCGGAAGATTAACTCCCAGTTGAATCAAGTGATTGCAGTACCCAAACATCTTGAGTATATGCTCACTGACAGAACTATTCTCCTCCATCTTGCAGCTGTAGAACTTATTGGAGACTTCATATATCTCAATCCGGGCATTCTTTTGAAATATTAACTTCAACTCCTGGAACATCTCATATGCTCCATGACGTTCAAAACGTCATTGAAGTCCCGGTTCTAAGCCGTAAAGCATGGCACACTGAACTATTGAGTAGTCATCAACACGTGTCTATTAGGCATTCACAATGTCTGCAGTTGCTAGTGCAGGTGGTACACCTAGCGGTGCTTCCAGGTCGTAATTCTTCTGATCAGCAATGAGGATAATCCTCAAGTTACGGACCCAGTCCGTGTAATTGCTACCATCATCTTTCAACTTTGCTTTCTCAAGGAACGCACTAAAATTCAACGGAACAACAACACGGGCCATCTATCTACAATCAACATAGACAAGCAAGATACTATCAGGAACTAAGTTCATGATAAATTTAAGTTCAATTAATCATATTATTTAAGAACTCCCACTTAGATAGACATCCCTCTAATCCTCTAAGTCATCCCGTGATCCATATCAACTAAACCATGTCCGATCATCGCGTGAGATGGAGTAGTTTCAATGGTGAACATCACTATGTTGATCATATCTACTATCTGATTCACGCTCGACCTTTCGGTCTCCGTGTTCTGAGGCCATATCTGTTATATGTTAGGCTCGTCAAGTTTAACTTGAGTATTCCGCGTGTGCAACTGTTTTGCACCCGTTGTATTTCAACGTAGAGCCTATCACACCCGATCATCACATGGTGTCTTAGCACGAAGAACTTTCGCAACGGTGCATACTCAGGGAGAACACTTATACTTTGATAACTTAGTGAGGGATCATCTTATAATGCTACCGCCAATCAAAGCAAGATAAGATGCATAAAAGATAAACATCACATGCAATCAATATAAGTGATATGATATGGCCATCATCATCTTGTGCTTGTGATCTCCATCTCTGAAGCACCGTCATGATCACCATCATCAGCGGCGTGACACCTTGATCTCCATCATAGCATCGTTGTCGTCTCGCCAATCTTATTCTTCCACAACTATCGCTACCGCTTAGTGATAAAGTAAAGCATTACAGGGCGATTGCATTGCATACAATAAAGCAACAACCATATGGCTCCTGCCAGTTGCCGATAACTCTGTTACAAAGCATGATCATCTCATACAATAAAATTTAGCATCATGTCTTGACCATATCACATCACAACATGCCCTGCAAAAACAAGTTAGACGTCCTCTACTTTGTTGTTGCAAATTTTACGTGGCTGTTACTGGCTTAGCAAGAACCGTTCTTACCTACACATCAAAACCACAACGATAGTTTCTCAAGTTGGTGTTGTTTTAACCATCTCAAGGACCGGGCGTAGCCACACTCGGTTCAACTAAAGTTGGAGAAACTGACACCCGCCAGCCACTTGTGTGCAAAGCATGTCAGTAGAACCAGTCTCGCGTAAGCGTACGCGTAATATCGGTCCGGGCCGCTTCATCCAACAATACCGCCGAACCAAAGTATGACATGCTGGTAAGCAGTATGACTTATATCGCCCACAACTCACTTGTGTTCTACTCGTGCATATGACATCTACGCATAATACCTGGCTCTGATACCACTTTTGGGGAACATAGTAATTTCAAAAAAATTCCTACGCACACGCAAGATCATGGTGATGCATAGCAACGAGAGGGGAGATTGTTGTCCACGTACCCTCATAGACCGAAAGCGGAAGCGTTAGCACAACGCGGTTGATGTAGTCGTACGTCTTCACGATCCGACCAATCAAGTACCGAACGTACGGCACCTCCGAGTTCAGCACACGTTCAGCCCGATGACGTCCCTCGAACTCCGATCCAGCCGAGTGTTGAGGGAGAGTTTCATCAGCACGACGGCGTGGTGATGATGATGATGTTCTACTGATGCAGGGCCTCACCTAAGCACTGCTACAGTATTATCGAGGTGGACTATGGTGGAGGGGGGCACCGCACACGGCTAAAAGATCAAACGATCAATTGTTGTGTCTATGGGGTGCCCCCTGCCCCCGTATATAAAGAAGCAAGGGGGGTGCAGCCGGTGATGAAGCTATGTACCTAGGGTAGGGTCATGGACCTGTCCTAACTGCCCTACCCAAGGACATCTCTAGAAGAAATCACCTTTCAATCGACTTGAAGGTGTTCCACTCGACAGACTCGAAGTCACTCGACCAAGAAGCGATCACTCGACCAAGATCCAACCACTCGACGGCCAGGAGACCTAAAGTCACCCCGCACGCTAACGGTCGGTCATTAAATAGCTTTTATGGTCATCATAGCACTTTATTACTAGCGTTACCAGTAACGCCCTGCCTTAATGTACATTGAACCCTTCGTAACGTGGGCTGGCCGGGGTCCTGGCGCACTCTATATAAGCCACCCCCTCCTCCGAGACAAGGGTTCGCACATCTGTAACTCATACTCACATAATCCAGTCGACCGCCTCCGGGCTCCGAGACGTAGGGTTTTTACTTCTTCCGAGAAGGGCCTGAACTCGTAAACCTTGCGTCCTTACAACTTCTCCATAGCTAAGATCTCGCCTCTCCATACTTACCCCCCTACATTACTGTCAGACTTAGAACCACGACAGTTGGCGCCCACCGTGGGGCAAGTGTTTTAGCGTTTTGTTGGAGGAGTTGTGATCTTTTCCGACCCGAATCATCATGGTTTTCGACGGAGTTTTGGAGGAGGGCCGCGAGATCCATCTCGGCGCGCTCACGTTCATCACCGACGACTCCGCCTGGCTTCAGGAGGCTCCGCTCGACGTGGACGCACTCCCTATCCGCGGGGCAACACACTTTAGCGCGTGCGTCCACGGTGTTCTCCTGCGGCAACCGTCGACCCCCTACCGGTTGGCTCCTGTGTTGTCCTCCCTCCCCGTTTCCCGCCGGCACAAGCGCTCCGGTCGGTCGAGACTTCAGCGATGGGTGAGACACGCGGTGGCCCGTCAGTCGGCCATCCCTCAAGTCGCGGCGATCGAGCCCGACCAATCCCTCTACGGCCTGTTCGACTGGCTCCGAAGAGACTGCATTCGAGTGCGACAGCAGTGATCCGGCGACAGAGGTTCTGATGGTCGACGGACCGCCCAGTCCCCCCGGTTTTACCAGCATCGACGGAGGTGCGGGAGGAGGCGACCCGTCGCGTCCCCATGAGGAGTATCTTCCCGAGCCTCTCACGTCGCTGCAGAGAGAAGAACTTCGCCGCCGGAATGTGGATGCGCTGCACACTCCTATCATTGGAGAAACCCCCGAGGCTCGCGCCTTGGAGGACGCGCGCCTGGCAAACTTGGTCGAGCGCACTCGACTGGAGAACCTCCAGCGAGCGCTCGACGAGCGGGCGCGACAAGGGGTTCCCGAATCCAGTCGACGTCAGCTCTTCCTGCCCCCGAAGGTATATCGGACTCCGATTCAGAATTTAGCAGCTGCGGCCCATATAGCGGAGTCGATTGAGCCTTCCCAGTCAGAGGCTGGCAGAGGCTTGCTGCAGATCAGAGCGTTACTCCGGACAGCAGGAGATCAGAATTCCGCTGTTTCTCAGTCACGGAACAGAATTCACAGCAGATCCGTTGCTGCGGACACAGTCCAGTCGGCTCACAGCCCGAGATCGCCCCCGAGGCGTGAGGGACGTGGAGACCGGCATGACCAGTATGGGAACCATGAGCAGTATGATCACCGAGTCGATCGTGACGGTCGACGTCGAGCGCCCACGCCTCCCCCGAGGAGCGGGTCGTATGTGCCCCGCCAGCAGGACGACAGGCGCCCTCATAGTGGTGGGCGAAGGATTCCAATCGACCCCAGAGGGCCAGGCTTTGACGCGAGATCCATCCTCGTCCAAGGTCTGGTCGACAGGAACAGGGCTCACCGAGAAGGCCACGACAGAGATGCGCCTGCCAGCAGCAGAGTACATATTTCGGGGCCAGAGTGCTTTAGTAGAGCCATCAGGGCTGCTGTGATTCCTCCCAATTTCAGGTTGGCGACTGGAGTCAGTAAATTCACTGGCGAGTCCAAGCCCGATACTTGGCTTGAGGACTACCGAGTGGCCGTCCAGATTGGCGGCGGCAATGATGAAGTGGCCATGAAGCACCTGCCTCTCATGTTGGAGGGCTCGGCCAGAGCGTGGCTAAACCAGCTAGCGCCTAGCAGCATTTACACTTGGGAAGATCTCTCCCGAGTGTTCGTCACCACATTTGAAGGCACATGCAAGCGACCAGCAAGACTGGCGGAACTGCAGTCTTGTGTGCAAAAGCCAAATGAAACTTTGAGGGATTACATCCAGAGATGGATCACGTTACATCACTCGGTGGAGAATGTGCCTGACCACCAAGCAGTTTGTGCCTTCAAGGAAGGCGTCAAATATAGAGAACTGAATTTGAAATTCGGTCGAACCGGAGATATGTCCCTGAATCGGATGATGGAGATTGCCACCAAGTACGCTAACGGCGAAGATGAGGATCGACTCAGGAGTGGCAAGCTCAAGTCTGTCGCCCAAGAAACCGGAGGCAATTCCAGTCGGAAACAGAAGCGGAAAGCCGAGCCAACGGCTCCCGGGGAAGCCTTAGCTTTGGCCCAAGGAAAGTCTAAAGGGAAACCTAAAGGGCCTTGGAACCCCAAAAAGGTTAAAGACCAGGAGGGAAATGATGTGTTGGACTTACCGTGTCTCGTCCACACGAAGAAAGATGAAGAGGGTAATTTTATTTACCCGAAACATACCACCCAGCAGTGTCGACTCTTGATCCAGCAGTTCCAGGGCAAGCAGCCCAAGGGAAAGGAAAAGGAGTCAGACAAGGTCGAGGACAAATAGGAAAGTGATGACGGATACCCTCAAGTCAATTCCACCCTGATGATTTTTGCTGATGTTGAGAGAAAAAGTCGACTGAAAGTTATTAACCGAGAGGTGAATATGGTCGCTCCGGTGACACCTAGTTACCTGAAATGGTCTCAGACTGCCATAACATTCAACCAGTCCGACCACCCAACGCACATTGCCACCCCTGGGAGGCAAGCTTTGGTGGTCGACTCAGTTGTTGAAGGCACTCGACTGACCAAAGTCCTGATGGATGGTGGCAGTGGTTTGAACATATTATACGCTGAGACGTTGAAGGGGATGGGCATTCCGTTGTCCAGACTCAGTGCCAGCAACATGAGGTTCCATGGAGTCATTCCTGGGAAGAAGGCTGAATCACTCGGCCAGATTGCTCTTGATGTGGTTTTCGGTGATTCCAAGAATTACCGCAAAGAAAAATTGACATTTGAAGTTGTAGACTTCCAGAGTGTCTATCACGCTATTTTGGGTAGGCCAGCTTATGCACGCTTCATGGCCCGACCATGTTATGTGTATCTCAAATTGAAGATGCCTGGCCCCAAAGGTGTGATCATCATTACGGGCAATCGGAAGAAAGCGGAAGAATGTTTTCAGAAGGGTTCGAAGATCGCCGACGCATAGATGGCAGTGGTGGAGTTGCAGGAATACCAGAAGACTGCGGACCCGAGTGATCTGTTGCGAGCCAAGAAGCCCGCTACAGAGTTAGCTTTCCAGTCGACTGGTGACACGAAGACAGCTCACATCCACCCGACCGACCCCAGCGCCGCCCCGACTCATATCTCAACAACACTCGACTCCAAATAGGAAGAAGCGCTCATCCAGTTCCTCCGTGAGAACTGGGACATCTTCGCATGGAAGCCTTCTGACATGCCAGGTGTTCCCAGGGAGCTGGCTGAGCATCGCCTGAGAGTCGACTCAAAAGTAAAACCTGTCAAGGAACATCTTCGACGGTCCGCCGTCCAAAAGAGAAAAGCTATTGTCGAAGAGGTGGCTCGGCTCTTAGCAGCGGAGTTCATCCGAGAAATCTACCACTCCGAGTGGCTCGCCAATGTTGTCATGGTCCCCAAGAAGGACAAGTCACTTCGCATGTGCATTGACTTTAAACATATCAATCGGGCCTGCCCGAAAGATCATTTTCCTTTCCCTCGCATCGACCAGAAAGTCGACTCGACTGCGGGATGTGAGCGACTGTCTTTTTTAGACGCCTATTCCGGGTACCATCAGATCCGTCTGTATGGACCTGACGAGATCAAGACAGCTTTCATCACTCCATTCGGGTGCTTCTGTTATGTTATCATGCCGTTCGGCCTCAAGAATGCCGGAGCCACATTCATGAGGATGATTCAGAAGTGTTTACTCACTCAAATCAGTCGGAACGTGGAAGCATACATGGATGATATTGTGGTCAAGTCACGGAAGGGTTCCGACCTGCTGACTGACCTTGCTGAAACCTTTGCCAACCTCAGGAGGTATGATATCAAGCTTAATCCATCAAAGTGTACATTTGGAGTCCCTGGCGGAAATTTACTCGGCTTTCTCGTTTCCGAACGGGGAATCGATGCCAATCCAGAAAAAGTTGGCACTATACTCCGAATGAAAAGCCTCGTGCAAGTGCACGATGTCCAGAAGCTTACTGGTTGTTTGGCCGCCCTAAGACGATTCATATCTCGTCTCGGTGAAAAGGCATTACCTCTTTACCGATTGATGAAGAAGTCCGACAAGTTCGAGTGGACTCCCGAAGCTGATGCAGCGTTTGCAGAGCTCAAAGCTCTGCTCTCCACCCAGCTGGTGCTTGCTTCCCCAATTAGCAAAGAGCCTTTGCTGCTTTACATTGCAGCCACAGGACAAGTCGTCAGTACGGTACTTACGGTCGAGCGGGAAGAAGAAGGGAAAACCTTCAAAGTTCAGCGCCTAGTATATTATATTTCTGAAGTCTTGACCCCATCGAAGCAAAGATATCCTCACTATCAGAAGCTTGTATATGGGATTTATATGACCACCAAGAAAGTTGCTCACTACTTCTCTGATCATTCCATTACAGTCGTCAGCGACGCTCCATTATCAGAGATCCTGCATAACAGCGATGCAACTGGTCGAGTGGCAAAATGGGCGATTGAACTCCTTCCCCTTGATATCAAGTTTGAGGCAAAGAAAGCTATCAAGTCCCAAGCAATCGCAGATTTCGTCACCGAGTGGATTGAACAGCAGCTGCCGACTCAGATTCACTCGGAGCATTGGATTATGTTTTTCGACGGCTCCAAGATGCTGAGTGGTTCCGGTGCCGGAGTGGTGTTGGTCTCCCCCAGAGGAGATAAACTCAGATATGTTCTTCAAATCCATTTTGATTCCTCCAATAACGAGGCAGAATATGAAGCACTTTTATATGGGTTGCGCATGGCCATCTCACTCAGCGTCCGTCGCCTCATGGTCTATGGCGACTCAGATTTGGTGGTTAATCAGGTGATGAAGGAGTGGGATGTCAGAAGTCCAGCCATGTCTGGTTATTGTAATGCAGTGAGAAAGCTGGAGAAGAAATTCGAGGGGTTAGAGCTTCATCACATACCCCGACTGAAAAATCAAGCAGCTGATGATTTGGCAAAAATAGGTTCCAAAAGAGAAGCCATTCCCAGCAACGTGTTTTTGGAACACATCCACACACCATCAGTCCAGGAGGATCCCTTCACGGAAGAGGCCCCGCAGCCAAAAAGCGCCATGGATCCGACTGAAGTTGAAGTTCCAGCTGTGGTCGATCTGATAATGGAAGTGCTGGTTATCACTCCCGTCTGGACAGAACCGTACATTGCGTACATCCTAAGGAAAGAACTACCAGAAGACGAGGAAGAGGCTCGAAAGATCGTCCGTCGATCCAAGGCCTTTACAGTCATAAAGGGACAGTTATATAGGGAAAGCGCGACTGGGGTCGGCCAGAAGTGTATCACACCAGAAGAAGGTTAGATGATCCTTAACGATATCCACTCGGGGACCTGTGGTCATCATGCGTCCTCTCGGACCATTGTGGCTAAAGCATATCGAGTGGGGTTCTACTGGCCAAGGGCCAATGAGATGGCTAAAGAGATAGTCGACAAATGTGAAGGGTGTCAGTATTACTCCAATATGCCGCACAAGCCCGCGTCAGCCCTGAAAACCATTCCACTCGTCTGGCCCTTCGCTGTTTGGGGGCTGGACATGGTTGGGCCACTGACAACAGGTAGGAGCGGCTTCACTCATGTGCTGGTAGCAGTCGACAAGTTCACCAAATGGATTTAATCCAAGCCTATCAAGAATCTCGATGCTTGCACCGCTATCGGTTTCATCAGAGAGTTGATATTCAGATATGGAGTTCCGCACAGTATCATCACGGACAATGGGTCAAACTTCGATTTCGACAAGTTCAGGGCCTTTTGTGCCTCTCAAGGCTCTCGGGTCGTCTATGCTTCGGTCGCTCACCCCCAGTCGAATGGACAAGCAGAAAGGGAAAATGGCCTAATTCTCAAAGGACTGAAACCCCGATTGATGCGCGATCTCAAGCACGCAGTAGGTGCATGGGTCGACGAGCTCCCATCAGTCCTTTGGGGATTGAGGACAACCCTGAATCGATCGACCAGAAGAACCCCATTCTTTCTGGTCTACGGAGCCGAGGCAGTCTTACCGAGTGACCTGCTTCACAACGCTCCCAGAGTCGAGCTCTACTCAGAAGATGAAGCAGAACAAGCCCGGCAGGACGCAGTCGACCTCCTAGAAGAAGAAAGAGAAATGGCCCTGATCCGATCGACCATCTATCAGCAAGACTTGCGTCGATTCCATGCCAGAAACGTGAAGAGCCGAGCCTTCCAAGAAGGAGACATAGTCCTTCGAGTGGATCAGTAGAAACCACACAATCTTGCTCCTACTTGGGAAGGCCCCTTCATAGTCACCAGAGTCCTCCACAATGGAGCATACCACCTCTACAATGTCGATCGCCAGATTGATGAGCCACGAGCCTGGAATGCGGAGCTACTCCGCCCCTTTTATACTTGAATTCTCACTCGGATGAGATGTAATAAGAAAAACTCCTGTAGTTTATTTATCAAAAGACAAGAGCGTTATAATTCTCCCAGTGATCATTATTATTTTTGTTTGCGTAAGAAATCCCCCAGTGGGTGGCTTAGCTGCGAATCCGCTTCGCCTAAGTTTGAAAAAATCCTACCGAGTGGAGAGCAATCCTCCCACTCGGGGGCTTAGCTGCAGTCCAGTACTCGCCTAAGTTCTCTCACTTGAGGACTTAGCTACAGTCAGGCACTCGCCTAAGTTTGAAAAAATCCTACCGAGTGGAGAGCAATCCTCCCACTCGGGGGCTTAGCTGCAGTCCAGTACTCGCCTAAGTTCCCTCACTTGAGGACTTAGCTGCAGTCAGGCACTCGCCTAAGTTTGAAAAAATCCTACCGAGTGGAGAGCAGTCCTCCCACTCGGGGGCTTAGCTACAGTCTAGTACTCGCCTAAGTTCTCTCACTTGAGGACTTAGCTGCAGTCAGGTACTCGCCTAAGTTTGAAAAAATCCTACCGAGCGGAGAGCAATCCTCCCACTCGGGGGCTTAGCTGCAGTCCAGTACTCGCCTAAGTTCTCTCACTTGAGGACTTAGCTGCAGTCAGGCACTCACCTAAGTTTGAAAAAATCCTACCGAGTGGAGAGCAATCCTCCCACTCGGGGGCTTAGCTGCAGTCCAGTACTCGCCTAAGTTCTCTCACTTGAGGACTTAGCTGCAGTCAGGCACTCGCCTAAGTTTGAAAAAAATCCTACCGAGTGGAGAGCAATCCTCCCACTCGGGGGCTTAGTTGCAGTCCAGTACTCGCCTAAGTTCCCTCACTTGAGGACTTAGCTGCAGTCAGGCACTCGCCTAAGTTTGAAAAAAATCCTACCGAGTGGAGAGCAGTCCTCCCACTCGGGGGCTTAGCTGCAGTCCAGTACTCACCTAAGTTCTCTCACTTGAGGACTTAGCTGCAGTCAGGCACTCGCCTAAGTTTGAAAAAATTCTACCGAGTGGAGAGAAGTCCTCCCACTCGGGGGCTTAGCTGCAGTCCAGTACTCGCCTAAATTCTCTCACTTGAGGACTTAGCTGCAGTCAAGCACTCGCCTAAGTTTGAAAAAATCCTACCGAGTAGAGAGCAGTCCTCCCGCTCGGGAGCTTAGCTGCGGTCCAGTACTCGCCAAAGTTCTCTCACTTGAGGACTTAGCTGCAGTCAGGCACTCGCCTAAGTTTGAAAAAATCCTACCGAGTGGAGAGCGATCCTCTCACTCGGGGGCTTAGCTGCAGTCCAGTACTCGCCTAAGTTCTCCCAAACACGTCCCAATCCTCAAGGACGACGAGGGGCAGGTCGACTGCCACCTTCTCCTGGAGAGCTTCGCCACAAATACAATGCGCGATTCATCCCGCTCTACAGTAACAAAGTACGGGTCGACTGCCACCTTCTCCTGGAGAGCTTCGCCACAAATACAATGTGCACTCCGTCCCACTCTGCAGTAACGGGGTGTGGGTCGACCGCCGCCCGCCCCTGGGGAGCTTCGCCACAAATACAAGACATGGGTCGATTGCTTCCCCTCCTTCGGAGCTGCACTGCGAATACAGAAAGTTGTCTCGAATAAAGATTGGGTTCACTCAGCAGGAGATTCATAAAGATATTCAACGGTAAACCAAGTACAGATAAAATTCTAAAGGTTCTAGATCACGGATCGAGGTACTCGGGCATGCAGCCCAAAAAAGTTTAATGGTTACAAAAACCACTCGGCATTCTGAGGCAAATTCTAGGTAGGACACAAGAGTTTGTTCACTCCGCGGGAGGAGGGCTGGCAGGCTCAACGAACTCGTCCAGGTCGACGCCATCGACAATTCGAGTGGCGGCAGCTATGAAGGTCTCCATAAAAGTTCGGAAGTCGTGCTTCTGGGTGTTTGCGACCTTGATTGCGGCCAGCTTGTCTTGTCGCACCTCCTTGCAGTGGACACGAACCAAGGACAGAGCCACATCAGCGCCACAACGAGCAGAAGACTTCTTCCACTCCTGCCCTCGGTCAGGGATTCCGTTAAGTCGAGCCATCAGAGACTCAAGATCGTTTTGGAGCGTAGCCTCTGGCCAGAGTGCCGGGTCGATCCGTGACATGGCGACCTTCAGTCGAGCCAAGTAGTCCATGGCACCGTCGATGCGAGATTCCAGTCGGAGCAGATTCATGGCAGTTTCATCTTTCACTGGAGAGTTGATTGGATCCAAACCTGGTTTGATCCTCCCAGTCTCTTCTTCAAAGTTCTGGCAAAACTCTGCATTCACGATCCAAGGATAAGTCAATCTTCATACACTGAGTCGACACAAAAAAATCAGTGGGAACTAAATGTGCACCTTCAAGCTTGATATACAACTTCTTGGCAAGGCTCCTCAGGTAGCTCTCCAGATCGTCCCTCCTGCGAGCGATGCCTTCCATCTTTTCGCTCAGGTTGAGGTTTTCCTTCTTCTAGCGTGCGCACTCCCTGTTGGCTTCATTCAGAGCAATCTTTAGCCTGGTATTCTCTTCTTCCAACTGGCCGACTAAAGCCAGCTTCTGTCCGGCTAGAGCAGTCCTGTCGTCAGCCTCCTTCTGGGCAGCAGCCAAATCCTGATCTTTTTTCGCCAAAGCTTCCCTTAGTTTTTCTGCAAAGAAATGATGATTGATTCAGAAATAGCAGAAGGATGCTCGAGCTGAAAACTGACCAGTCGACAAACTTGTCTTACCAGCGGCGCCGTCTCTGACCGTCTGCAGTTCTGTCCTGGCCAGCTCCAAGTCAAGTTTCAGTTGAATCTGCTGCCTCTCCAAATCAGTGAAGCGAGCTCCAAGATCACAAGATTTCTGAAATCAAAGGGGAGAAATTATTCCATAGCAAAAATGAAAAATACTAAGACTATAGTCGACTACCCGCAGTCCACCATAGTCTCGGGGACTACACCCAGTGGGTGCACTTTGCGTGCCCCCACCGGTTCTGATTCCACTCGACCGGCCCACCGGAGTCGAGTTCAAAAAAAAGAGATAAAGTAGAACTCAGACCACAGTCGACTGCCAGCAGTCGACCGCGGTCTCGGGGACTACACCCAGTGGGTGCACTTTGCGTGCCCCCACTGGTTCTGATCCCACTCGACCGGATCGAGTGGAAGAAACAAACTACCAGTTCGGTTTTACTCGACAAAATACAAAGACTACGGTCGACTGCCAGCAGTCCGCCGTAGCCACGGGGACTACACCCAGTGGGTGCACTCAGTGTGCCCCCACTAGTCCAAAAAATTCAATCAACACACCCAGTGGGTGTACAGATGAAAAGATTTTCGGAAAGAATCTTCAGATAGCATATCCTAACAGAACAAGCGGCGACCAACTAACCTGAACATTACTCTGGAGAGCCGAGCTGGCATCATAGGCGGCTTGGCTGGCGTCCCGCACCGTCTTCATCTTCTCCATCATAATGCCCGCCTGGCGTATGGCTTCCCTAGCAGCATTCACCTCGTCCTCCGGGACATGATGGGTTGCAAAAAGTGAAGGCGGGTCGACAGGGGCCTGAGCAGTCGAAGAAGAAGGCAAGGCACTCGACAGGGGCTCCGCGAAGGTAACAAAGCCGCGATTGACGTCACCAGTGTCCTGAATGACTGGTTCCGCCCTCGGCGTCGACTGCAGCGCCTCACTTACAGGAGCTCGCCTACTCTTCCTCGTCAAAGACCTATCGGGCTCTTCATCATCATCAGGGAGGTCAATAATGTTGGGAGCTGTACAAAGTTCAAATTGCCAAAATCACGTCACCCAATGATGCACGATGCAGTTGAATCGACCAAAGAAAGATAGTATGGCAGAAATCATACCCGGATTAGAAGTGACCGCATCCTCCATCACCTCATCATCATCCCTATAAGCTGAGGTCCCGGAAGTGGCAGCGCTAACAATTCCAAAGTTCGTCCAGTTAAAACAAGAAAAACAAACAGCGCGGAGCGTCGAGTGAATACAAGGAGAAACACTCACGTGGAGGCGACAGGGATATCGATCCTGATCTTTGGCAGCGCCTTCCGAGTCTTCGGCTCTACAACTTTGGGGTGCTTTGGCGCCTTCTCAGTCGGGGTTGGTGAAGAGACCCGAGGATGCTTCGAAGACTGACCAGCCTGAGCAGTTGCCTTGTCGCGGGCACTCGGCCGTTCTTGGTCAAGCTTGGATCATCTCTCTATGCGAGGAGGCGACTCGACTTCTTCCCCATCACTTGAGTCGTCACTTCCACCATCCCCTTCACCATCGGAAGTCCACTCGCCACTTTCGCCACCACTCGCCTCGCCTTCCAGAGCATGCTCTTGCTCCCCGTTGGGCATCGAATACATTTCAATAATGGCCTGAAAGAAATCAGGGAGAAGAGAGTCAGTCGACGCAATACAGACAATTGCGCGAGTGAATTCAGATTACAAGCAAAAACTCAGAATCAGACCTGCTCTGGTGCACGCGAATGGGGGAACTCTCCTGGCTCCTCTGGGATTGTCCTTGTTCCCGGTAATGCTCGACGGCCACTTCTCCAGCGTGTCGTCATCGACCTCCTCTGGGTGGATCTGAGTGGAGTCTTCTAGACTCGAATACATCCACATCGGGTGGTCTCGGGCTTGGAGAGGCTGGATGCGCCGCTGAAGGAAGACCTCCAAGGGATCCATACCAGTGACCTCGTCACGAATGAGCTGGACCACTCGGTTGACCAACACCTTCACGTGCGCCTTCTCCTCCGGGAGCACCTTCAAAGGGGAGGGTTTTTCCACTCGGTCCATGGTAAAGGGAGGGAGGCCAGTCGATTGCCCTGGCGTCAACTGGTCTTTGCAGTAGAACCAGGTTGACTGCCATCTACGAACTGAATCGGGAAGAATCATGGCCGGAAAGGAGCTTTTTCCCCTCGTCTGGATGCCAAGACCCCCACACATCTGGATCACTTGGGTCCTCTCGTCACTCGGATTAGCCTTTTTCACTATCTGGGAGCGACAAGTGAAAATATGCTTGAAAAGACCCCAGTGAGGTCGACAACCCAAGAAGTTCTCACACAAGGAAATGAACGCGGCAAGATAAACGATTGAGTTGGGAGTAAAATGGTGGAGTTGAGCCCCAAAGAAGTTCAGAAACCCTCGGAAGAAAGGATGAGGAGGCAAGGAAAACCCACAGTCGACGTGGGTGGCAAGAAGAACGCGCTCACCCTCCCGGGGTTGAGGCTCGGATTCCTTCCCCGGAAGCCGCGCCGAGTCGTAGGGGATCAGCCCTCCCACAGCCAGGTCGTCGAGGTCTTCTTGGGAGATCCTCGAGTGGATCCAGTCGCCCTGGATCCAACCCCTCGGCAGGCTAGTCCGCGAGGAAGATCCGCCCCGGCTCATCGCCTTCCCCTTTGACCTCGCCGTCGCCTTCTTTGCCCGCTCCAGAGCCGCTGTCTTCTCCTTCACCATTGTCGCCGACAAGACGCGTGTGGCGCGGTGGCGCTGGAGCGAGAGCGAGCGCAGAGGAGAGGCGTGAGGAGGAGAAGAGATAATGGGGCACACTGTTCGGGAGACTCCAGTTCAACGCCTTATATGAGGCCGCTTCCGAGTGGCTGACAGGTAGGCCCAGATGGCTCTGTCAAATCCCGTAACGACCGCACGAGCGATACGTGGCGAAAAAGGTGGCGTGGGGATCGAGGCGGCTCCGCTCTATCTCGTCCGATTACTGCGGCCTCCCCCGTCCCGCGCGCTTCCCAAAATTCGGATCCCACTAAATCCGCGGGCAGCAAATAACTTGTCAGACCAAAGATCTCCTCCGCACCGTCACTCGGAGCCTTACAAGTAAAGAAACTCACTCGACGAAGAGTTAAGAATGGATCAAGGCGACTGAAAAGGAAGTTGCTACCATCACTCGGGTCCATTGATCCAGAGCAAGATATGCTCACGACATGAAAAACGAGTCGGAGAGGTCCTCAACTCCTTCCCCACTCAAACCTCGATCCATTCGAGGGCTAATGATGAAGCTATGTACCTAGGGTAGGGTCATGGACCTGTCCTAACTGCCCTACCCAAGGACATCTCTAGAAGAAATCACCTTTCAATCGACTTGAAGGTGTTCCACTCGACAGACTCGAAGTCACTCGACCAAGAAGCGATCACTCGACCAAGATCCAACCACTCGACGGCCAGGAGACCTAAAGTCACCCCGCACGCTAACGGTCGGTCATTAAATAGCTTTTATGGTCATCATAGCACTTTATTACTAGCGTTACCAGTAACGCCCTGCCTTAATGTACATTGAACCCTTCGTAACGTGGGCTGGCCGGGGTCCTGGCGCACTCTATATAAGCCACCCCTCCTCCGAGACAAGGGTTCGCACATCTGTAACTCATACTCACATAATCCAGTCGACCGCCTCCGGGCTCCGAGACGTAGGGTTTTTACTTCTTCCGAGAAGGGCCTGAACTCGTAAACCTTGCGTCCTTACAACTTCTCCATAGCTAAGATCTCGCCTCTCCATACTTACCCCCCTACATTACTATCAGACTTAGAACCACGACAGCCGGCCTAGAGAAGGGGCACGCCAGGAGGAGTCCTACTCCTACCGCGAGTAGGACTCCCCCCCATTCCTTGTTGGACTAGGAGAGAGAGGGGAAAGAGGTGGAGGAGAAGAAGGAAGGGGGCGCCACCCCCCTCTCCTTGTCCTATTCGGACTAGGGGGAGGGGGCGTGGCCCATGCCCTGGCCGCCTCTCCTCTCTTTCCACCAAGGCCCACTAAGGCCCATTAAGTCCCCGGGGGGTTCTGGTAACCTCTCGGTACCCCGGTAAAATCCTGATTTCACCCGGAACACTTCTGATATCCAAACATAGGCTTCCAATATATCAATATTCATGTCTCGACCATTTCGAGACTCCTTGTCATGTCCGTGATCACATCCAGGACTCCGAACAACCTTCGGTACATCAAAACATATAAACTCATAATATAACTATCATCGAAACGTTAAGCGTGCAGACCCTACGGGTTCGAGAACTATGTAGACATGACCGAGACACGTCTCCGGTCAATAACCAATAGGGGAACCTAGATGTTCATATTGGCTCCCACATATTCTACGAAGATCTTTATCGGTCAGACCGCATAACAACATATGCTGTTCCCTTTGTCATCGGTATGTTACTTGCCCAAGATTCGATCGTTGGTATCTCAATACCTAGTTCAATCTCATTACCGGCAAGTCTCTTTACTCGTTCCGTAATACATCATCCCGCAACTAACTCATTAGTTGCAATGCTTGCAAGGCTTAAGTGATGTGCATTACCGAGAGGGCCCAGAGATACCTCTCCGACAATCGGAGTGACAAATCCTAATCTCAAAATACGCCAACCCAACAAGTACCTTCGGAGACACCTGTAGAGTACCTTTATAATCACCCAGTTACGTTGTGACGTTTGGTAGCACACAAAGTGTTCCTCCGGTAAATGGGAGTTGCATAATCTCATAGTCATAGGAACATGTATAAGTCATGAAGAAAGCAATAGCAACATACTAAACGATCGGGGTGCTAAGCTAACGGAATGGGTCAAGTCAATCACATCATTCTCCTAATGGTGTGATCCCGTTAATCAAATGACAACCCATGTCAATGGTTAGGAAACTTAACCATCTTTGATCAACGAGCTAGTCAAGTAGAGGCATACTAGTGACACTCTATTTGTCTATGTATTCACACATGTATTATGTTTCCAGTTAATACAATTCTAGCATGAATAATAAACATTTATCATGATATAAGGAAATAAATAATAACTTTATTATTGCCTCTAGGGCATATTTCCTTCAGACAATGGGGTATTCTATTGATCCACTTGATGTATGTTTTGGTGATCAACTTGCGGGTTCCGCCCATGAACCTATGCATAGGGGTTGGCACATGTTTTCGTCTTGAGTCTCCGATAGAAACTTTGGGGCACTCTTTGAGGTTCTATGTGTTGGTTGAATAGATGAATCTGAGATTGTGTGATGCATATCGTATAATCATACCCACGGATACTTGAGATGACATTGGAGTATCTAGGTGACATTAGGGTTTTGGTTGATTTGTGTCTTAAGGTGTTATTCTAGTATGAACTCTAGGGCTTTTTGTGAAACTTATAGGAATAGCCCAACGGATTGATTGGAAAGAATAACTTTGAGGTGGTTTCATACCCTACCATAATCTCTTCGTTTGTTCTCTGCTATTAGTGACTTTGGAGTGACTCTTTGTTGCATGTTGAGGGATAGTTATGTGATCCAATTTTGTTATTATTGTTGAGAGGACTTGCACTAGTGAAAGTATGAACCCTAAGCCTTGTTTCCTAGCATTGCAATACCGTTTACGCTCACTTTTATAATTAGTTACCTTGATGTTTTTATATTTTCATATTACAAAAACCTTTATCTACCATCCATATACCACTTGTATCACCATCTCTTCGCCGAACTAGTGCACCTATACAATTTACCATTGTATTGGGTGTGTTGGGGACGCAAGAGACTCTTTGTTATCTGGTTTGTGGGTTGCTTGAGAGAGTCCATCTTCATCCTATGCCTCCTATGGATTGATAAACCTTAGGTCATCCACTTGAGGGAAATTTGCTACTGTCCTACAAACCTCTGCACTTGGAGGCCCAACAACGTCTACAAAAAGAAGGTTGTGTAGTAGCATCAGTAAGCCAGATTCTAAGCCAGATCGCAAGCCAGATTGTAAGCTGGCAGTTAAGAAGCCCATGCATGGTGAGAAGCCCGTGGAGAGAAGCCCGTGAGGAGAAGTCGGAATAATTTAAGTCTTAATCCGAGTTGGACTCTACATGTAACCCGCCCCTTCAACTTATATAAGGAGGGCAAGGTACCCCAAGAAGGACAGGAAATAATCGTTAAGGCTAGACACAACTAGGAGAGCCGGTTTACGGCGGCTCCCTCATGAGCATAATGAGACCTAGCCACAGATAGCATGTAGGGTTGTTACTGGATGATGTTTCCCGGGGCCCGGAGCTTTCTAAACCCTTGTCTTGCATTGCGTCTCTCGATTCCTATCAACCCCTCTCAAGCTATCACATAGATGCGTTGGGCTCACAACTAAGTCCTCACACTAGGACATCTGTCGTGACAATTCCACGACAGTTGGCGCCAATCATGGGGCTCGTGCATGGTGGTGATGAGTTCTTGGAGGGATCTCTCCCAGGGATCGAGGAGTTCACAATTTTCCAGATGAAGAAGTGCCGGTTTGAAAGCAACTTGCATCAGTTTCAAGTTCATCAGTCCAGATTCATCATCTATGAGATTTAAGGTAGAAGAGAAAATAGGGTTGCTACCTATGCGCCGCCGCAAGCATATATGGCGGTCCATCCGTCTAGATCAAATCCCGAAGAGACTACGCACCGCTGATGCTACCAATTATCACAGGAAATAGAGCCAAGTGCTACTACTATATCCACGTGCAACTACAAGTGTTAATTAAAAGACTACTGGGCAGAATCGTCGAGTTCTTGTCCTAGAAGAAGAGGAATCGTCAACGACCAGGGGCAGGAGAGGGACAGACTCGTCAACCTGACTCTGAGTCGCCTCTGATTCGCGTGATCACTGATTTGTTGAGCCGCCCCTGCCTTTACACCGCTCTGAGTCGCCACATTGCTGGCCCCGTGATGCTAACCCACCGGCTGATGTGTCTGTCACTAGATCCGCCTGCTTGTTGGTTCCGCTCCGCCACGCTGGACCTGCCATGTTTAACCTGCCGTTGTGAGGGGAACGTCGGGCAAGCCGTTGTTCGAGTGCTAACTTCCACCAAGAATCGCCACGGTTTGCCTCATTTTTGCCTTGAGCGGTATTTGACCTTTCGCCGTTGTCATGGCCGCGTTTTGGAGCTGCCCAAATCTGCCACTGCAGCAGCCAACAAAGGGCGCCTCGGGCTGACCTTCAACTCACCTTGCTGCGCAAACCGCCTAGCTGCGCAGGCTGCCTTCCCTTGCGTTTCATCTGCGTCTCGGTTTCAACCATCATGGCCCTAAGTTGCTCCACCTTGGCACCGAGATGTCCTCGCTTCTCCTTTTCCCGCAAGACTCGCCGTGGGGCATTGAGGGAGTCCTGGATTAAGGGGTCCTCGGGCGTCCGGCCTATGTGACGTTGGCCGGACTGATGGGCCGTGAAGATACAAGACAGAAGACTTCCTCCCGTGTCTGGATGGGACTCTCCTTTGCATGGAAGGCAAGCTTGGCGTTCGGATATGAAGATTCCTTCCTCTATAAAACCGACTTTTTACAATCCTAGGCCCCTCTAGTGTCTATATAAACCGGAGGGTTTAGTCCGTAGAGGCGATCACAATCATATAGGCTAGACATCTAGGGTTTAGCCATTAAGATCTCGTGGTAGATCAACTCTTGTAATCCTCATATTCATTAAGATCAATCAAGAAGGAAGTAGGGTATTACCTCCATCAAGAGGGCCCGAACCTGGGAAAACATCATGTCCCCCGTCTCCTGTTACCATCGACCTTAGACGCACAGTTCGGACCCCCTACCCGAGCCTGCGCACCGGACTATGCTCGCATGCCTCCCATTCAGTCAAGGTCAAGCAGTTGTCCACACGGCACCTCCTACATCCATTAAAACCAAGACATGTGGCGTCACGTGAATGGTTAACAGAACGCACATGGTTTGAATTATACAAACGTTTGAGATATTAAAGTGGCAGCCATTTTTTCAAAATTCCTTTCTTGGCTGTCATTATTCGAGTGCGCCTTCTCTCAAAATAGACATGAAAAATACCACATCATGTCGGGTGCCATTCCATGATAGCATGCCAAGTTTCATGAATTTCAGACGAGTTTTTGATTTACTAGAATTTAAAAACCAGGCATCTTAATGTTTTGTCGGCAATCAACGGTGCCCTGGTGTTTGAAATTCATTCCCATTTCTTGCATGGGACCTAAGCATGCACCCAAGGACACATATTTGATTTTTCAACCAATTTATATGCAATGGAGCATGTGCATGTAGTTCAAATTTGAATTATGCACATAAATGTATTGAAAACTCAGTTAATGCATAAAATGTCCAAAAGAACCCCCAAAACCCACAAAAATTGACACAACACTCCTGTTGTTCTACGTTGACACTAGAAAAAATTTGGAAGCAATAAGCGTCAGTGGATATCGTGTCGTCCCGAAAGGTGGGACGTTCCCTATCGAAACCATGATGCTTGTTGTGAGAAGCTCTGGTTTGTGAGAAGCATATACCCAAACCTGCCCCAAATGGGACAAAATTTTTACCATGATATGTTGATGCCGCTCCATGAAAGCATGCCAAGTTTCATGAATTTTAGACGAGTTTTGGATTTACTATAATTTAAAAACAAGGCATCTCAATGTTTTGCCGGCAATCAACGGCGCCCTGGTGTTTGAAATTCATTCCCATTTCTTGCATGGGACCTAAGCATGCACCCAAGGACACAGATTTGATTTTTCAACCAATTTATATGCACTGGAGCATGTGCATGTAGTTCAAATTTGAATTATGCACATAAATGCATTGAAAACTCAGTTAATGCATAAAAATGTCCAAACGAACCCCGAAAAATCCCAAAAATTGACACAACACTCTGTTGTTCTATGTTGACACGAGAATTTTTTTGAAAGCAATAAGAGGCAATGGATATCGTTTCGTCCCCAAAGGTGGGACGTTCCCTACCGAAACCATCATGCTTGTTGTGAGAAGCTCTGGTTTGTGAGAAGCATATACCCGAACCTTCCCCAAATGGGAGTTTTTTTAACACGGCATGTTGATGCCGCTCCATGATAGCATGCCAAGTTTCATGAATTTTAGACGAGTTTTGGATTACTAGAATTTAAAAACCAGGCATCTCAACGTTTTGCTGGCAATCAACAGTGCCCTGGTGTTTGAATTTCATTCCCATCTCTTGCATGGGACCTAGAAATTCACCCAAGGACACAGATTAGATTTTTCAAGCAACCTTAGTGCATTGGAGCATGTGCTTGTAGTTCAAATTTGAATTATGCACATAAAATGCCTAGAAACCCCAGTTAATGCATAAAAAAGTCCAAACGAACCCCGAAAAATCACAAAAATTGACACAACACTCCTGTTGTTCTATGTTGACACTAGAAATTTTTTGAAAGCAATAAGAGGCAATGGATATCGTTTCATCCCAAAGGTGCGACGTTCCCTATCGAAACCATCATGCTTGTTGTGAGAAGCTCTGGTTTGTGAGAAGCTTATACCCGAACCTGCCCCAAATGGGACAAATATTTTACCAAGGCATGTTGATGCCGCTCCATGATAGCATGCCAAGTTTCATGAATTTCATACGAGTTTTGGATTTACTAGAATCTAAAAACCAGGCATCTCAACATTTTGCCGGCAATCAACAGTGCCCTGGTGTTTGAATTTCATTCCCATCTCTTGCGTGGGACCTAGAAATTCACCCAAGGACACACATGTGATTTTTCAATCAACTTTAGTGCATTGGAGCATGTGCTTGTAGTTCAAATTTGAATTATGCACGTAAAATGCCTAGAAAACCCAGTTAATGTATAAAAAGGCCAAACGAACCCCGAAAAATTCCAAGATTGAACACAACACTCCTGTTGTTCTATGTTGACACTTGAATTTTTTTGAAAGCAATAAGACGCAACTGATATCGTCCCGTCCCCAAAGGTGGTACGTTCCCTATCGAAACCATCATGCTTGTTGTGAGAAGCTTATACCCAAACCTGCCCCCAATGGGACAAAATTTTAACCACGACATGTTGATGCCGCTCCATGATAGCATGCCAAGTTTCGTGAATTTCAGACGAGTTTTGGATTTACTAGAACTTAAAAACCAGGCATCTCAACGTTTTGCCGATAATCAACAGTGCCATGGTGTTTGAATTTCATTCCCATCTCTTGCATAGGACCTAGAAATTCACCCAAGGACACACATGTGATTTTTCAACAAACTTTGGTGCATTGGAGCATGTGATTGTAGTTCAAATTTGAATTATGCACATAAAATGCCTAGAAAACCCTGTTAATGTATAAAAAAAGGCCAAATGAACCCCGAAAAATTCCAAGATTGAACACAACACTCCTGTTGTTCTATGTTGACACTAGAAATTTTTTGAAAGCAATAAGAGCCAATGGATATTGTCCCGTCCCCAAAGGTGGTATATTCCCTATCGAAACCATCATGCTTGTTGTGAGAAGCTGAAGCTCTGGTTTGTGAGAAGCTTAAACCCAAACCTGCCCCAAATGGGACAAAATTTTCACCACGGCATGTTGATGCCGCTCCATGATAGCATGCCAAGTTTCATGAATTTTAGACGAGTTTTGGATTTACTAGAATTTAAAAACCAGGTATCTCAACATTTTGTCGGCAATCAACAGTGCCCTTGTGTTTGAAATTCATTCCCATATCTTGCATGGGACCTAGAAATTCACCCAAGGACACACATGTGATTTTTCAACCAACTTTAGTGCATTGGAGCATGTGCTTGTAGTTCAAATATGAATTATGCACATAGAATGCCTAGAAAACCCAGTTAATGTATAAAAAAGGCCAAACGAACCCCAAAAAATTCATTCCCATTTCTTCCATGGGACCTAAGCATGACACAGATTTGATTTTTCAACCAATTTGTATGCATCGGAGCATGTGCATGTAGTTTAATTTTCAATTGTGCACTTGAAATGGCTAGAAAACCAGTTTAATGTATGAAATGTCCAAACGAACCCTAAATAATTCCAATTCTTTTACGACACACATACAGTTGCATGTTCACTATAGATAAAAGGTCTAGCAATTCAAACACCGTCCATTGCCGCTGTGACCCCATTTTGTAATTCAAATCAAGTAGATCCCACACAGTTTATTCTCACCAACCGTGTGAGATGTAGTACAAAATATCTTGGAGCACCGTCGGTGTATAGTACGCCTATGTCTTACGCGAGAAGGTGCGTCGGCTACAGTTCACAGGCGGCGTGTCAAGCACACTAGCTCGCTCCCCCAAAACTCCCGCCTCTGCATCCCTCTCAATCTCGAAAATATCTACCGCCTGGAAGGTTTTAATGTTTGATAGCACATGATTAGTATGTGCGGACGTTGTGTGATGTTTGTTACTCCCGCTCTGCTTCATTCCCGTGATTCAAATTTTCAGTAGCCTCGGCATTTTACTCCCGCCTCTGCATCCCTCGCAATCTCAAAAATATCTGCTCGCCCTTGATCCAAATTTTCAGTGGCACCGCCTTGTTACTCCTGCCTAGTAAAATTTTTAGTTGCCGCAATATTTCCTCAAACACAACCTCCGCTCTCACACACACACACACACACACACACACAACCCTCGAAACCATTGGTAGGTCGCCGCCATCGCCGACGCCTCCATCCTCAACCTCTGCCTGTGTGCCGGGGAGCTCGAGTAGCCAATGGCCAAAAAGAGGTTTATCACGGCCTTTTTGCCCGACGCCGGCGAGGTGGCCGCCGAGGTGTCCCCGTCGTCCTCCGCGGGCCTGATCTGCCGTCGCCGGTCCCCCAATCCGCCCACCGCCGCGCCCCTACGCTGGTTTGAGGACTTCCCCGTCCTCCCCCGGACACGGCAGCCGACGAAGTCCTACCTCGGGGTCCAGCAGCGGCGTTGGGGGATGTGGGTTGCCGAGATTACAGATCGAGAGACCCACACCCGCCCCTGGCACGATAGCTTCCACAACGCTGAGCTCGCGGCCATGGAGTACGACCGTTGGCAGGTCCGCTACCACGGTGCGGCAGCTAGGCTCAATTTCCCCTTCGGCACATGTCCGGTCCACCTTGTTTCGTCGGAGCCAGGGGTGGTGAGCTCGGCTATGGCGTGGGAGGACTTCGAGGCATGGGAGCATCTCGAGGCCGGGGCTGCTGACGAGGCCTACATGCAAGAGCTCCACCGGCAACAACCGGAGCTCATGGAGGCGGAGCGGGCGATCTATGCCGGCGCGGAGGGCGGCGAGGTTATTGCGCTCTCCTTCGATGACGAGGTCAAAGGCGGCGAGGACGGCAGTGCGGAGGGTGGCGAGGTTATCGCGCTCTCCTCGATGATGAGGTCGAAGGCGGCGGCAACGAAGGCGTGGAGGGCGTTGGGGTGGGCCCCGAGGACGAGGAGATCGACGTCGACGTGTGGAGGAGTGCCTTCCCCAATGACCCCGACGACGGTACTAGCCCGGACCCGGCTCGCGGCACACCATACATGACGAGGAAGGATTGGCTCGACCTCTACTTCGACCAAAAGTAGTTTAGCTTAGTTTAAATTTATGTTTTAAGTTCGGTTATGCAAAACTATCTATGTTTATGTTTGAATGCATGCTACTTTCGGTTGAACCTGCTTTGAACTTGATCAAATTGAAGTTTACAACCTTAAGTTTAGGGGATCAACTAGAAAAGGCCAAAAATTGTTGGAGTATATATATATACACATATATATCCACTAAGGGTTTTAGTCCTTTAACTTTTTAAGGATCGCCTAGAGATGTCCTTATGACTTGTTTATTTCAGTTCTTCACAATGTGATGCTCTATATGTGCAACTATTTGCTGTGCAGATCAATTTCATCAATAACAGTTTTAACAATACCACTATGAATTACGATATTTGGTTGTTGTTAAGGATATTTCAGTTAACATGCCTTTTCATTTTTCAATTGTTGTTTAGCAACATGCATTGTACTGAATGACTAAATAGCAACAAGGAAGAGTGTTACCTTAATGTTCTGATGATGTCTAGATAAAATCTTATATAATGGGATGGATGGAGTGTTGTACTACATCATTTTTCAATTGTTGTTTAGCTTCTAATATTAACTTGGTGCTTTTAGGTACATATCATTGCCAAAGATCCACACTTAGACCCTTTCTGTGTATGGGGCACTGAGATATTCATGAACCAGCATCAAGTGAGGAAACTGAGAAAGATTGTTGCTAAAATGGGTCAAAAGATGTCAATCAAACTATCTGTTTACACTTTATGCAAGACAACAGTGAACTGCAGGATGGCAAGTAAGAACCCTGTAGCCTTCTTTTTACTGCCCGTAATGAGTTGTGGTAGATGACAATATCTGAATCTTTTTTCTTTTGCAGTGGATCCTGAAGCAGTTTACTCAAGATTACCTCTCAAACTACATGATTGGCATCCGACCATCACAAGGGGTTGGACTAGAGTCCTGCATGCATTCTGCATCCAGGAGAGCACAATAGGGCCATTCCGCTTCACCTTGTTCAGCAACTGGAATGTCTGTCGCCTCTTTCTTTACCATTTGTAATAGTACAAGTATAGAACCCTAGTACATCATTTTTTATTTGGTGCTTCTGTAATTCTTAAACATATGTACCTATGAATCGAATAATGCATTGGTTGGTTGAACCTGATGGGTAAGAATAAAGCTATAGCCTAGTTTCAGGTTTAAATTAGGTACAATTTTAAATAGCAGCAATCAAATTAGGGTGAAATTACATTGTGCGGGTCATTACGGCACACACAGTTGGTAAAACACAAACGTTTGCGATATACACCATAATCTGAGACGGTTCACAGAGAGGAAACGTGTGCAAGCATGCACACATTTGCCGTTTGCTAAGCATGTGTGATGTTAGGCACTATCACATACGGTGCGGGAAAACTAAATGTGTGTGATTGTCTACCTATCGTATACGGTTTATAATCATGAACTGTTTGTGATGTGCCAGGCATCGTAAATCTCCCGTGCCTAGAATCTGCCTAGAAAACTCCTGTGCCTCGAATCTGCCTGGTTTTAGGCAGAACCACAAAACTTCGACTGCGATGGCAATGCGAGCACAAACGAGTGGCAAGGATGAAGCGTTTGGGATATTTGAGATATCGGGATCGGTTATTGTAAGTGCATCTAGTGCCCTTTAGTGATTTTGGTGTATTGAAGACTTATAGGTTAACGGACTAATGTGTTTATGAGTGTACACAGGCCTAGAAGTCTATGAGGAGTTTGATATTTACAGAGAAATTCGACCCCTAAAAATGAAGTTCTTCGACTGAAGACTTTGGCTTTCTCAAGACTTTCTGAAGACTTTAAAAGTGAATAATTGGTGCAATCCTGAAGACTTGGTATTCATTCGAGAAGCATGAAGCATGAAGACTTTTGTTTTCGTAGTTTCATTTTCTCTTTCTTGAGTCATAGGAAACACCGTACTGTTAAAGGGGGTCGAGGAAATACTAAGGAAAAATTTCCATGTGATGCTCAACTCAAATCCTACCTACCAATCCTTTCGAGTGAAGCCATTGGAAATCTCATACAGTTCAGTCAAATTTCTTCAGTGACAGAGACCAAGTTCTTCTGGTCACTGAGGAATTTGTTCTGACTGAGGAGTTAGGAATTCGCCAGTGTGGATTGCCTACACAGTGAGGAACATGATAGCCCTGAGGAATTTGTTAGTTAAATTTCCGACCGTTGCTGTGCTACGCGCCAGCTGTCCCAAAATATCCTTCCACCTAACGGTCATATCATTGAAGGGCATTTATGTCTTATCATGTCGGGCTGTTCTCTAGGCTATAAATAGCCGCCCCCTACAACCACTAGATGGTTGGCTGCTCCGAGAGAAACTGACACTTGTCATTTGAGAGCATCCCATCCTCCGAGGACTTTGAGTGAAAATCATCAAGTGAGGAAAACCCAAACCCAAACACCTACAAACCCAAAGTGATTGAGCATCACTAAAGAGATTGATCATGCGTGGATCCGATGCTTGTTTCCTTTGAAGACTATGCATCTTCCAGACGGTTAGGCGTCATGGTCTAGAGCATCCAAGAGAAAATTGTGGATCGCCAAGTGACCAAGTCTGTGAAGGTTTGGAAGTCACCTGAAGACTTACCACGAGTAATTGGGCGAGGTTTGTGTGACCTTAGCTCAAGGGGAATACAGTGAGGACTGAGTGTTCTGAACTGCATGTTCAGAACTGGGTGTCCGGGACTATGTGTCCTCCGGTTTAAATACCTAGCCTCCCTAACCAGACGTATAACTGTCACAAAAGTTGGAACTGGTCTACCAAATCATTGTCTTCACCAAGTTACCTGGTTCCATTTCCTCAACCCTTTCATTTCCTCTTTTATGTGTTGAGTGCTTGTTCATATCTGTTTGAAGACTTCGACTGAAGACTTCCTCTATTTCCTCAGTTCAATTTCTTCAGTTTGTTTGTCTTATCCTATGTTATCATGTGTTTACGCTTTCTATACTCTGTACTTGTTTTCATTTCATCATGGAGACCATGCTCATGCACTGCTATGTTTACTTCTGAGTACTTATTTCGCTGCAAGTAGTTCTTCACTCAGGAATTTCTTCACCCGCAAATTCCTCAGTGAAGAATTCATAAAAATCGCCTATTCACCCCCCTCTAGTCGATATAACGCACTTTCAATTGGTATCAGAGCGAGTTACTCCCTTGTTCTGTGTGATTTTGGTTTAACCACCTGGAGTTTTAGTTATGTCGATCGCAGGTATGATCAAGGTTTCTGCTGGGTGTCCTACCTTCGACGGGACGGACTACCCCTACTGGAAGAATAAGATGCACATGCTTCTTGAGGCAATTGATAACGATCTCTGGTACGTTGTGGAGAATGGTGTTCCCTCTGTCACTCCCACCATCAATGCTGCTGATGTGAAGAGATTCACGCAACTCGACTCTCAATCGAAGAATATCATATGTAGCCATCTGAGCAAAGGGCGGTATGGCAGAGTGAGTGCTCTAGAGACAGCTAAGCTTATCTGGGACAGGCTGTCCAAGGTCAATGAGGGAGTCTCAACACAGCGTGACTCTCGAGTTGACGTTCTTCGAAATCTCTTCAACCGCTTCAAAAGACTCGACAATGAAAATGTTCAGCAAACCTTCGATCGCCTCACTGACATCTCAAACGAGCTTCAAGCACTTGGTGCCGCTGATATCACTGACCATGAGGTGGTGAAGAAATTGTTGAGATCGCTTGATTCCTCATTTGATACCTTGGCATTGATGATACAAGAATGTGGAGACTACAAGTCACTTGATCCCGCTAATATCCTTGAGAGACTAAACACTCATGACTTCCAGCTTGCTGAGAAGAGAGATCTCTATGGACCAATTTATGGTAGATCACGGGCTCTGAAGGCCAAGGCAGTATCCGAATCTGATGGTGAAGATTCTGACAGCAGCCTTGGTGACCCCGAAGAACTGAGCCAGGAGCTAGCAATGCTCGTGAGGAAGTTCCAAAAGTTTTCAAGACATGGTCGTTTTGGTAAATCCTCAAGAGGTGGTGACTTGAGATCAGATTCCTCATCCCATGAATACAAGAAGAGACTCTGCCATAAATGCAAAAAACCTGGACACTACATTCAAGACTGTCCTCAGTGGGAAAAGGAATCAAAGAAGAATAAGAAGAAGTACAAGGATTACAGTTCTGATGATTCAAAGAAGAAGAAGAACAAATCTTCAAAGTCCTCGTCATCAAGACCCTCAAGGTCCTCATCTCACAAGAAGAGCAGTGATACGTCTCCAACGTATCTATAATTTTTGATTGCTCCATGCTATATTATCTACTATTTTGGACTATATTGGGCTTTATTTTCCACTTTTATATTATTTTTTGGGACTAACCTATTAACCGGAGGCCCAGCCCAGAATTGTTGTTTTTTTCCTATTTCAGTGTTTCAGAGAAACAGAATATCAAACGGAGTCCAAACGGAATAAAACCTTCGGGAACGTGATTTTCTCACCGAACGTGATTCAGGAGACTTGGACCCTACTCTAAGGAGTCAAAGAGGCGGTCACGAGGGTGGGGGCGCCCCCCTAGGGCACGCCCCCTGCCTCGTGGCCCCTCGGTGCTCCACCGGCGTACTCCTTCCTCCTATATATACCTACGTACCCCCAAACGAACAGGACGGAGCCAAAAACCTAATTCCACCGCCGCAACTTTCTGTATCCATGAGATCCCATCTTGGGGCCTGTTCCGGAGCTCCGCCGAAGAGGGCCGTCATCACGGAGGGCTTCTACATCATCATAGCCTCTCCGATGAAGTGTGAGTAGTTTACCTCAGACCTTCGGGTCCATAGTTAGTAGCTAGATGGCTTCTTCTCTCTTTTTGGATCTCAATACAAAGTTCTCCCCCTCTCTTGTGGAGATCTATTCGATGTAATCTTCTTCTTTTTGCGGTGTGTTTGTTTAGACCGATGAATTGTGGGTTTATGATCAAGTCTATCTATGAATAATATTTGAATCTTCTCTGAATTCTTTTATGTATGATTGGTTATCTTTGCAAGTCTCTTCGAATTATCCGTTTGGTTTGGCCAACTAGATTGGTAGTTCTTGCCATGGGAGAAGTGCTTAGCTTTGGGTTCGATCTTGCGGTGTCCTGTCCCAGTGACAGAAGGGGCAGCAAGGCACGTATTGTATCGTTGCCATCGAGGATAACAAGACGGGTTTTATTTCATATTGCATGAATTTATCTCTCTACATCATGTCATCTTGCTTAAGGCGTTACTCTGTTTTTAACTTAATACTCTACATGCATGTTGGATAGCGGTCGATGAGTGGAGTAATAGTAGTAGATGCAGAATCGTTCCGGTCTACTTGTCACGGACGTGATGCCTATATACATGATCATGCCTAGATATTCTCATAACTATGCTCAATTCTATCAATTGCTCAACAGTAATTTGTTCACCCACCGTAGAATACTTATGCTCTTGAGAGAAGCCACTAGTGAAACCTATGGCCCCCGGGTCTATTCTCATCATATTAATCTCCATCACTTTAATCTTGTTTTGCTTTTTACTTTGCCTTTTACTTTTCACTTTGCATCTCTATACCAAAAATACCAAAAATATTATATCTATCAGATCTCACTCTCGTAAGTGACCGTGAAGGGATTGACAACCCCTAATCGCGTTGGTAGCGAGTAGCTATCGTTTTGTGCAGGTACGAGGGACTTGAGCGTGGCCTCCTACTGGATTGATACCTTGGTTCTAAAAAACTGAGCGAAATACTTACGCTACTCTGCTGCATCATCCCTTCCTCTTCGGGGAAATCCAACGCAAGCTCAAGAGGTAGCAAGCAGCTCCAAGAAGGCTCAAGCATTCATTGGCAAGGAAATGGATTTTGAGGCTGAATTTGAGGAAAATGAGGAAGAGGAGGAATCTGAGGAGTCAGACTCTGGTGTGGCGAGCCTAGCCCTCGCTACCACGTTCGTAAGCAAGTCCATCTTCAACTCTGAAGAAAAGGACCTCCCCAACACTACTAATGACGGCGATGAGGACTACGCTCCCACCTATTGCTTCATGGCAAAAGGCTCAAAGGTACTCAAATATCCCTCATCTGAATCTAGTGAGAATGAATCTGATGAAAACCTCAAACCCAGCTATTCTAAACTTGCTAAGATTGCTGTGAAACTGCAAAAGACTCTTGAAAAGGTTCAAAATATGCTAGATAAAAGCGATGATATGTTAGGCGAGGAAATGGATCGCACTAAAATCTTGACTAAAAATCTTCAGAGACTTCAGTCCAAGTTTGACAATCTTCAAGCTCATCATAACACTCTCCTATCTGATCATGAGAAGCTTTCTTATGAATTTCTTCAAAGAAAGCAAGATCTTGAGAAGCTAAGAGTGAGTTATGAAGATCTTCAGAAGGAGCGTGATTCATTACTTGCTCAACAGATCAGCGCTACTCAGGATGAATTTGCTCCTCCATGTTTGAAGTGCATTGAACGTGAAACTGCTAATTCTTCACCTGAATGCTCAAATACTTCCATTGCTGCAAATTCTTCAACTGCCTCTGCTATCACTAATTCCTCATCTGAGGACATTGCTAGTATCACTTATGATGCAGGGCTGAAGGAATTGTACATGACAGGCATGTACAAAAGCCTCAAAGGTCATTAGGCTCTTTGTGACGTGCTTAAAAGGCAGATCCTCAACAGGAACCCTAGGAAAGAGGGTATTGCCTTTGAGAGAAAAATCAATGCTGATGGGACCTACTGGAAACCTGAGCAGTATCCCAAAACCTCATGGGTTGCTGCAAAGGGACCTTCAGTGGATCCATCTACTTGATCTGGCTTTACATGTGAATCTTCATATTCTTCTGATGAGTCCATTGACTCTAACTATAAGTTGTTCAAAAATCAGAATGGTGAAGTATTTGCTAGATATGTTGGCACTAACTGCAGGAACGGTCCTCCTATGAAGAAAATCTGGGTTCCCAAAAGGTGCCTTGAAAATCTTCAGGTGAATGTCATCATGACACCACCTGTGAAGAATAGGAACCCCAGATCAAATTCTTCATATGAACCAAATTCTTCATATGGATCCAAGTCCTCATACGGACCAAACTCCTCTCATGGATCAAATTCCTCAAAAGGATCAAAGTCCTCATATGAACATCATCGTGCTAACCCGTCAGTTTCACAGGGAAGATCTAAGGATAATGGATATGTGCATTATTCATCAAATCATTATGTCCATAAGTCCTCGAAGAATTTCTCTGCCTACTCTTATGCTTATCCTAACCCCTCTTATGTGAAAAAGAAGTGGATTGGGGTCTATGCCACCTTTCTCTTATGGAGCTCGCAGAATGATGAACTCTTTGCCACCCCTTCAGATGTGGGTGGTGAAGAAAAAGAACTAACCTCTTATGCAGGGTCAGGTCTCTAGACGAACTTAATCTTCTGAAAGATTTGCTGGAGACCTGAATGTGCTTGAAAGGACGCAAGCTAATCATGAAGAAATGAATTTTCATTTTTGACGTCCTCATACTGCTTTACCTGTTTTATTGCTTGATGAACTTGATCTGATGAAATTCATACCATATTCTTCACTGATGAAGTATATGAGTTTGTAAGCTGCACTAATTCATCTGCAGGACGATCAACCCAAAGCCACTGAGTGGGTCCTCGATAGTGGATGTACAAATCACATGACTGGTGACAGGAGCTTATTGATGGACTATGCTTTATCTCCATCACATCTGAAGCATATCACCTACGCTAATAAAGGCAAAAGCAAGGTATTGGGTCTAGGTAAGGTTGTAATCTCAAAGGATCGACACATGGACAAAGTCATGTTTGTCGAGTCCTTAGGGTTCAACCTCATGTCTATCTCAATGCTTTGTGATCTTGATATGGTGGTTGTCTTTGGCAAGTATCGTTGTGTTGTGATCATGGAAACTGACAATTCCAAAGTCTTCAAAGGCTTTAGGAGAGGAGATTTGTATATTGTTGATTTCTCTACAGGACCACAACCTGCTACATGTCTTCTTGCAAAAGCTTCAGAAGACTGGCTATGGCATCGACGACTTGGTCATCCTGGCATGAGGAATCTGCACACGCTCGCGAAGAAGAAGCATATCATTGGCATTGAAAATGTCAAATTCCTCAAGGATCACTTATGCGGAGCCTATGAAGCTGGAAAGATGACCAAGGCCAAGCATCCAGCAAAGACTATCATGACTACTACTCGACCATTTGAATTGCTTCACATGGATCTCTTTGGCCCTACTCACTATGCCACATTTACCAATGCTGCATCTTTATATGGCTTTGTCATTGTTGATGATTACTCTCGATATACATGGGTCCATATTATCACTTACAAAACTGAAGTGCAGGAAGTCTTCAAACGATTTTCCTCGAGGGCTTCAACTAACTTTGGTGTGAAGATCAAGCACATCTGGAGTGATAATGGAACTGAGTTCAAGAACACTGGCCTTGATGACTATCTTGATGAACTTGATATTACTCATGAGTTATCTGCTCCTTATACTCCTGAGCAAAATGGCGTCGTGGAGATGGCCCGCACTATGCTTGATGAATACAAGATGCCTCCTTTCTTCTGGCCTGAGGCAATTGATACTGCGTGCCACATCATCAACAGGGTATATCTTCACAAATTCTTCAAGAAGACAGCATATGAACTTCTCACTGACAAGAAACCCAATGTGAGTTATTTCAAAGTCTTCGGTGCTAAATGTTGCATTAGAGATCCTCATCACAGTTCTAAATTTGCACCGAAAGCACATGAAGGTTCTATGCTCGGTTATGGTAAGGACTCGCACACCTATAGAGTCTTCAACACCTGTCATCACAAGGTTGTTGAAACTGTAGATGTGCGGTTCGGTGAGACTAATGGCTCGCAAAGAGAGCACCTACCTCCTGTGACAGATGAAATACCTCCTGAGGAATCTATTAAGCTCAAGGCTACAGAGGATGTCATTCCTACTGAAGAATCAGCTGAAGAAGTTATTCCAGAGCATGAAGAATGTCATGCTAATGCACCTGAGGAAACGGTGCTGAAGAAAATGCTGATCAAATTCCTCAATGTCAACCCGCTCATCCTCACGTCGCAAATGAAGTGCAAATTGAGAAAATCATCAGCGACATCAACATTCCAGGTCCTCTCACACGCTCAAGAGCTTCACATTTATCTAACTTTTGTGGGCACTTTGCTTTCGTCTCTATCACAGAGCCCACTAAGGTAGATGAAGCATTTCTGGAGCCTGAGTGGATTCAAGCTATGCAAGAGGAATTACATCAATTCGAGCTCAACAACGTCTGGGAATTGGTCAAACGTCCAGATCCTCGCAAGCACAATATCATCGGCACAAAGTGGATCTACCGCAACAAGCAAGATGAAAATGGCCTTGTGGTGAGGAATAAGGCACGGCTTGTAGCTCAAGGCTACACACAGGTTGAAGGAATTGATTTCGATGAAACTTTTACACATGTTGCTAGACTTGAAGCTATTCGCATATTACTTGCTTATGCTAACCATCATGATATCACTTTATATCAAATGGACGTGAAAAGTGCATTCCTCAATGATAAGCTTGAGGAAGAAGTGTATGTTGCTCAACCCCTAGGTTTTGAAGATCCAAAGCATCCTGACAAAGTCTTCAGACTCAATAAGGCCCTCTATGGCCTCAAGCAGGCCCCACGGGCGTGGTATGATACTTTGAAGGAATTCCTCATGAAGAAAGGCTTCAAAACCGGTTCACTTAATCCAACTCTTTTCACTAAATCTTATGATGGTGAATTGTTTGTGTGCCAAATATATGTTGATGATATTATCTTTGGCTATACTGACCAATGTTATACTGATGAATTTGCCTATATGATGAGTGAAGAATATCAAATGTCTATGATGGGAGAATTGAAATTCTTCTTAGGTCTTCAAATTCGTCAACAACGCAATGGCATATTCATATCTCAGGAGAAATATCTCAAGGATGTACTGAGGAAATTCGGCATGCAAGATTGCAAAGGAGTCAAAATCCCTATGCCCACAAATGGCCATCTATGCACTGATGAAAATGGTATTGACTTTGATCAAAAGGTATACCGCTCCATGATTGGTTCTTTATTGTACCTATGTGCATCTAGGCCAGATATTATGCTTAGTGTTTGCATGTGTGCCCGATTTCAACCTACACCGAAGGAATCACACCATAAAGCTGTGAAGCATATTCTTCGATATCTAGCTCACACACCAACACTTGGCTTATGGTACACCAAGGGCTCGGCTTTTGATCTCATTGGATTTTCAGACTCTGACTATGCTGGTGGTCGTGTGGATCGCAAGTCAACATCTGGCACATGCCATTTCCTCGGACGATCTTTGGTCTGTTGGTCCTCGAAGAAACAGAACTGTGTATCACTGTCTACTGCTAAAGTTGAGTACATTGCTATTGGTTCTTGCTGTGCTCAACTGCTATGGATGAAGCAAACTCTCAAGGACTACGGTGTCAACGTGAAGAATGTGCCACTCTACTATGATAATGAGAGTGCCATCAAGATTGCTCATAACCCAGTTCAGCACTCGAAGGCAAAGCACATTCAGATTCATCATCATTTTCTTCGTGATCATGTGTTGAAGGGCGACATCTCTATTGAGCATGTGAAGACTGAAGAACAGCTAGCCGATATCTTCACTAAGCCCTTGGATGAGAAGAGATTTAGCAAGTTGCGGTGTGAGCTAAATATCCTAGAATCTTCGAATGTTCTTTGAAAAGGACACCCATCCTAAAAATTATGCAAAATTGATGACTTAGATGTGCAACACATGAAGAAACATTTTTCTTCAATCAATGAAGACTAACACTCTAAGTGTGAAGAAATTAACGAAGAATTTGATTCTCAGAACCCTACGACAATTGTACGTGGTGTCTGAAATCATCATTCTTATACGGTGGGTCACGCCACCACAAAATGTTGAAAATCTTCAATTGAGCTTTTCCTCAGTTCTTTGAAATTCCTCAGTTGTTTTTCAATTTGCATTGTCTTCTCCAGTTCCGTCGTTTTTCTTCATTGGCTATATATATATATATATGTCCTCTACAGCACTCACTTATTGCTATTTCTTCAAGTTGCTTGTTCCGCTAAGTGAATGTGATCGGACCCTTCCCCCTCTATGCTAAACTCAATCCAGTCTATTCACAAATTCTTCATGTGCGTTCTATTTGAAACTCGTTCAAAATCTTCACTGTGTCCTTGTCAGCTGAAGAAATTGCGAACGGAACTTTAAAACCTATCTTATCTAAATTTTCGGCTTTGCCGCTCAAACCGTTCCACATCCCACGACAACACTTATCCATTCACCCGCGATCTCACACAAGCTCCACTTCTCAGTACGTGGGTGACACATGTCAAGCGAATGAGAAGGGTCAGGGGCACGTTCGTCCAATTTCTTCGGGTGAACAGTTTTTTCACCGTGGCTATAAATACCCCTTCCCTTCCTCACTTCACTTTTACTCAGCTCGTTCTCACTCCAGCTCGAGCTTCTCAAACCCTAGCGCCGCCACTACTTCATGGTCGTTGGTGAGGAAGAGCTTCACTGCCTCAACCTCGTCGTCGTCGTACTCGCGCCGGCTGCGGATTTCTTCACTCCGCCGCCGCCGTAGCTGTCTTCCTCTGCCAAGTTAGGGCATGGAAGATCTGAACTGGCGAACTTCACATCTACACCTCTCAGTTCGTCGTGTTCTTCGTCCAGGGTAATTAAAAGTTACTTTTACTGCCCTCTTTGATTCAAATGATAACTACAAAATCTTCAAAGGTGTTTATACTTCAAATTCATCACACACTGAGCACCTCACATGTCATCTGTTCTTGATTCATTTCTCTAAAGCTATATTTTTCTTAAAGATTCCTCAAATGTGTGGATTTTCGATCTATACATCTCTGGAACCTAAGACAAAGAACGCTTAGTGAAATTCTTCAAGACTCATCTGGTCAAATTCCTCAAACTTGCTCCTTTTTGAAAAACCTCTGATAACACATATGACCTCTCCATATTCCTCGCAACTATACTCTGTTCACAGGTACTCATGTCAGCTGCTGAATCACTAGGTTCTCATCAACTTAACTCATTTGCAGCGTTCCTCGAAGAAAAGTTGCATACATCTTCAGAGAATTCCATTGTTCAAATTCCTCATCTGAAGAAAATGGCTGATGGAAAGAAGCCACGGAAGGGAGGAAAGAGGCCTGAGGTCAATACTGCTTTTGAGATCCCTGATGACATATACAAGGACTATTGCACTCCTGATGAGGCCACGCATGGAAAGGAAACCAAGAATGGGCGCAAAGTGCGCATTCAAAGAACAGAGAGGAGATGGGAAAGAGAGTGGAGGGAGTACAGGTATGTTACTCCCAAGTACATGAAGAAATTCGCTCTCAATCCTGCATGCCCAAGACCTCCGTTGGCACCTGGCCAAGAAGAAAATCCCACCAGCCTCAAGCGCGTTGAGGATTATCCTAATGAATGGGCCAAGCGCCAGGCCGAGTTGGCTAGACAAGCAAGAGAAGCAGTGAGGAAATTCAATGAAGACTCTGCTGCTGCTGTTGCTGCCACTGCTGAGGCCTCTGCAAGCAAGCCAAAGAAGGCCATGCCAAAGAAGCCTGCTCACAAGCCAAGTGCTTCAGCAGCAATGCCCTCACGGCCAGATTGTTCAAAGCCCTCATGGCCAACTCCTCAAGCTGCTCCCACTTCAAAATCCTCAGCTCCTCCGCCAAAGTCCTCAGTTGCTCCGACCAAATCCTCAGCACCTGCGCATCTCGCCACGTGCCAAAGGACAACGAGCATCTCTATTGCCTTAGGAGCATCTGCTAGTTCCTCAGCACCACTGCATTCTTCAACTGGTCCCACTCTGTTGAAGACCAAGGCAACTGCTGGATGAGGCTCTCGACCAAGTCCTCAAAAGAAGCAGGTTGCTTTTCAAGTGCCGTCAGATGAAGACGAAGCTGATGATGATGAACTTGCAGAAATCATCAGAGACAGACAGGTCAAGGCCGCTAGAGCCAAGGGCACAAGTGTGCCTCTGCTTTTGGATCCAAAGTTGATCTTGAGTACATTGACCTATGGCACAAGGACCCAAATACTCCTATGTCTGATTTCAAGTTGACTCCTGGCCAAAGTCATATGTTGACTCACTTCATACAAGAAGAAAAATGGAAGTTTGAGAAGGCCAGGCAGATCAAGAAAGCGTGGTACAAAAGGAGCGCTACTTGAAGAAAAACATAGTCTCTATGACAACTGAAGAACTCGTCAATATACAGTCTAAGAACAAGAAACTCAGTGATGAATTTGACGCATACCATGCTGATTAGCTGGGAGCCAAGATTCGTTTTGTGAGACTCGCTGACAAGTTCACTTCAAATGTTGCAGCCCCAACGCAACAGGAAATTCCTCAGGCTGAAGCATCTGCTCAGCCTACCAAAGAAAATGTCAGCACTGCTGATGACAATCAGGCTGCTGAAGAAAATGCTAATTCCAGTGCTGATGACTCCATTCCAGCCACTGAAGAAACTGCCAGGGCAACCACTAGAGTTGTGCCTAAAGAAAGTGAAGACGTCAGGGCAACTGCATCAGTTGCGCCTGAAGAAATTCAACCAAATTCCTCTGCTCCTCCTGCGCCTACACCAACTTCGATCCTTCCATCTGCATCAGATGTGAAGAAGACCAAGGCTGCAGAGCATGCAGCAGTGAAGAAAAGGAAGGCATCAACTTCATCATATTCTTCAGCCCCGAAGAAGATGAAGTCATTGACCAGCTCATTTGCCAACCAATTGATGTTGTTCCTATCTCAACCATGCCATCAAAGGACCTTGTTCCTTTTGATGAAGAATATGTGATTCCAAGTGAATCCGATGAAGAGAATCCCTCTGCTGCTTCATCTGAGCAGTTGGATGAAGAAATTGAAGTGGATGAAATCCCTTCAACCCCAATTATCTCATCGCCCATGCCTCAGTTCACTGCTGAAGAGGCCGGCGTTGAAGAAATGGATGAGGAAGTCGATGTGGACATTTGATGCACCATGCCAGTGCTGAATGATGACTTTTGGGAAAGTCAGCACCCCAACTCTCCTCTGTTCACACCTCTTCAACAAATTCCTCAGTCCCCAGTAACTACTGAAGTCCAAATGAGATCTGAAGAACCTCGTGCAACTCCGTCCATCCATGAAAAAATTCCAGCCACTAGTGTTGATGAACATGTAAATGAAGAATTAAAGTCCCAAGCTGCCACTGAAGAAGTACCTGAAATTCCTCAGCCTGTGGAACCAGAGATTGAGATCCCTGAGGTTGTGATGCAATTGACTGACACTCCTCACCCCAAGCCAAAGGATCCCTTCTCAAAGACACAAAAATTAAAAGCTGATGACTTCTTTGGCGAGCATGTATTCTTCACTGACTACAATCCTTATGACTCTGCTCGTCTTAGGAGGAAGCGCTTCTGGACTGCCAGCCAGGCCAATTTCTATTCTTCGCTGCTTTTCAACAAGGACAAAATCTTCTACCATGAGCATATTCCTCATGTGGACATGGAATCATTGCCTTGTTTCACTCATGTACTCAGTGTGCTTCATGACGCAGGCCTCCTCAACTAATGCTCTAACATTGTTGATTGGAATGAAGAGCTTATTCTTCAGTTCTACGCTACACTTCATATCACAGGTGATCCTGAAGATATCAACTCCTGGGTCTTGGACTGGATGACCGATAATACTAATTATAAGGCACCGGACTCTGAATTGCTTCATGCCCTGCCCATCAGTCCACCCAGTGAAGGAGCTCGCTGCCTGTACCAAGAACCAGAACTCACCGCTCATTACATGCAAGTGTTAATGAAGCCTCTGAAGCCCGGTCAAGCCCCAGGACCAAATTCCTCTTAAAGGACTTACTCTATGTGCCCAGAACAATCTATCGCATTCTGACGAGGACAATGAGTCCCATCAAGGGCCACGACTCATCTGATGAGGAAATAGTTGGCATCATGAAGAATCTACTATTCAACATCATTCATAGCATTCCAACCAACTATTATGATTTCTTCATGAGGACTCTGGCAAATGTTGCACTCTCTCCGTTTGAGTTGAAGCCTTATGCTCCTTGGATTATGAGATTCCTCAGAACAAGGTCTTCACTCAACTACAAGGCTAATTTTAAGAATCACCTCAGCTACTTGCCCCCGATTGAAGTCTTCAAGCAGACTTTACTTCAACTGATGAAAAGGCCAAGACACCTCTTGTCATTGATGAAGGCATTCGTCCATTGAATGGTCAATTTCGCAAAGCTGCATCTTACTCCACCAATGATGACTCTGTCACTCATGATTCTGCTGCCAATGCACCCAAGTCTACTCCTCAAGCCACAGCTCCACGTGTGATGACTGATCGTGAGCTGCTTCTTAGTCTTCACCAGAAGGTGGATCGAAATCATAAATGGGTTAAGCGTCAGTTTGGTTCTATTCTTCACAACATGACTACTACACATAATGCAGTGAAGAAAAACCATTACTACCTCCATGAAGTTTTCAGTCGCACCTGGACTGTCTTATCTCATCTGTATGGTGAAGAAGATCTGAAGAAAATGGGTCTCATGGAAGATTTTGACTGGTCTGCACCTCCTCCGAAGAAATTCAAGAAGGTCAAAGTTCCTAACTTGGTGGCCAGTTCATATTCTTCATCCCGCGACACCGACGAGTATGAAGACTTGGACGACACTGCGGCAGGCCCTACAACGACAAACGACCCCAACAACGCTGGTGCTCCTCCATCAACTTGATATTCTTCAGGGGCGTTAGTCCTCATTTTCAACCCTTTTGGTCATTCGATGACAAAGGGGGAGAAATTTTAGTTAGTCTTCAAGCGGCTCTACTTTTATGGGCGTTTTTTTTCTAAGTTACAACTCTCGTTCTTTTGAAGACTTTGCTGGATCGAGTTGTAATCTTAATCTCTATGGTGGCCTGATACTTTTGTTGTGCTTTCCTGCATGCTTATTCCTTATTAATGTTAATGTACGCATGCTGGATTACATCAGTCACCATATTTCATCATGCATTTCAAATTCTTCATAGTATATGTCAATGCGTGTATGAATTACAAGATATAGGGGGAGATCTCCATGATTCTACTCTTCAAGTGTGCTTTGCTTCAAAAGCAAATTCCTCACTATGCACATCTTCAGGGGGAGTTCTTCTATATCTTGCAATCAAATTTCTCAATTCCAGTATTTACACTTCATATGTTTATCCCCGTTGAAAACTTAACCTATATTGTCATCAATCACCAAAAAGGGGGAGATTGTAAGTGCATCTAGTGCCCTTTAGTGATTTTGGTGTATTGAAGACTTATAGGTTAAGGGACTAATGTGTTTATGAGTGTACACAGGCCTATAAGTCTATGAGGAGTTTGATATTTACAGAGAAAGTCGACCCCTAAAAATGAAGTTCTTCGACTGAAGACTTTGGCTTTATGAAGACTTTCTGAAGACTTTGAAAGTGAAGAAATTGGTGCAATCCTGAAGACTTGGTATTCATTCGAGGAGCATGACGCATGAAGACTTTTGTTTTTGCAGTTTCATTTTCTCTTTCTTGAGTCATAGGAAACACCGCACTGTTAAAGGGGGTCGAGGAAATACTAAGGAAAAATTTCCATGTGATGCTCAACTCAAATCCTACCTACCAATCCTTTCGAGTGAAGCCATTGGAAATCTCATACAGTTCAGTCAAATTTCTTCAATGACAGGGACCAAGTTCTTCTGGTCTCTGAGGAATTTGTTCTGACTGAGGAGTTAGGAATTCGTCAGTGCAGATTGCCTACACAGTGAGGAACATGATAGCCATGAGGAATTTGTTAGTTAAATTTCCGACTGTTGTTGTGCTACGCGCCAGCTGTCCCAAAATATCCTTCCACCTAACGGTCATATCATTGAAGGGCATTTATGTCTTATCATGTCGGGCTGTTCTCTAGGCTATAAATAGCCGCCCCCCTACAACCACTAGATGGTTGGCTGCTCCAAGAGAAACTGACACTTGTCATTTGAGAGCATCCCATCCTCCGAGGACTTTGAGTGAAAATCATCAAGTGAGGAAAACCCAAACCCAAACACCTACAAACCCAAAGTGATTGAGCATCACTGAAGAGATTGATCCTGCGTGGATCCGACGCTTGTTACCTTTGAAGACTGTGCATCTTCCAGACGGTTAGGCGTCATGGTCTAGAGCATCCAAGAGAAAATTGTGGATCGCCGAGTGACCAAGTCTGTGAAGGTTTGGAAGTCACCTGAAGACTTACCACGAGTGATTGGGTGAGGTCTGTGTGACCTTAGCTCAAGGGGAATATGGTGAGGACTGGATGTTCTGAACTGCGTGTTCAGAACTGGATGTCTGGGACTGTGTGTCCTCATGTTTAAATACCTAGCTGCCCTAACCAGACGTACAACTGTCACAGCAGTTGGAAGTGGTCTACCAAATCATTGTATTCACCAAGTTACCTGGTTCCATTTCCTCAACCCTTTCATTTCCTCTTTTATGTGTTGAGTGCTTGTTCATATCTGTTTGAAGACTTTGACTGAAGACTTCCTCTATTTCCTCAGTTCAATTTCTTCAGTCTGTTTGTCTTATCATGTGTTATCATGTGTTTACGCTTTCTGTACTCTGTACTTATTTTCATTTCATCATGGAGACCATGCTCATGCACTGCTATGTTTACTTCTGAGTACTTATTCTGTTGCAAGTAGTTCTTCACTCATGAATTTCCTCACCCGCAAATTCCTCAGTGAAGAATTCATAGAAATCGCCTATTCACCACCCCCCCCCTCTCTAGTCGATATAACGCACTTTTAGTTATACAGGGACAACTGTAAGCATCAAGGCTCCCTATCTCAGACGGTTTCTGGGTCGTGTGGGAAGGACCCCCTATCGGTCACACTCACTTGGAGACGGTTCCATATGCCGTCGCGGAAAGGGGTTAAAAACCGTTTGTTTAGGAACGACGCGCACCAGTGCTTGTGTTTAGAATAGAGATTTACGTTCTCCCTGTCTTTAGCCTCCTCGTGCCTCGAACTCCATGATCCTAGGTACGTGCAGGGATGAAGAACATGAGAGAGATAAAAGACAACTATGATACAATTTTATTTCACACATACATGATGTTAGTTCAAAGTCATTCCATCGACCCCTCAAACAAATACATCGGGTTGCAAGGTTATGCCTCAAACCAAGACCTTACCGAATTACTCACACATGGCGAATAGATAGCAAGAAGAAATCAATGACTGAACACGTCAAGATGAATGCTTTATTGATAATATGTTTTACAATGGTTGTCGGGTGCGATACACAGTTACAAGTATAACTAACTTGGAGGTGGTTTGTTGCAGTGGTGAAGATGGTGGTGGCTATGGAGATGAGATGGGAAATAGAGGCAACTAGGGTTGGAGAATGGCTTCTGTTGCAGAGATGAGTTTGTAGTCGATGCTCTGTTGCGAATTTGATGAAAGCCCTTTATGACAGTTGTCAGGCTAGATCTCCTCGAGCCGCAGGTGTATGGTACGAGCGCTTATGTGCTTGTACCAGATTTCGGCTTGCGCTCTGGTCCACCTCCCACTTGATATCTCTTATCTTGAGTTTACTCCTTTCCATCTATATGCTTGATTTCGTCCATGTTTATCCTAATTTCCCATGGAAACAAAATAAGAGAGGAATTTGGAATCATTTGCATTCATTAGTCAGTATTAGCAATATCAGAGCAAATATCTTGGCTTTTATGAAATAAATCGGTTTAATCTAGGGTGTGATCAGCATAAAAATAACAATCATCATGAACATTCTTGCATCATACACCGATGCGACCGGTCGTTCGTCAACTCAATGCATATGTAAATGCTAATGCTTTTAAATCTTGAGAAGGAAAAGATTTATGCAATTTTTGCCATTTATATATTATTTAAAATATCCTTTAAAAGAGATTAAGACATTAATGTCAATTTTTGACCTTTTACACTATCACATGGCAAGTCGAATAGTGTCTGCAATATTACGACGAATAGTGAGATATGCTTCAATTAGATAGCATTTAATGAGTCATATATGTGACGTAGGTATATATATTTTTGGTGAGGTATATATTACTAATACAATCAAAATATATGTTCATTGTGCACCAAAAGTGCATAGACATATCACTTCTAATTAAATGAATCTATGAATGATAGAATTTTTGGTGCTCTAATGAAGGCAGTAGTAATCCACTATGTGAGTAGTCCACCATAAGAATAGGGGCCACGTCTGTTGATATGCATGCACTAGGTTAAATTGAACCTACATCTATACTGCACACCATGAATGTACAAGCTAACCACTACTCTCAAGATGGAAATTGACTTACCATGTGTTAGCAACAACCCTGTCACACTATTATACCAAGACATACTAGTTAATCATTTTCCAGAACATGTTGCTCATTACACTTATTAATTGCACAAGAGTTATGTTTTGATTGTTATTACCTGATATGAAATTGTGAGTCCCGATACGTCATAAATTGGATAGATATTTCATGTAATGGATATTGTTCACTAGCATTTATAGTCTAATTAAGCATGATTTACCATTACAAGAAGATTTGCTATATGGTGATGCTATAAGTATTATGCCCCCCCCTCCCCACCCTCTTCATTCAGACACTCTTTCAGTTTGATACCTCTCATAGTTTTATCCAAATCTCAACAGTTTTTCCCTCAAATAACCTCAACTTTCAACCATGAATCCAAGAGTCAACCAGGAGTGGACCCCCTCTGAGGTAGAGGGGGCTAGATCAATCAACGATGGGCTCAACAACTACTACTACAATGATGGCACCAACCATGGTAAGAACAAGAAGCATGAGATCATGGAGAAGCTCCAAACATAGTTCCCTAGGAAGAGCATGCAACAGGTAACAAACTTGTATGTTGATCTTGGTGCAGAGATGCATATGTTGCAGTGTCCAGAGAAGGAGTGCCATGTTACCAATAGTGACCACGGTCTCAATTACACCATGGATGGCCAAGTGAGTAAAAAATTTGGATTGCAAGAGGAGGCCGCAATGGAAGGAACCGGCTTTTTGTTTGCTTGTCCATTAGATATTAGGCAAACCATGGATAGTCAAGAGGAGGTGCCGACGGTGGAGCAGAACAAGGTGGTGTTGGAGAATAAGACGTGCATCCACCAACCAGTGCTTGCACCACATGCCAAGGGGTTTTGGACCCCTGATGAACACAGGTTATTCATGTTTCACCCTAATTTTCCATGAGACTTTTAATATTTTCATTTATTTTGATTATTCATTTGGAGATGTCGGGTGTGTTTTAAAAGAAAGCATATTAACTAAGCATTATGTGGATTTTCATTCTCATGAGACGGGAGGTTTGTTTTTTATTTACACTGTACTCATAGTGCCTGTTTGACATTTACCAGAAGCAATAATACCAGGATGTATATATTTTGTTTGGGAACATCCAAGTTTATTTCATTGTAGTGCTCCCATTAATAAGTGAATACCACTGCGCCTATCCTTACAACCAAAAGTGATGAAGTTATGATTGCGAGTATTATCATGGGCTATTTATATCTATTATCAATATGACCATGGTAATTTTGAAATTCCTTATTCGTCTTTAATCATCTGATGTCACATCTTATACAATAGCACCATAAAAGATAAAAACAAACATCATTGAAATGATTAGCATGAGGGCTAATGTTTGGTTAAAGTTTTAATTCTCCAACTATTGCATTTTTAATTTTTTTTTACCGATATATTAAATAATCAATGTGTCCTTGGTCAAGAATATAACCTAACTATTCATCTTAAACATGTTTCCTGTTTATTCTAGGCTCTTTCTCCATGGCTTGAGCGTATATGGCCGTGGCAAATGGAAGGACATATCAAAGCACTTCGTCACTAGTAGGACTCCGACCCAGATTTCAAGCCATGCACAGAAGTACTTCATGAGGCTAAAGAGCAAAGGGTCGGGAAGCCAATGCTACAGCATCAACGACGTGGAGCTCGATGATGCTAACCCATGGAAAATGGAGAATAGCTTTAACTTCTGGCAAGCACTTGCCTTGCAATCTACAGTCGGTGCTGATAACCAAAATTCAAGCTTCGATTTGCAAACTCCTTCGAGTCCATTTGTCACCATAAACAATATACCCTAGTTTGGAGATGTCGTTGTTGAAGAAATGGAGATTGTATTCAGTCTGGCGTGAGAATCATATGATGTTGTCGTCACAGTAGGGGCAAGTGAACTTTGTTCCTACTAGTATACAAATATTACTTTAAGTTCCTTCAAAGCATTTGTATGGATACCATTTGTAAGATGTCATGATTTAAGTTATATTTGCATATGTTTTTGGAGAGTCGATAAATTTTGTATTACTATTTAGAGAAAAATCTATTTTTCGACCCTCAGCTGTTAAAGAAGTCTAGATTTGGTGCCTGGAATATAAAGCCGTAGCTTGAACTCTTCAAACCAAACTAGTTTGGGCCCCTCAGCGGGAGTAAAGCAGTTTCTTAGATGATGTGGCATGATTTTGACTGGGCCGTGTCCATGTGGACATATATCTGTTTTTTCCACGGCGTGGTCATTTTGTCAAACACTTGCGCGTGTTGTTTGTTGTTGCCTGCGGCACATCACCTCCGTCTTGATACAATGTTGCAGGTCATCGGCGTCGACTCACGCGAATGAAGATGTGGCAACCGCGTGAGATGGTGTTCACACACACACACACACACCGAGGAAAAATCCTATAAGACCCGGGTCGTACGAAAGCAATTGTGAGACCCTCTAGTGCAAGTGACGTGTGCTGATACGAATCTCAAAGCAGCAGCCCCCTCTCGTTCCCCCACTTCCTGTTTTGAAATCCCGATTCAATCTAGAAGACCGGGCCTCTTTTGGTTCATAGAATAGGATTATCATAGGAATAGGAATCTTGTATGAAATGAGATGACATGTATCTCAAATCCTATGAGTGGGAATAGGAAACAAGATGTCATTTGGTTGACATTAAAGGAATTTTTTCATTGAGTCTAGGCTTATTTTTATTTTCCTATGAAATGTGGAGGATAGGAACCAATCCTATGTAGGAATAGGAATCCATTCCTATGAACCAAAGGGCTCTAAAGGAAAAAATCCTATAAAAATACTATTCTCTAGAATTCCTATGAAATTTCTCTAAATCAAAGGAGCTGCCGGCGCGTGATACGCCCCTGCATGCTGCTCGCCATATCGCCGCTGGCGTGCTCCTCTCGCTGGGTATACGGGAGCGCTGCGATCCTGCTCATCATGCCAGTCGGTTCCATGAGGCATGTGGCGGCCTGGGGTGCCGGCTCCGCCAAACCCAGAGATCTCATGCACCCCGTGGTGCACCCAAGCCTTCACGTCGTTACAGCCACCTTGTCGACATCAGCGTCCCCGTCGACCAATGTGTGCCCTATTATCCAACCTCGAGGTACCGTGCAATGTGTGTGAGCTCGGTAGCGACATGGGCGGGATGACCTCCAAGTAACTCGTCTTCAAGGGCCGCCTCACAAACGTGGCCCTCCACTACTTCCACCATTGTCGTTGCTAATGCACGTGGTTGTGTCTGACGGCGTAGTAGGCGAGCAGGCGTGCTAGATTGCGGTGGCTGAGGCTGCTGAGCAGCTTCGGCTTGCACAGAACTCGTGGGGCTGCCGTCCTGAAGAATCGCTTGGTACAAGAACCCAAAGCGCTCAAAGCACCTTTTTCTTTAATTCAATCTTGTCGCCCATGATGTTGTCCAGGGAGCAAAAACATGTTGTTGAGCTGAGGCTTTAGGACACCACTTATCTAACCACTCATTTCTGTGTCACGATTTATTTATTTTTTGAAGGGAAGGCCTTACGGGCTTTATTAAACTTTAAGTAACACTTACATCATCCACAAGCAGGACAGAAATAAAATCGGGGGCGGGGGGAGTCCAGCCACAAGGACGGTGGACACCCCTTATCTAACCACTCATTTCTATGTCATGATTTGTACACCAACATACTCCCTCCATTACATAATGTAGTGCTTCCTCTATCCCCGTGCTTCAACTTTGACCGTAAATTTAACTACCAAAACCGATTGCGGCGGGAGCAAAAATTATATGGGCGAATTCGTATTCGAAAGAAGTTTTCAATTATATAATTTTTTTTCTCCCGCCGCAGCTAGTCTCGTTGGTTAAATTTATGGTCAAAGTTGGACCTCGAGAAGCGCGGGCGCACTATATTTTGGAATGAAGGAAGTATGAACTTCAAACTTTGCAGCACAACAAAACATTCTAACTAGAATGCGAAAAAAAACTTTGAGATTTTTTTGTTCATCATAAATAATAAAAATAACAATTTTTAATAAAAAATCTCATTTTGTATATTTATGTCGAACCAAAAAATATAAAAGTTTTTTCTATATTGTAGTAAGAATGTTTTGTTATCTTGCAAAGCTTGAAGTTCATATGTTGTTTTTATTTGGATGAAACAAAAAAGAGAATAAGTTAGTTGTCTAGCACGATTTCAAAGTTATATTGGAGGGTAAGGCTAAGAGGTGTCCAGAAGCCCAAGCTCAAAAATCCACATCCGTCCAGGGAGGAGGGAGACCTCCAACGATATCTAGCACTCAGTACACGTTGTCCAAGGCTATTGGGTTGGGTAGCCACTGAAGTGGTAGGAAGATGATCTTCGTGGCTCACAACATAGCGCACACCTCGGCTATCATCCAACGCACAAACAACGCCGCCACGAGGAACCCGCCAACGCCAGCATTGCTTCCTATGGGTCAAGCACTTTCAACCGACATACTCCATGGTTTGGCAACGTTTCCTTTTGGTGAATACTCTGAGCAGCGTATCATTTCACTGATAGTTAGAAAAGGAGAGTACAAAGTGTCACCTTGCAGACGTACACGATCCAGTGTCTGCGAGGTTGCAAGAATGACCAGAAGGGGAGGATGCTCAACCTCAGTACACAGAGTTCATATTACAGGTAAAACGGTGGCTAATCCCTTGGCGCCCGCCTTGGCCGAGAGGCGAGCACCATCCTTGATCGATAGTACAAGGTCACTGATGGAGGGGCGTAGGCCATCGAAGACGACAACGTTGCGGTGCTTCCAGATAGCCTAGGCGGTCAATGTGGCGATGGAGCTTAGGACCTTACGCAAGCAGCTTGGAGAGGTTTTGGCAGCCAGAGACCACCAGGCAAAGAAGCTCGTTGTGCCGTCCATCGGGGGTGCGGTGAGACGGCACCATGATAGTATTTCATGTCAAGTGATCCTAGAGAACACACACTCAAATAGTAGGTGGTCGATGGACTCGGTCTCCTGAGAGCATAGAATGCAGGTCGGGTCTTAAGTAAGGCCATGGCGCACGTGGCGCTACGCCATCCATCACTTGTCGAGGGACGCAAGCCAAAGAAAGATCTTGTTGTTGAGTGGGGCCTAACTCTTCAAGAGAAGACGCCAACATGGCGGCAAGGTCGAGCCATGGAAGAGAGCCTGGTAGCACGAGTTGGCCGAGTATACATCGTTCACAGTCCGCCTCCAGGTGATGCGATCGGGCTCGGAGGTAAGACCGATTCCCTGAAGTTTGCGCCAGAGGTGGACGTACTCGATCACCTCCAGCGGCCCGAAACTGCCATGTATGTCCCTGGTCCAGGCACACGCTGCGTGAGGCCCTCGCAGACTAGCGTGTGATGGCGCCGGCGACGCGGTATGAGTGAGAGTAGGGATGGGGAAAGCTCGGAGATGGATTGCCCAACAAGCCAATGGTCGGTCTAGAAACGGCAAGTTCTTCCGTCTCCAAGCCGCCAGGATGTGGAGGCGTGGAGAACTGGCTGGTAACATCATCTGAGGGGAGCTGCAGGTGGTGCCAAGGGCGGGAAGAGTTCGTGGTCTTGGGCCAAAGCCAGCGGCACCAAAGTGAGATGTCGGTGAGATGCAGGCCGCACACGCCGAGACCGCCAAACTCCATGGGGCGGCAGACACACAGCCAACTAACAAGGCAACTGTCCGTCTTGGCATCTTATCGGCCGTGCCAATGGAAGTCACGGATGATTCGTGTAATCTTCATAAGGATCGTTGGGGTGACGATAATGGCCACAAGGATGTGCATGGGCATGGCTGAGAGCACATGGCGATTGGCGAACAAGTGCCACCCGCTTACTGCGAGATAGGAGCGCCACCTTTTTTTTTGAGAGAGAGAAAGCACCCTTCCCAGTTGAGTTTCCTCACAAGCTTGTCCACCAGCGATAGAAAGGCCGAGGAGTCTTGCGGATAGATAGAGGAAGGCCCAAGTAAACAATGGGAATGTGGTGACCCGGTTCGTCCAACGCAGTGGCGGTGCCAGGATTCAAACCTTGTGATGTCAAGCTTTACTCATAATTTTTTTACAAACAATTTAAAATGAACCAGAAAGATCATTACTTTATTACAAAAGTACAAAACATATTTATGGCAGCAGCTCTCTGCGATCATGCATGCATAATAGCATCAGTACTAATAGACTGGAATACATCGGTTTCAACATAAGTAATGAGACAATGATACAAGAAATCATCGCCTATTCTATTACGCGAATCAGAATTGATATATTTCATTGCAGAAAATGCTCTCTCAACTGTTGCCGTTGCAACTGGCAAAATCAATGCTAGCTTCACCAAAAGAAACACTAGAGGAAAACTAGTATACTTCTTTGTTTCAACTAGTTTTCTGCAAAGATCACTAACCCCTTTTAAATTGGAGAGTCTTGTATCATCACGAACGTTTTCAAGGAAGTTGTCAAGCTGGACGCTAAGATCTTCATTCTTGCTTTCACTTTCAAAATCATCAGGATACAAACGATCCATTGCTAATACTTTGTCCTTATCAGAGTTAGAGAATGAATCAGAAGGATCCAAACAAGCCATGCCAAGAAGCAATGTTGTGTTGCTCTCACTAAAGCGGTCATCAAGCTCTACACGTAATAGATCGATAACAGCATACATTACACTTTGGTAGTAATCCTTATTCGATATGCCATCAATCTGAGCTTTACGCTTTGATTTTGATCCTCGAGGAATATGCATATCATTCATATCTGGAAGTTCAATATCATGTTCGAGGCAAAAATGAGTAATCTTTGTAAACGTACCTTCCCAACCTTGGTTTCTCATTTCTTGTAGCCTTCTTTTTGTTGTACAAAGATATGACACAACATTCACAATATCTTGATCCTTCCTTTGCAAAGCCAGATTCAAATCATTAGTAATCCCGAGTATAACCTTCATCAAGTGCATCATGAAAACAAAGTCAAATGTTTGAATAGCATCAAGAACTCCTTTTGCTTTAAGCCTATCTAGAGCTTTGCTGGCATTTTGTGCATTATCATCAACAACTTCAATTACGGAGGGGAACATAACAATCATATTCAGTAGAGAATTGAAATGAGAACCCCAACGAGTATCACCGGCTCTTTTAAGTCCAAGTTCTTGATTCAAACCTCTCCCAGTTTCAAGTTCACCATTTTGTAGTGCATTATGAACTCTTTTTGCTTGCTTTTCTCTAAGCATATCCCTGTTCTTAAAAGAATTTCCCACCGTGGACAGAACAACACTCATCCACTCAAAAAGCCATACCACATCTTCATGGTTTTTTGCAACTGCAACTAGTGTCAACTGAAGTTGATGAGCAAAACAGTGGATGCTGTGAGCTGACCTGGAATCTTCCATTACTAATGTTTTCAAACCATTCAAGTGTCCTTGCATATTACTAGCTCCATCATATCCTTGGCCACGAATCCGAGAAGGGCTAAGGTTATGATGTTTAAGCACTGCATAAATAGCTTCCTGAAGAGCAAGAGAAGTTGTTTGAGTAACATAAGAAAGTCCAATAACACGCTCCACTGAAAACCCCCTTTTATCAACATATCTTATAGCAAGAGCCATTTGTTCCTTGTGCGATACATCACGAGATTCATCAACTAGTATAGCAAAGTATTCATCTCCAAGATCATCTATGATTGCCTTTACTGTTTCTATAGCACAAGCTTCCACAATATCTTTCTGGATAGTAGAAGAAACCAATTTTAAATTCTTAGGAGCATTCTTCAAAGCAACAGCAGCCACATCTGGACCACTCATAAAAAGTTAGGAAATTACCCTTCCTCAAAGAAGTCTCACTTTCATCGTGACCTCGAAATGGCAAGCCCAGAATAAGAAGCAACCTTGCAATATCTATTGATGCAATTAACCGAGTTTTGTACTCTATCTTGGATTTTTTTTTGTTTGCTTGCGTACATTAGCTGCAATTGATTCATTCTGGTTCATAAGGTCATCACGTCGCTTCATATTTTGATTATGAGTACTCGAAGGACCGCCAACGTGGACATCCAATCTCTTTAGGTTATTCCAATTTCTCCAGCCCTTAGATGAAAATACATCTCCACCACCTCGTCCTATACTTTCATTTTGAAACAAGTAGCAGACAAGACAAAATGCAGCATCTTCCTTTATACTATACTCCAACCAAGGCTTGTATGTCTTGAACCATTCTTTGTTAAAACGACGTTGAATTCCACTGAAATCAGTTTGACGGAAAACATGTCCATCAGGTTGGCATGGGCCCCTTAGGAGGTAAGCTCTTCGCACATCATCACGAACTTTGGCAGTTTTGTATTGGGAAATTGGCTTACGGTCTGCAGGATCCGGCGGAAGATTGGATATATCAACATGTTCTTCTTCTTCTTCAGTTGAGCGTGGTCTTGCACTGCTGTTAATTAGTACCCGTTCCAAAGCAGCTCTAGCATCAATAGGTGTTTGTTCTTTTTCATTTTCCAGTGGTTGCCTTGAAGAATTTGCTACATCTGATTCAGACCGCCACTTTTTTACGAATTTATCCATTTACTGACCTGACGACCTGACAAAAAAATGATAGTGCTATGAAAAATGAGATCCAATTTTTTTTTCTGGAAGTTTTGCTTTCATCTGTTCTGGATTTAACAAGATCCATTTTTCTTAATGAAGATTGAAGAGCAATCTAGAATATCATAATTCCTACACAGCTCGTAAAAGATAATAATTAGAAGAGAAAAAAAACTTACAAACTGGAGGGGTTCTTTGGATGTGATGCCAATCACAATCAGTACAGGTATAGCGTACAGCAATACCGGATGCCGACGGACGCCGGCGTCGACGGGAACGGTGTGTCACTCGCTCCTCACGGCTAAGATCGCTGAAGCCTGATGGAGAGCATGACGATTGCCGAAGCTGCGGCGGCCGGCGGGCGGCGGCTGTGCACGGACAAAGATCATGGAGGGTGTGGAGGACCGAAGGAGGAGATGGAATCAAAGTCGAACCGTCAAAGAGAAGATCACGGGATTACACGTTCGCAACCACAGGCAGGCACTAATGCAATCGGGCCGTCCAAAGCTCCCATTGATTTTTTTAGCCCAGTCAAATGTCACACAAAGCTAATACAGCTGGGCCTTTATGTAGTCATATATTACCTGGGGGTAGTTAACTTACCGATTTCCTGTGTAGTCGCTTGACTACATGGCCACAACGTGGCTTCGCCTCTGGTCCAACGCTCACTAGTAAAAAAAACCGGGCGTTAGAAGTGACCCTTGTGTGTGTGGCTCCCCAGCGTGAGAGTTTCTAGCAAGCGTGTAAGCCTTCCCTTCGTGAGAAATCAAAGGCACAAGGTACCAGCACAGATGTATGTCCTGTGATACAAATAAAATCTTTCTTGTGTCCCCAACAATTCTAACAAAGGTGTCAATCTATGCTGGTGTTGCTAGTTGAACAAACCGATTATTAGAAGATAATGTGTGATAAAGCAAAACTGAAAATAGAACATCGTATAAAAGTTGGAAGGTGAATCTTATGGTGGAAACTGGACCGGGTTTCATAGGTTTACCAAGTGCAACTCTCCAATGCATAAAAAGTACAAGAAAGTATACTTTTGGTCCCTTAATTTTTGTCGGAGCCTAGATTTAGTCCATCGATTTTGAAACCGGACAACTTACACCCTCAACTATTGAAATCAGACAAGATTCATCCCTGGACTTACACGGATGATCCTAGTAGTTTTGATTCATCCTATGGTATACTTTAACCCTAAGTGGCAAGAATTTGAAATTTATTGTGCATCAAAACTACCGGCTCAAGGTCTCTCGAAGGTGTTTATAGAGATAGGGTGTGTGTGCGTATGCTCAAAGGGGTGAGTATATATGTGTATGTGTTTGAGAAAGAAAAACTCTATTCACGTAGGTCACTCCTAACCAAACGTGGCTGTGGTTGATAGCATTGGGTATTCTTTAACAAAGGGCAGTGGAATACAAAGTTTGGTCATCTATTTTGCAACGGAGGGAGTACGAATATTCTTTAAAGAAGGCTTATCCTCTTTCTGGAGAAATAAAAGAACACATTTAGGGCCTGTTTGGTTTCAATAAGTCATCTGACTTATAAATCAGGTGACTTAAAACCAGTGACTTATAAGTCACACCTATTTGGTTGCCACCTGACTTATAAGTCACCTGAGCACATCTTCTCACCTTGTTTTTTTATGTAAAGGTGATGGGACCCATGCAAAAGGGGTGACTTATAAGTTTTAAGTTGGGGTGCAGCAACTTATGACTTATAAGTTAGGGTGACTTATAAGTTGGGTCCGTTTGACAAAATAAGTCATTTTTTGCACTTTTCGACTTATAAGTTGGTGACTTATTTGGAACCAAACAGGGCTTAACTGTGTGAGATTTGCCGACTCGTATATATGGATGTAAACGTGCGACTGTTTGGATTTATATACCAGTGTCTTTTTAAATCCTGTAGAGATACAGCTATTTCCCGGGAAGTTTCTGAAAACCATGTACTAAAACAGTGTTGCAAGCAGAAACCGCCGGACCGCGAAGTTGAAGTGGTGTCGGCGCCGCCGCACTACTGGCGCCCGGCGCTCCCACGTCGCCATTCGTCGTCCTGGAAACACCTCGCACAAGTTTGTTCCACCAACCGCGTCGCCATCGGTCTCTGCCGTGACGGGCCAGTTCTGTCTGCCGTCCCGCCACGGCCACCTACTCCGATCCACCCAATTAAACTTCCCCGGGTTTTAATAAGCGCGAGCGAGCTCCTCTGTCCGCCCGCCCCACCGCCGGCCGCCGCGACAGCACCGGCTCCCCTACCGCATGGAGCCGCCGGCGCCGCCGCCCCTACCGCCGCCGCAGCTGCACCTGCGGGTCCTGGACAGCGTCAGGCTCTTCCCGGCGCCGCAGCCTCCGGCGTCGTCGCTGCCGCTCTCCGGCCTCGACGCCGACCGCAACGCGCTCGACGTCTCCTTCCGCACCGTCCGCTTCTTCCCCGCCCACCCGGTCTCCCTCGACCCGCTCGACGTCCTCCAGGCCGCCTTCGCCGACGCGCTCGGCCTCTTCCCGCAGCTCGCCGGCTCCCTCCTCCGCGACGACGGCCGCGTCGTGCTCACCGGGGCCGGCGAGGTCGACGCTGTGACCCTCGTCCTCGCGGCGACGGACCTGTCGGTGGCCGACGTCGACGCGGACAGGCCGGACTCGCCGCTGCTCGACCGCCTCGCGCCGGGCGACGGCGACGGCGGGCCGGCAGCGCTTGCGCTCCAGGTCACGCGGTTCACGTGCGGCGGCGTCGCGCTGGGGATGCGGGTGGCGCACGCGCTCTGCGACGGCGCGGGGTCCACCAAGTTCCTCGTCGCCGCCGCGCGGTTCGCGCGGGGGCTGGAGCCGGAGGCCGCGGCGGCGCCGGTGTGGAACCGCCAGGAGCTTCTGGGCCCCAGGGACCCGCCGCGGGTGGTGACGCCGTTCGACGCCGTCCTCTCGACCGACGACGACGCCGCGCGGCTCGGCCCGTACGGCGCGGCGAGCGACGGACAGGGACACGAGCGGCTCGCGAGGGAGTGCTTCCACGTCAGCGACGCGCGCGTGGAGGCGCTCAGGGCGCGGCTCGCCGCGGACGCCGGCGTCAAGTTCACGACCTTCGAGGTTCTCGCCGCCTTCATCTGGCGCGCCAAGGTGAAGGCCAACCAAACCGCCCCCGACGAGACCGTGAAGATGGTGTACTCCATGAACATCAGCGCGCTCCTCGACCCGCCGCTGCCAGAGGGGTACTGGGGCAACGTGTGCGTGCCGGTGTACGTGGCGCTCGCGGCCGGCGACCTCGTCGGGCGGCCGCTGGCGGAGACGGCATCCCTGGTCAGGAAGAGCAAGCGGGGGGTGGACGAGGAGTACGTGCGGTCCTACGTCGACCTCCAGGAGCTGCGGCGCGGGGAGGGCGGCGTCACGGCGGGGCGGCGCGGCGTGAGCGCGTTCACGGACTGGCGGCGGCTGGGGCACTCGGAGGTGGACTTCGGGTGGGGCGGGCCCGACGCCGTGCTGCCGCTCTCGTGGCGGCTGCTCGGGAGCACGCAGCCGTGCTTCCTGCTGCCCTACGGCGCCGGGGACGAGAGGCGGCGGCGAGGGTTCAAGGTGTTCGTCGCGGTGCCGGAGGAGGCGGTGCCCCGGTTCAGAGAGGAGATGGAGGAGATACTGTGGCAGCATGAGGACAGTGACTGCACTTCAGTGGGGAAACTGTAAATTTGGGGATCGCTAGAAATTCGTCGGGGAATGTTTATCTTCGCAAATCTTCTGGCCCACATTTGCACCGCGAGGTCCACGAGAAATTCGGTAAATTCCATCATGTCGTATATATTGAAATTGAACTTTAGAGATACTGCCTCTGTCCTATGATATAAGACATTTTCATGGTTCAATTTAAACTGCAAACACGTTTTATATTAGGCATGTAGAACTCAATCGAACGAAGTCTGGGTAAAGTGACTTCAGCATGGTTGTTTTGCTGCCGCGGCTAAGATGCTACAACCAGCGATGAAATATGTCGTGACAGTTTTGCAAGCAACGACAACTGATGTTGCAACCGGTATGACTAAAAATGCCATAACCGTCAATGACGGATGTTACGAGAGATGAGACGACATGCTACAACCAACAATACAGATGTTGCAATTGCTAGGAGGAAATGTTGCAAACGTTGGGACAAAATTCTGCAAGGTCGACTGGGACTTGGTTAAATCTCAATCGACTGAGTTTTAGCAAGCCTGTTTATATTATTATATGGTATGGGACGGAGAAAGTAGATCGCAACCTAGTCTAGTCGAGTATGCGATGAAAATTAGAACACAAAACATTTCGAGAACAAAGGTCGTATGCTTATGTCCAGATAATCTAAGTAGGTTAATGATTTTTAAATTGGGACCCTATGACTGTTAAATTTAGAATTTGGGTTAGTCGATTTCTCATCTATAGCAAAAATTTGATCAAACGGACACAAAACGTATACTCAGTTGATTTCCCTCACAAGGCCCAACATATACATTGGTCACAAAACGACCAGAACCAATTGGGCTCAAGCAGCCTACAGCCAGCTAACCCGATAACAAAATTAAAAAAAGGCACCTTTTGTCTGACGCAGCAATGCGGCTCCAGAGCTCATCTGCTTCCTTTGTGTGAACAGTGAACTCAAAGATACTATAAAAACACCAATGAATTTTTTTGTCATAAAAGAGGTTCAAGTGTGTGATGTCCATGCTAATTTTGGTGGTGTTTGGACATCTGAGTAGCTCTCAGCAAAAACCCAAATCGAGGTACGTGAGAATGTTTACTGTTCACACACTGTTCGGGCCGATTTTGTCTTTTTTGCTACAAGCTCCTCAGATGTCCGCAAACGATGAATTTTTGCCTGGACATCGCGCACTTGAGTGTTTTAGTTGACAAAAAATACAGATTTATTTGAATATTTCTGTTTTTTTCTTTAATTTACTGTTCACCTGGAGCAGGTGAGCCTGGGTTTAGAAATGAATATTCACCTTTTGTCAACTTAAATTATAGATAAATAAAATAAAAAGAAAAGAACATTTACCTCATAGAAAATTTGAACAAAGAATAACAAAATTCTTTGTAAGGAAAAATGAAACATGGAAGTGGATTAATCCTAAATTAAACAAACACAAATTACAATAGAAATTAATATTATGCAACTATGTTTAACAGAATAGAAGATAAAAACTTATACTTTCTCTAGCATTATTATTCCACCTATACTAAAGTAAAAAACTAAAACTAAAACAGGAGATGAAGTTTTATAAGAAATAATAAATTGCACACAATTAATGGCATTGGTTTTAACCTAATGAAGAACGAAAATGAATATATTTAATAATGACAAAAATTGCACACAAATTACATTGAAATTGTGTTTTTTACAATATGGAAGAGTAAGCATATAATAGTAAAAAATCACAAAGAAGAAATTATTTAAGAAGGAATGATTTAGTGGCATTGATATTACCATAATAAAATGAAAAATGAAAAGCTATGATTTAAAAAAGATTTTTTAAGAAAAATGAATTGATGGCATTGATATTACCTTCTAAGAAGAAATAAAATAAAATAAGAACTTAAAATACTCGCACACAACTTAGGAGCGCAAGGTATAGATAATACTTGAGAGAATTCCTTATTTGGCCCTTTCTTAAATTTTGGTTCCCTTTTTGGCCCTAAAAATTTATCTTTTCCTTCTTTGACACCCTAACTTAATTTTCTTCCTTTCATGACACTTCCGTCGATTTTTGCCGTTAACACCGTCAACTATGACAGGAAAAGTCGTTTTACCCCTTCTTTATAGCACGCTAAAAAAAACGACCCCCCCCTTCTGCCCCCGATTCCCCTTCTCCTCCCCGAGACCTAAACCTAGCGCAGCGGCGGCACGAGTGAGGAGCGAGGCACCCAGCGGCGGCGCGAGCGAGGCACCCAGCGGCGGTGGCGCGAGCGAAGCACCCAGCGGCGGCACATGGAGGAGGGCGAGGTGGACGACGGCCATGGGCGAGGCGGCCATGGTGGGGAGGCAGGGGGCGGCCAACTCTTGGAGGACGGGCAAGGCCGCCATGGTGGGGAGGCGGGGGGCGGCCAACTCCTGGAGGACGGGCGAGGCAGCCATGGTGGGGAGGCGGGGGGCGGCCAACCCCTGGAGGACGGGCGAGGCGGCCATGGTGGGGAGGCGGGGGGCGGCCAACCTGCTGACGACGGGCAAAGCGGCCATGGTGGGGAGGTGGAGGGCGGCCATGGTGGGGAGGCCGGCTGTGCGGCGGTCTCAGCCTTGCGTGGTAAAGGCGCAACACCAGAGCAAGGCCAAGTATCACCGAGGGATGCGGCTACATCGGCTTGTCTAGATGGGTGAGGCATCTCTTCTTTAAATTTGACAGAGTACTTAGAGATGGCTTTGAAGATTACTTAGAGATGGATCCCAAATGCAACATATTTGCAGCACCTCTCTTCTAGATTTGTCGAAATGCAACAGATTACTTAGGAGTTTCATTTAGAGATGATAATTTGCTGCAAAATCTGAACTTAGAGATGGATCCCAAATGCAACTCATGATTAAGTTTATTTGGTTTTTACAGGATGGATCAAAATTCAACTTATGTGCTAAAAATCAATTTGCTTGGCAACCCAAAAAAGGCTAGAAAGGATATCAAATGCTTCTGTTTTGATAAGGTTATTGATTCCGACTTAACAAATTATAAGGACTTGGTTGAATCAATCGTAGAGCAGTACTCGCCTCGTTATTTGGAAGTTGCACATGTTCAGTATTATGATGATGTTCTTAAAATCTACCCTGAAGTAACATCTGACCAAGAATTGGTGCCGATGTTTGAGAAACACTCTAAGACAAAGGTTGTGCACATGTTTGTTGCATATTGTGATCCATCGGAACCATATGAGCCTATAACGGAGTGGCATAGTGATGCGCATAGCCAACCTAACAACATAGAACAAGATAATGATGATGATTATCTTCGCAACCCAGTACCTGAGAATGAGCATGTTGGTGTTGATGAGGAAAATATTTATTTAGAGGATGAACCTGTACCTCTTATCATGGTTCCTTGTTCCAACAAAGAAAAGGACAAAGACTATGTTCCTGATCATGAGAGCGAGGTTGAGAGCGAGGTTGAGAGCGAGGATGAGAGCATGTCAGAGGTTGAAGTAGAGGAAGATGAGGAATATCACGAGGCAGATCATGCACCACACATTGAATATAATAAATTAGATCCTCCAATGAACGAAGGAAGAAAATATCCCAATATGGCAGAGTTTAAATTGGCGCTTTCTCAGCATGCAATCAAACATGAATTTGAGTTTGACACCGAAAAGAGTGCACCACATAGGTTCAGAGCTTATTGTTCAAGAAGGGATGAAGATAAGTGTCCATGGAGGATATATGCTTCTACAATGGAAGATGAGTGCACAGTAATGGTAATTTTCTATCTTTACTCATGTGTGCTTAGTTTGTGGTCATGGTCTTTACTCTAGTACTAATTTTCTATGTTCATCTTTTGTAGGTGAGAAAGAACCCTTGTGGTCATGATTGCTCTAGTACAAAAAGAAAAAAGAAGTTGAAGAATGCAAACAAGCGGTGGATATGTGAGCACGTGAAGGACTGGCTAATTGAGGATGCAACTCTAGGACCAAAGGCATTGCGAAAGAAGCTTAAAGAGCATCATGGAATCGACATCAACTCTAAGAGAGTCTATATGGGTAAGCTGCTAGCCTTGAAGGAACTATATGGTGATTGGGATACAAGCTTTGATAATCTTTATAGTTTCAAGTCGCAAATTGAAAGTTGCTGCCCCGGTAGCATAGTGATCATTGATCATCACACAACAAAAGATAAAATCAGATTTAAAAGAATTTTTGTTGCTTTGAAGCCTTGCATCGATGGGTTTCTTAATGGCTGCAGGCCATACTTGGCAGTAGATAGCACCTTCTTGACAGGCAGGTTCAAGGGGCAGCTGGCTAGTGCTACCGCCGTTGATGGCCATAGTTGGATGTATCCAGTTTGTATGGGTGTTTTTGATTCTGAAACTAATGAGAATTGGACCTGGTTCATGCAAATGGTTAGACAAGCTATAGGATCCCCAAGGGGTTTAACCATATGCACCGATGCTGGGCAACCAGTGATGACAGGTGTAAAAGAAGTGTTCCAAGAGGCTGAACATAGGGAATGTATGTTTCACTTGGTGTCCAACTTCAAGAAGAAGTTTCATGGAAAGGTGTTTGATGACCACCTTTGGGCTGCTGCTTACTCATGGAACCCATATATATTTGAAAAAAATTGGGCTGCAATGGACATAGCAAAGCCAGCGGCAACTGCATATCTTAGGAGGTGGCACACTAGGTTGTGGTCTAGGAGTCAGTTCTCAACAATTTCCAAGGTGGATTATGTTACAAACAACTTGGCTGAGTGCTTCAATAATTGGATTAAGCATCACAAGTCCTTGAACTTGGACGACTTCTTTGATAAGGTTAGGCAGATGATTATGATCATGTGGAACCGAAGGAGGAAAGTAGCAAGGAAGTTGGTTGGGTTGATTCTTCCCCACATAATTAAGAAGTTGAATGCAAAGACTAGAGAATTAAACTTGGAGGTGGTAGAAAGCTCAGAAGAAGTCGCTGAAGTGACAGCATTGGGAGGCAGCGGCTTAGGTTTGTGGTCAACTTGCTTGACAGGACATGTTCTTGTAGACAATGGCAAGTTTCTGGCCTTCCTTGCAAGCATGGTCTAGCATTTATCACATCTCTTATCAATGCACACATACAGAATTATGTGGACTTGTATTACTCCATTCACAAATTTAGGGCAGCCTATGACCAACTAATTCCTGCCATGGTTGACAAGAACCAATGGCCTAAATCTGACCATGGATTCTTCATGTTTCCACCACTACTAAAATCCACGGCGGGTAGGCATAAAACTGAGAGGTATAAAGGCTGCAGTGAGAAGAAAAGAAAAAGCGGCCAACACTTATGCCCTATTTGTAAGGACTATGGGCATCATTGGCATAAATGCAAGAAGGGTAACCCAGATGACATTGGTGCTATTTTAGCTGTGAGGTAATAAATATAATTGTGTAACTTGCTTCACTTGCATTTTTTTGTAAGCAGCCATACATGTTAACTACTTTTTTGTTGCTCATGTAGAGGACCACCAAAGAAGAGGGCAAAGACCACCAAAGCATCAATGTCAAAGAAGAGGACCAACAAGAAAGCATCTGTTGCTTTGAAATTACATGCCAAAAGAAAAGGCAAAGAGGTTGCTGATAAGTTGCCACACCTTCCTATGGTGCCACATGATAGCCCTGCAATGGGCACACGTAGCAAAAAAATGAATCCTGCCAGCCCTGCAATGAGCACACGAAGCAAAAGGAGGCTTAGCTTGTGATTCTCATTGGATCCCTTTCCATATCATGGTTCATTTGGGAAACTTTTGAGCTGTTTATGTAATATATATGTGAACCTGGGCTTTTGTAAGTGCTATATGTGACCTTCATGTGTTGTATTTGACATGATGTGAACCTGGACTATTATATGTGAACTCTATGTGAACCTGAATGTGTGTAGAGGACTAAATATGTGGACTATTTTCGTATATGTGAACCTGGACCAAGTTTCTATGAACTTTTAGTTTGCATACATGTGAATCTGCTCCAAGTATATTATAATTTGTGCATATATGAACTGTACAGGGGATATATCATCAATATACAAGGGAGGTTCTGTCCAATTATCCAATTAAAATTAAAGCTGTGCTAAATAGCAGATTTGGTTTCATTTGGTAATGTATTCAAGACAAACGGATCACATCACCATTGCTTTTGACTTCTAGTTCACAATTTTGGTCACAAATTACACCAAGGGTAAAAAGGACTTTTCATGTCGGATTTAACGGTGTTAGTTGCCAAAACTGACGAAAATGTCATATAGGGAACAAACTGAAGTTTGAGTGCCAGAACATGAAGAATTTTTTTACTAGGGCCAAAAAGGGAACCAAAATTTAAGAAAGGGCCAAATAAGGAATCTCTCATAATACTTAGGTGCTTGATACATGCCACATCATATTGTGAGACTCACTAATGCTTTGACGATTTTTATTTTACTTTCTTACTGAAACTGCATTGCATCACTGAAGGGATGACAAGACTTGAGTTCAACGTGTTGGGTGATAATGCTTACAAATGAAAGTTAGTACATGCCGTATGTGGGTTTTCTTAATAAGATACTACGAGAATAGATAAAAAAATGCTCATGGTTCAGTTGATTTGTATATTTTTTCATGTAATATGAGTGCTGACACTGAAAAATATGGATTGTCTCATTAGGATGAGTCGAGTTGTTGAACTGTCATTCTAGGCTTGGGTTTGACAATGATGCTTCGATAAGTCTATTCTTAATGGTCTCGTATGTGATTTCATTGATTTATGCTGGTAGATACACGCATTGCGCATGCACAATTACTAGTAAGAACTAGAGATAGAGATGAAATGTTTTTTCAAAAGAAAAAAAACGAAGATGAACAGTACCGGTTTCTCGGAGGCCGGCGCTCTTCGGTGGTGTTTTTTTTTTTTTGAGCAACCTCTACAGTGGGCCCAGCCCTCGAAAAGAACTACTCCTTAGACGGGCCTTCTATGTAGAGCCGTCTGCGAAGTCCGAACTGGCCCAGTGGCTGCGCTCCAAACCCTGGCTCCCAACCTCTCTCTTCGCCGTTTCCCTTGTCTCGCTCCGGCCAACGCCGCCAGCCCCGTCGTCTCCTCCACCATCTGCCGGCGCCAACGCACACCCCAACATTCCTCTCATCTCTCTCCTCCATGGAGCTGATCAAACCCACGGCCACTCCATCAAGCAAGACCCTTTTCCAACACGAACCCGCCGACGGCGGAGATGCCGCGAGCGGAACCATCGGCGGCCTCCCTTTCCACCTCACGGAGAGGATCCTCCGCCGCATCAGCCCGCTCTAGTCGGCGCCCTTCGCCGCCGTCTGCAAGTCCTGGGCGGCGACCATCTCCGAGCGGCTAGCGAGACCCACCCCGCACCTGTTCGCGCTCGAAGTCCTCGACGAGGACGAGTACTTCCTCGATCTCCTGTTCGTGCCCGACTTGGAGCGCCGCCGTGGCGCCATCTTCTCCGTGCCGACCGACGACGAGGAGTCGCCGGCGCCGGTGATCCCCGCCCGTCTGCCGGCCACGGTCAGCCACGCGAAAGATGACAGCATAAAGTTGTCTGGCGCCTTGCCCTGCGGCGGCCTCTCCTTCGCGGAAGACAACCGCGTCGTCCTCGTCAACCCCGTCACCGGCGCGTTCCAGAGCATCGAGATGTACCCGCCCCGGCACAGGCTTCTGATTCAACCGACGGTCAGGGCCGTGGCCGGCGCCGACGCGTTCTTCGTTAGCCAGTATTTCGAGCGAACCGTCACTCTCCGGTGGCGCGAGGAGGAGGAGTGGTCCGAGCAGAATCTGCTCCTGCCGGAAGAGTTCACAAGGAGCGATGCCATCGACCTGGTGGCCTACAGCGGCGGCATCTTCTACGCCATGGAGTTCTTCGGCTTCACCCACACCGTGGACACGCGTGCGCCGCCGCCGTGGCGCCTGGCGAGGCTCCGTGCGCCGAGCATTCTCGAGCAGTACTCCCCGATCTGCCGGTACCGCTACCTCCGGAACTCTCACCTGCTCGCACCAGATGAACCCCTTTGCCCCAAGACCATCAGAGGCTTCGAGGTGTACAAGCTTGATCTCGAGCGGTCACGATGGGTGAAAGTGGAGAGGCTCGCCGATGACCGGGCGCTGTTCGTGAGCCAGCAGTCGTCGTTCTCAGTGCGTGCATCGGAGACGCCGGGGTGCAGGGGCAACTGCATCTACTTTGTGAGCGAATTCGACGAAACCTACATACAGGACACTTGGGGCGTGTATTCCATGGAGGAGCAGAAGGTGCTGTTTCAACGCCCCGTCGGTGGTTCGCCGGGAAAGTACAAAGCTGCACGGTGGTTCTTCCCTAGGGTCGGTGCATCACCAGTGCGCACAAACTGTGCAAACTCTGGAAAGAAGAGAAATTTCCAAATGCTCTAGGTATGTACAATCAGATTATGAGTGTAAGTTGCAGTTCGACGTGTCTTCCGTTTCTCTATGCACTGAATTTGAAGAGTTGTGTTGCTTGTCAAAGGTTTATGAGTGAAATCCTGTGCCTGGGCATTGCATTGCTCAATCGGTCCTTTGTATCGGAAGGGTGGTTTATTGGAACAAATTTGCATGACGAACATGGTCTGGCAAGTTGAAACAGCTTCAGATGCTCGTGTCCCATTACCAGCTTGATGTGTACTAGCCATTCATGGCCAGAATTCCATCGGCCAAACCTCTCTCAAAGCATGAAAAAAGCTTCATCCTTAACACCATACAATGGGCATAGTGCTAGCACCTCAAGATTTCTTTCTTCTTTAGATTTGTTGCAAGTTTACTTGAGATTATAGTTACTGTTCATTTTCCAGCCTACTAGCACTTGATATATAGGTCCTAAATACATTTTTTGAGGTTGCCTTTGACCATTGGTAAGATTAATAATATATGAGATGTATTCAAGTTATTACAAAGTTGAGTCACTTATTCTGGGACGTAAGGAGTATAAAAATTATATCATTAGAAACTTCTTTCACATATGAATTATATCATTAGAAACTTCTTTCACATGCTTTATGTAACATGCATGCCATATATTATTACTCTAAATCATGGTCGAAGGTTACCTCGAAAAACGTATTAGGCCTTATATGTTTTGATGGAGAGAGTAGTTTGTTCTGTCATGGTCGCGATAATAATATTTTACATAGTGCTAGAAGTTCAAATTTTGTTATGAACAGAGATGGAGCTTGAATTTTGTCCCAACAGAACCATTTATGTCCAGCAGACCGAGGCAACAACATATTACACACCCGCACACAATGCACAGTAGAGATCCTAGTCCTAACCAAAAACCACTCTTATTAGGTAAGTGTGCAATCGCGCAAACCAAATACATTCTACATTGGTCACTTTTTGTTCCGGTAAAACAGCAATGTAAGAGATAAACCACATAAGAGTGTAAAAGAAAAGAGAAACTTCACAGGATGTATCATACAATGACCAGTAACTGCTTTGCGGTGGGTTTCAAGCAGTGACCGCAGGAACCGCTGCTTCCCTTGGTTCTTTTCCATGTCCTTCGGCTTTGACTTGGGAGGGCCTAGGGCCGGCCGCCCTTGGTTTCTGCTCTGTTCTTGCTACCAGGTTCTTCTTGTCAGGAGATGGGGATGACTTTTTCTTGGGAACTTTCTGGTCATTGGTGTTGTTGCTTAGACTGATTGCACCTTGCAACTTCAGAGCTGACTGGTTTATGCTGGTGTTGTGTTTCTTTGATTGGCCCTTATTGTGGTTTTGAGGGGTGAGCATAGATCGGGGCTCCCATGGTCGTGCAACGATCCAGCGGTCCATCCAGCTCCAGCCCCAGCCACTGTTCCCGACCCCATAGTTGAAGTTTCCTTGGCTTGTGGCAGACTTTGCCCTCCACTGCAAAAGGGTGCAACATATGGAGTGCGGCGTCGCAGAGGCCGAGCGTCAGGTAGCTCGTTATCTACCTCGTGGGAATATGCTTCGTGATTCACTTCTGGCAGCCTTTTTCTAAGTATACCTCGCAATATACAGGTACAGGAATAGTGTAAATGTATGTCCTTTGCCCATTGTCAGCTCGAGTGAATGCAATGATGCTGTTTGACGCGCGTGGTGGAGCGGTGACTTGACTACTCTGAGTCAATATGACATGAATTTAACACGGACCTATTGCAGGCAGTGAATAGTATCAATTTTATATTAGACTAGGCGTCTCGCCCGTTGCTGCCTGTTGGAGCAAAGGCTATCCTGGCAATTTCCAGACATGTGCAGTCAGCGTATTTCTTTTTTCAATGACAAGTCCTCTAATTAGTGTATTGTTACGTGTTAGATTTTGAGCAAACTAACTAATGTAAGTAAAAGTATTGCTCATTAGGCATCACGCACGAAGCTCTAGATCCTCTCTTTCCCACTTGATAATGATACAATTAGCGGCAGGGCCCCTCTCTTTTGTTTTTTGTAACTGTGCAGCCTACGATACATCAAACTCGTTGAATTAGTGAGCAAAAATATACTGCATTTCCATTTTGAAAAAGAAATACTGCACTTTCAGTTCAAAATTAACACGGACAACTATTCTCAAGAAAAATTAAACATGCTTTCCTTGTAAGCGTTTCTCTATTTTCACATTGCTAATCTCCAAACAAATGGTTCATACCCTAAACTATTTGTGAACAAACTATTGTCTGTAGATCCGTAATTAGAGTACTAATAACCTAGGATCTTTAAGTAATCTCCGTAATTAGAGTTAACCATGCTATCCTGGGCGACCTTTCAAACCTATGCAGTCAGCACTTTTTTTAATGACTATATCCTCTAATTAATGCACTGTTACGTTTTAGATTTTGAGCAAAGTAACCAAGTTAATTAAGAGTGTTGCTCGTTAGACGTCACGTACCAAGCTCTAGATCCACTCTTTCCCAACGGATAATGATACAATTATGTGTAGGCCCTTTCTCTTTTGTTTTCTGTAACTGTGCACCTATGATTTTTTAAAAATACTATCGAACTCACGAACTAGTGAGCAAAAAATATACTGCATTTTCCAATTCGACATTAACAAGCCTGAACATTCCCAAGAAAAAAAACTGCTTTCCTTCTAAGCGTTTCTCTATTTTCACATCGCTAATCTCAAAAAAATGATATACAAACCCTAAACTATTGGTTGTAGATCCGTAATTATAGTGCCAATAACCCAGGATCTTTAAGTAATCTTCTCCCTTGATGACAGTCCAAACCTGTAGGCCTGCATGCAAAAATTGATGGCCCATCATGTCACTAGTCCAAACCGCGCAAATGCCCAGATTTGAGGGATGGAGCTGCTTCGCCCAGGTTCGGTACCTGTCAGCTACTTGTGGCCTATCCATTGAATACGGTGAAATACAGCATTGCTTACGATGGTGGCAATTAAAATACATCTGACAACACCGACCGCAACGCTGGCTCGGCAGGGATGATTCCGAGCTACCTGCAGACCGGCCTCTGCAACGTTTTATCGGCAACATATGATTCATAATCATTAAGATGCATATAGGGAAGTTGTTACAGTCTTTTGGCATTCATGAATCTCAGCAGATACATAGAGAGCATAGGGGGTGATATAATCAATCTCATTCTACTTGCAATATAGATATAAATAAGTAGTTCAGTTTCAATTAAAGGGTTCCTAGAAAGAGAAATTAGAGTTCCTTACAGACTGGGCAGACATAAAACTTCAGAGCCAACAGGTAGCATAGATAGCAGTTTTTTCTCTCCCGAGGCACACATCCAACCACATACGTAGAGAACTAATTAAGATGAAACATGCATATATATATATATATATATATATATATATATACTTAACTAATTCAGGTAGGGTCATCATTATCCTTGGCCGCTTTCATTTGAGCCGGCAGGAGTCTAGCAATCAGCTCCTTAAGGGCAGATGGACAGCTGCTTTTCAGATGCTCGTAGCCATCACTTGCCATCATCGCCTCCAAATTGAATGGAGAAGCAAGGAACTTGAGGCAAGCTTCCTTGAGTCCATTGCAGTTATGCTGCTCAGCCAGAGCCAAACTGGTTGCCACCATACTGGGCCTCCTTTGGTTTGGAGAAATTTCATAAGAATTCTAGAGGATAGGATTCTTATAGAATTTTTTCCTTCAGAGCCCTTTGGTACATAGGAATGGATTCCTATTCCTACATAGGATTGGTTCCTATCCTTCACATTTCATAGGAAAATAAAAATGAGCCTAGACTCAATGAAAAAATTCCTTTGGTGTCAACCAAATGACATCTCATTTTCTATTCCTACTCATAGGATTTGAGATACATGTCATCTCATTTCCTACAAAATTACTATTCCTACGATAATCCTATCCTATGAACCAAAAGAGGCCTTAAATATGGCATTCACCTTGACATTCTTGGCACCAGCTGAATCAAGAAGCAGGCGAACAACTATCTCATTGGCATGTTTTGGCAAATAACCGTTTGGGTAATACCTCACAGTCCAGTTGTGGCCTCCAACACTGAAAGGGGAAGAAGCCGTGCACTCACCATTGCTGAATAGCTCCTTCCCTCTTGAGTATCCATGTACCTTGAGCAAGTAGGAACCTTTCTCAGCTACATTGACGGCGGAAACCTCGCAGTGACCTGCCATTCAATCCGGAGGTAGGGTAGCGTTAGCGTAGGACGATGGATGGATAATAGCAGCCGGTTGCCTGCCGCGGCGAGGAGCACCCGGGACTGGGGTGGGCTGGTAGATTGGGGACGAAGACGAAGAGCACTGCCGCCTCCGCTCCTTGCCGTTAGTTCTCGGTCGGCACAAGAGGGAGGAGAGTGAGTGGGGAATGCGGCGGCGGCGTGAGCTGGGTGATGATCACGTCAAGAGGGTTTTTATTGGGCCTAGATGGGCTTCGGAAAGCAACATCCAACGGCCCATGTATATTTTCTCTAAGTTCATGACTCACCCTAACTTTTTTTTTTGTAGTTACTAGTAGATAGACTAAGGGTAAAATTTGAGAATAATATCAAGGATCACCTAAGCATCAGTTATTAACTGATGAAAAACAAATAGGTTTCAGTCCAATCCCTCTCGTTGTAGCCTTCTTCTTCCTCCCACTGTGCCGCCCCACCCTCCAATGCCTGCCTAACCGCCTAACACCGCCATCACTGTTTTAAACAGCAAATGTGATGAGTTGGGGGACTCAGCTCTTGTCACTGTTTTCAGTTTATTCGCTAATCCTAGTTATCGTGGTTATAAAAGGAAAACAATTATGTGCTGTGGTGGTGGTTCACACAGGAAAGGAAATTGCAATTTTGTGAATGATGGAAAATGATGTGGAAATCAGAATCATAGACAGACAGTAGTATATGACTCCGTGGAAGTTTGAATAATTGGAGCTAATGTGTAGCCATTTGTTCCCTTAATAAAAATGGTGTGTGGCTCCCAAATACGATGATGCAATAGGAAGTCGTCACCTCCATGTTTGCTGTATTAATTTCCAGTTGCCTCTACCATGCTGCTGTTGTTATATGTTTGCAAGTAAGTTTTTTTTTCTTTTCTTTTTTCTTGACCTGCATACAAGCTGGAACCAACTGTCATGAACTGGGAGACTCAAATACTACTCCCTCCATCCGAAAATACTAGTCATCAAAATAAACAAAAGGGGATGTATCTAGGAAAGCGGATTAGGAGCACTCGGGTGCTTCACCCCCCTATATTAAAAAAAAATAGTAATTCAGAAAAAGCCAAAAAAATCTTGGATATATTTTTGAACCAAATATGACTAGGTATTGTACTCATATAAAATGTTTGGCCAAGGAATAATTCTCGTTGACTTCACGGCAAAAAAAAAAACAAATTTATGACAACAATATAGCATGAATAGTACTTGTATCTAGCATTTTTTTGGGAAATCTTTGACCCCGGATACAATAAAAGTCATTTCCTATTTAAATCTTTTTATACAAGTGCAATACCTGGTCATGTTTGATTCCATAAAAAGTTCCAGGATTTTTTGACTTTTTTTGAATTACTAAATTATTTTTTGAATATAGGTGGGCGTAGCACCCGAGAGCTCCTATGCATTTTCGATGTATTTAGACGTATTTTAGTTCTAGATACATCCTTTTTTATCCATTTTGATGACAAGTATTTTCAGACGGAGAGAGTACCTTTTTGCCAGTTTGTGAGATATAAAAGTGTCATAGAAACAAGCAGTCCTATGAAGAAATCAGCACACATTCCCTACAAATATCTCATCATCTCTGACGGCTCATTCTGCAATGCTTAGCTTCATATAAGCTTCTATTGAAACTCACAGGCTCAACTGTCTCAACGGGCACGGAAAAAGATAATGTCACTTTTTCTACTACACAACTATTCCTCATATAGATCAAAACAAAAGTCAGGAGGGCTAGAGCCACAGAAACAAGATGCTGAGTTTGCAGACCAAAACAGTGACACCCGAAGACGAATGATTTGTCGTCCTGATCGATCCCAGGAATACCGAGCATACCGAGCTTTTGCTTGTGTTGCCTTGAGAGAACCGAACAACATAATGACCTTTAATTCACCTGGCCTTCTTAACCAGTGTGAGTGTGGAGGTGCGGAACTCTGCGTCATCTTTAATGAAGCTCCACCAAAGATAGGTGAGGGGAACGGTGCTCGCGTGCCACAGCGAGTGCGCATCGGCATACCCCTTGTATGGAGGAAAGTCAAACACCTCAAGAAGCATAGCTAGAGCTCCTCCGAACACAACGACCCAAAGCTTCAACCGTGACGGATGATGGGTCACACCAGCCCAGATTGCCCATGCGACAATTTGAACCACTCCCATCGCCACACAAACTTTCATGTTCCATCCTGAAGAAAAGGCAGGCATATAAACACAGAAGATGCACATGAATTAATCTGTTTGTGCAACTGTATGCAAGGTAAAAAATACTCTAGGAGATGCAAAAGGAACTTTACCGTAGTCAAGCTCGTAGAAGTTAAGATACAAGATGTGTGTTGTGACGAATGCTAGAATAGGTGCAGCAAACATCACCCGGGTAGCCCCCTCCTTGACATTAAAAATTCTTAGCAGTGTAAGGATTAAAGAGTAGCCAAGTACGGCCACAGCTGAAGAGTAATCCAATTTCTCAGTCAAGTCAATATCCCTACAAAATGAAGAATGAATGATGCTGAGCAAGATATTAAATATATTATTATGACAGCAGCATGCCCAAGCTTTGATTGAGCAAATGTGCACCTGGTATGGAATACAGAGCTCCAGATCCATGCATTCATTGATAATATTGCATAGATATGCCATAAGCCAGTGTATTCGTAGTACGTCTTCTTCGTCTGAGGTCTAAGAGGTAATCTGTATTTCACTAGCAGGAAGAACGAAAGCCAGCCAGTGAAGTGCATCAATAGGTTGAGAGCAGACAGTGCAGCTGACAGGGGTTCCTGATAATAAATGCCAAACAAGTTATTAGTAATAGTCAACTAGTCATCATGGTGAAATACTAGTCTCACTACTCATCAACATACAAGCCAAATGTTACATGCCTGGAAGACAGAAACACGTTTGAAGGGCCATTTTCCGTGATATTGAACAGGGCTCAGGCCACCTAATCGCCGTTCCTCTTCTCTTCGCATCATGCAGTAGTAGCGGCAGTCTGTCATACAGTTTAGTTGCTTCCACTGCACACGAAGAGCCTCCTGTGTGTACCAAGAACTTCCAGCAGATATGCTGTCGTTCTCCCGGGACTGACAGTGACTGATGATGTTGCCTCCAATAATCCCCGTATTCTGACACTCCCCCACACAAGTTCTGCAGGTCAATCACGACGCAAGTTACCAGAAACTTCTAAACAATGTGATATCATAATGAAGTACAGCCCCTAACACAATGCATAACTCCTAACAAATAGTTCTACGATATGTCACACAAATCAAGACCGATAAAATGAAAAAATTCCAACAATAACTGAGGCAACGATGTCACAATAGTTAGCTAAAGGTGGTCAGTAGATGCACAGCAACTGCTGCAAAAATGAGTTAGTTTGTTATCATTTTCATAATCAGACAATCGTATAAAAAGACATACTATGTCTTTTTTCGGATAAAAATTTAATGGTTTAATTTTTGTGACACATAACCCACATTTTATTAGTTCAATCATCATGGTCAAACTTGACTTCCAAAAAGAGTGTGTGCCTTCTTTTGGATTAGGAGGGAAGTGCTAACCCAGTATTTCAGTCAAGTCGGCAAGAAACAAAAACATATGTCACAAGTCACAATGAAGTAACAAGAAAGGATCAATTATATTGTAACAACCAACAACCATTATAGCAATTCTTAACATAAATAATTTCAGTCAAGTCAGCACGAGAACAAAAACATACTGTATTTCACAATGAAGTGACACGAAAGGATCAAACATATAGTAACAACCATTACCAACATATGTATGATATGTTTATACACTTTTAAATTGCTCTTAAGTAGGTGCGGTAGTATAGTAACCAGAGTTGCATCTAACCTCTAGCTAGTGCTCCTATGAATCTAATAGTAAATTGTCTGACCTGCAGTCTCTCTGTCCATCTAATAAGTATGACGGACTAATTTGCCATGGCAAGAATACCAATCATGTATCACCACTTAATCTTTGTGCATCTAATCTAATCTAAAGGTTCATCTGTCGGCCAATTTAACTGAATCCACCTTTGTACTCCCTCCGTCCGGAAATACTTATCCTAGAAATGGATAAAATGGATGTATCTATAACTAAAATAAGTCGATACAACCATTTTGAGGACAAGTATTTCCGGACAGAGGGAGTACCAATTTATTAATTACTTGCGCTAGTAAGTATTGTGTTTTTTTCGAAAAGGAGGAATACCCCCGGCCTCTGCATCTGGACGATGCATACGGCCACTTTATTGATTATAACACAAGACCTTACAAAGTCGTACAACAGTAAGACCAAAGCCACCATCTTCGCAACCTCTGTCGCTACTCCTATCTAACTGATGAAGGGGCGCTGATGGTCTGGGCCTAATACCAAACAGACCTCGCAGCCAAACCTAACATCTGAGACCTGAGGTCCCAACCAGGACTCCTTCCGGGTATGGACACCCACCAGTCCGGCGTGCTCTTCAACCAGGCCCCCTGCCGGGTATGAGGCCGCCGCAGCCACGTACCATCAATCCATCTTCAGAGCTGTACTGTTGCATGAACCGTGCCAGGCCTCTCTACCATCGACGCCACCACGACGCCAGACAGCGCCACCATCCTGCGCTCGTCCATCATCACACGCCCACCGGCGATACCCCTACTGCTCCATGCCGCCGAGACTCGCCGTTGTCGACGTACCAGATGCCACGCCGCTCCTCCGACGCGAACACGAAAAACAGGAAACGCCCTCAAGATACAAGGGGCACTCTGCACAACCTGAAAGCCGCCGCGAGCAGCTGCAGAAATCCAGCCGGCAGCCAAAGGCCGGCAGCCAAAGCCCCCACCTTCATGAGCCCACACCCGAATCCTAGCTCCCCAGGCAACGCCTCCAAGGAGGGGATGACGCCCATGGCGCCACCGCTGCCCAATCCAGACCGGATTTTGGGTTTTCACCCGGGAGAGGACCGGAGGTGACAAGAATAAGGACCACGACACCGCCTTCAGGAAGGATGCGTCGCCCGAAGCCGACGCCGCTGTCGAGCCGAACCAGCCGGCCTAGGGTTTCCCCCGGTCCCAATCTGCACCACCATCCCTAGAAGCACCGGAACCAGCAGCATCCACCGGCCACAAGCGCAAAGGGGAAGGAGCGGGAAGGATGGAGTAGCAGGCCTCCAGATCTGGCGAGGACGAAGGCCCCCGAACTGCCGCCGCCAAGCGCCGACTCCCCACCACCCAAGCGGTCGAGGATGCCGGGCAGAGTCCCCGCGCACACCGTCCAGAGCGCGAACGGCGGCACCGAACCAGCAGGGGCCGCCGCCCCGTGGATCCAGATCTCCGCGAAGGGACGATGAAGGCCTCGCCGCCACCTTCCTCGGCAGCCGCGCGACGCATCGGCGGCTCCTCTAGTGGCGACGAGGAGAGAAGAAGGGGGAGGGGGACCGCCGGCGGCAGCTAGGGTTAGCCGCCCGTGTCGCCCCTGTTGGAGCGACGCGGGGGGCGGGGCCTCGTACGTTAGGTGGCAAAGATTAATCAGTAAGTATTGTGTGGTAGCTGAAACTTGATTAATTGTCCATCTGTCGGCCAGGAATACAAATTGTGTTTCTATCCTAAAAACAATGCATCCACAATACTTTAAGGTTCTATATCATTCCATTGTCAAGGCGAAGTCAAACAATAACCATGTTAGATCCACGGTCTCCAGTTTTCCGGTTCATATATTTGGAATCAAACTGCAGAATAGTGAATTATGGATTCCAGTACCAACAAGGCTAAGATATGACGACTTCGAGATAGAAAAGGAGATTTAATATTTTTAACCAACTGCAACAGGAGATGAGTCAAGAAGTGTGTGTGTGTCACCTCACCTGTAGTGCGGATCAGCATCTCCCGGGCTGGCCTCGACGGAGATGGAGACGAATATCCCAGGGAGTGCAAGAAGGGAGGCCAATCCAACTACCCACAGGCCGCTTCCGGCCATCCCTCACGGCAAGCAGCAGCTATGGATTCGTTCGTTACTGGTCAAAGGGATCTTCACTGCACCCACACGGCAGTCCGGTCCTAAAATGCACCGACACAGATACTATGTAAATTCGCCATTTTGGAAAAGCAGAAACGCATACAAGCTAGCTAGGAACAGCGGATTACCTTCTTCTTCTTCTTCTAGTTTGCTCTCCCGAGGATGCCCGCGAGTGCGAAGTGGAGATCTTGACCGGCGAGCGAGGAAGGAGAGGACGACTTGGACCTCCAGGAAGCAGAGGAGAGAGCGACGAAACGAAGGTGCCCCGCCGCCTGGAGGTCCCCGCCGGCTATGCTATGCCCAAGCTAGATGCAGCCTGCAGCGACCGACCGACCGCCGCCGGCAGAATCGGAGGTCGAGTGGGTGGGTGGCTAGGTTAGAATTTTCTTCTTTTCTTTGTGGGCCGGGCCGGGCTATTTTCAGGCTGGAAACACACCCAAAAATGCAGTAAATCAAGGCCCGACAACCCCTCAAAAAGAAATTCAAGGCTAGGCGCCGTCCAGCTGATCTTTTGAATAGACTAACTGGCTCGCAAGCCGTTGGATCCATCATGGGATAGTCGTTCAATCTGACTCGTGTTGTGCTTGGTCCAATCCAATTGATGAGGTTTGCCACATGGGCCATGTTGTCCTCAAAGGTTTACCAAATGGATCTTGTTGTGCGCGAAGGTTTGCACGACAAGTGCTTGGCCCATGTAGCACTCGAAGATTTGGAACTGTCATTTGCAACATAAGCCATGATGCCACCGCAACATGCCCTCCTTAGCCGACGAAGATGCGAGTGAAGACACAAAGAAACCCAAACAAAATAATAAAAGAATCAAAAAATAAAAATGAGACAAAACTAGTACAATGACTGAACAAAACCACAAGTGTCGGTAGCGAAACACAGCACACGAAAAAAAACACGAACAATGGCTTGGCGTGATAGCTACATGGGGAAGGGGGATTCTTCAGGCGAGAGACATGCTATACTCCCCATAAGCGAGATGTTGTCTTCGCGCAGGGCGTACACCCCCTGCTCACAAGATCTAAGTATGGTGCGGCCCAATATCTCTCCTCCCAATGGTTTTGGGCTGGGTTTTCTATGGTCTTTCTTTCATCATTTTTTCGTTTTGTTTTTTCTTTCTTTTTAAAAAATATTATGAAATTTCTTATATCTTGAACTTCTAAAAAAATCGTGAATTTTTTCCACTTTTTGTGACCATTTTCAAATATGCGAACTTTTTTCAAATTCATGAACATTTTTTAAAGACGTTAACACTTTTCAAATTCATGAATATATTTTTTATTCATTTTTTAAATGAAGATTTATTTGGATTCATGAACATTTTTCAAATTCTTGAACTTTAAAAAAATTGTAAAAAAAATCAACTCCATGATTTTTCCAACTTTATAATTTTTTCCCCAAAATTCAATGGTCAACAGCCATCGTCAGCGGTCAATGCTTGGATGCCAAGGATGAATAGTCAATGGTCACCGGTCAAATAGTCTCGTGGGCCGCAACCCTAGTGCGGCTGTGAGGACAAGAAGCCTAGCGGGCGCTTATTTCTTTTTTGTGTCTCTTTTTTATCCTTAGCATCTAGCCAAGTTTCGATGGGCTGAAATAATGAAATTCAAGGCTACGCGCCTTTGGTTGATTGTGATTTCAAGCATAAAGTTGTTTGCGTTGTTACTTATTTGTTGTTGAAAGGCGCGCTGTCGAACTGAATCTGTCAGTATGAGTGTTTTTTTTTGAACTTTAGAAACCATAGGGGTGCACCTCAAAGTCTTAATATGTGAGCTTATATAACCATAACTGTTTGCTAAAGCACAATATCAGGGCCGAGCTTCAGAGTGTGAATCAGCCAGTGTTTTACGCTGTTGCTTTTGGACTGCATAAGTTTGGGCAGGCTCCTTGACGTTTTGTTGTGAAACTTTTTTTCTCTACTGTGGCACAGCAAAGATATCCGACAAGCATCACATATTCATAGTACATGAGAAACCAAAACGTCGGCTCCAAACAGCAGCTGATGGAAATCACCGCGTTATCCGCGGGGATGTGATTAGTAGCAAAGTAAAAACATTTCGATGCAACTGCACTGCAACACAGGTGAACAAATCTCACAACAAACACACGGTGGATGCCCGCCCGTGAAATCACAAGCACAAACAAGCGATAAGCACATCTGCAGCTGTTTATTATAGTTACAACGGTAGCATGCCCAAGCACTCTAGAACTAGCAGCAGCTTGCAGAAACTGCCTACAAAACAATACAATACAATACAATACAATACTGATCAATATAAGCTCGCTTAGACTAGAGATAACAACAACACCTCATGGGATCTGAACAATAGTGGGCCAAGTTTCGGCTTGTCAAAAGGTCATCTTCTATACCCACGGGTCAAAAGGGAGTTACAACGTCGGCAACAGAAAATCTCGCAGAAACAACAACGGTTTCAAGTGTCACAGATTTCACTTGACGAGAGTGCAACCCAAGAATAGAAATACATAAGCGACCAGCGAAGTAAGGAGCTCCAGACACCAAGTACGCGGGAAAATAAATGCCGGGATCACTGGGACTACCAGCGAACCTACTATCCAGCCACCCGCAAAGAGTCCAAGCCTGCAAGTACGGAGGAGGATTAAAAGCCCTATACGTGTGCGACTGATAACGACCAAGGGAGTACTCGTATGTTGCTATGCAGGTGCTAACTAACCCTGTGGCAGACGCCCTGGCAAGGTTTTTCATCTTGTCGTTGAGAAAGTATATGCATGACACGAGTGCCAGTGCAAGCTGCAAGAGAAAACCATCAATGTTAAAAAGATTGTTAGAACCAGCAAGACCTATAATTGGTATAATAGGAGGCTTAATCTATCTTATAGGTAGGTCAAGTGTTCTTAAAACAAAACTCGAAGTGCACACTTCGGAGCACGGTCTTCCATTAGGTCCTTTACGGACGACGAAAGCCCCTTGGCTATACTCTACTCTTCGCCTCCGGCTGTTCTGTGCTTTTCTTTTGGCTCGGCGGAGCTGAGCTGGGTTCCATTACACTCTGTAGGAAATGCATAGACAGTCCACGCAGCAAACCGAGGATATTTTCTGCCTAATGGTTCCAATCCCCAGCCGCAAGAGAAATAAACAACAGTCTTAGGCTGTAAGTAATCTCTAACAGGTTCAATGCTTAGGAAAAAAGGATTATTGAATCAGTTGTGAGAATCATTAAAAGCATATATATACCTGGAAGGTAGGTCCAGTCTCAGCAGAAGTTGCGATGCTCCACCCAGCAATAAATCCAAAAAGAGCAAATCTTTTTGACACAACATCCATCGATGGCACTTCAAAGTGTCCAAGCAGTGACTTAACCCATGATGGGGATTCTTCCACTTGCTTAATTAATTTCCTTTTCAGGTTGATTTTGGACTTCTTACGGTGTGAGTAGCTCTTCATCATTATCTTATCATAGGCACCTTCAATTGCCTCTTCGTTTTCTTCATACCCAGCGTATTGTTGAAGGAGGAAGTTTCTTGCACTATTGATCTCTTCTTCAGATGCATCATGGTCAACACCAAGAAGCTTGTAAGGATCCCATGTTTTTTGTCTTGGGAATACAGGGACATGCTCTACAAAGAAAAAAAATCATGAAGTGACATAAGAGCAGTGAGCAAGAAAAGTATTCAGCACCCAAGGAAATGATAAAAGGCACGAGTTCCAGGTTCATTCACGACAAGTTACGCTATACTTTGACAATTCAATCTCTACCACTAGCAATTGGGCAAAAGACAGGCTTCAATTGCAAAATTTGCAAATAATAATTCATCAAGAGTCTGCTGCAGCTAAATAAATGAAATGACCATTTAATTTCTTGTTTTAACCACTGGTTCAGCAATACATAACACATAATGATAAACAAATCTAGGGCAGCCCGGTGCACGTAGCTCCCGCTTGAGCAAGGTCCGGGGAAGGGTCTGGCCACTTTGGGTCTATAGTACGCAGCCTTTTAATGATAAACAAATCTACTCCCTCCGTCCCATAATATAAGAGCGTTTTTGACACAACGCTCTTATATTATGGGACGGAGGGAGTAGAAGACAAAAATAATTTACAAATCCACTTTACTATCTGTGGTTCTTGAAACGCAGAATGATTAAAAATTAAAGGAAATTATATTCAAAGTCACAATATTTAGAAAAAAAACAAACAAGACCAGCCAGGAGCCCTTGGCATTGGCGGCATCTTTTTTTGATAGAAGAAACAACCTGGGCGCCTTGTGGAGTCCGATACTCGATAACTCGAACATGCACCTGCACAGCTTATCAACAGAGTGACGGCTCTGTTCTCAATGTCTCACAATATGAAAAGTGGATTTCGTACCTAGAATCGACCTATGTTTATCTCGGTAGGTCAACGAAGCTAGGCAATAGCTTTTCGCAACCAGTTTCTGGATACATAGCAAGGACCGAATTAAGCAGATATGCCTGGTTTATGCCCAATACAGACAGGGAATATGTGTTGATTAATTTCACCGGACAGGACTGCTTGTTTCTATGACACTTTTAATTATCTCACAAACAAAATGGCAAAAAGGTACTATTTGATTCTCCCAAACCTTGCTTACAAATAAGAAAACTCGTCTGGTTAATGGCATTTGATTCCAGATATGCAGGTCAAGAACGGATACCGCAAACAATTAAGAGCAGCATGGCAACTTCCAAGCCGAGACTCAGCGGTACTGTAAATTAATACGGCAAACATGGAAGTGACTTCCTATTGCATCAATCACCCTTGGTACTGCCGCTTGCACGGATTGCTTCTACTACTTGTTTTAGTACTGAAATCTCCGTATTTGGGAGCCATACACCATTTGTAAGGGAAGGACCGCCCATTAGGTCCCATTATTCAAACTTGCACGCAGTCCTGTATTCCCATATACCGTCTATCCTGAAGGCCAGGATTCTGATTTCCACATCATTTTCCATCATTCAAAAAAAATGCAAATTTCTTCCGCGCGTGAACTATGAAGTATGAACACACGGAATTGTTCTTTTTAACCACGGTAAGCCGATAACTAGCATTAGCGAATGAACTGAAACATTTGTACCACCAAACCATATTATTATTATCGCATTTGCTATTTAACAGCGATGGCCGGGGGGTGGCGGCTGCGCTAGGCGGTTAGGCAGGCGTCGGAGGGCAGAAGGCAGTTAGGCAGGGTGGGTGGGAGAAAGAAGAAGGCTACGAGGGGGAGGGATTCCAGTAAAACTGAATTTGTTTTCAGTTAATAACTGAAGCATATACAGGTGCTCCTTAATATTATCTCAAATTTTAGCCTTGGCCTAGTAACTGATTCCACTTATCTTGGCACTGCCAAAAAATTTATAATCTGATCTGAAAATTTTGCCCTTGCCTGAAGGGGGTAAATCTGCAAAGGTACCCTCTCCAGCCTAGCTTCCAAAGCAATCGGCCAGGGGGATTTGTTACCTTGCCACGGGTAAAGTAACACGAACATGGTAAACCAACATGAGGTGGAGCAAGGGGCCGGGGTTGTTACCACTGCCGGCGCCGGTACCGACGGGTAGGCTCGCGGAGCAACAGGCGCGCCGCAGCCGCAGCCGCGGGAGCGGGAGCGACACGCCTCGTCGTGCTAGCAGCAGCACGCCATCATCCGGGTCCGGCCCGCCGCTGCGGAATTCCTCCACCAACCACATGCAGATGCAGGGGTCAAAAAGGCAGAGATGGAGCCATGGAATTGAGGCGAGAGGAATCGAGTGGCGGATACGTACGCGTAGTGGTAAGGCCTTGGGAGCCGCCGGACGAGAAGGGACGCCTGGCTCTGGCTCAAGGCGACGGCGGCCTGCATCGCCGACGGATGGATAGAGCAAGGCGGCGGAGACGACGACGTAGGTGGTGGGTTGGGTTGCCCGTGTTACTTTACGGGCCAGGCCGGTCTCACCTCGTGGGCTGCCGCCGACTGGCGGGCCATCACGGCATCCCCACCAAGTTTGACTCAAAAATAATTCATCTAAAAAAAGTTGACTCAAATAATAATCCAAAATAAATATACCGACGGTCACTGAAGTCGAGTCCGAAGCACAAAACAGTACTTGTACTAAAACATACCTGTGATTGAGTTGGTGAGGTGGACAGTGGTATCCCCAACCCATCAAGGTTCAAATCCTGATGCTCGCATTATTCCTGAATTTATTTCAGGATTTCCGACGATGCGTTGTCAGTGGGAGGAGACGTTCCCGTTGACGACGAGGCGCCTACGGTGACTTCGTAAATCTCAAGATGTGCGTGTATGACGACGAGGTGCTCATAGAGGTAGGGTGTGCGTGTGTGCGTTCATAGGAATGAGTGTATGCGCGTGTATATGAGCGCTTGTGTCTGTACTGATGCTAAAAATAATAATATAAGATGACGTGACGTGATTGTACAATCAGTGTTGCCGAAATGACTTCCTAGCGATCGGCCGCTACAACGGGCGATCTAGTCCAGCACAACTAATCAGCCGACAAGTCTTTCCATCAAGACCCACCGGGTGGGGTCCGGCTCTCCTGCTGGGAACCCTGCATGTAGTATTGTGCAGGGCCAACCAATTTATGACATGTGTACTGATGGCTCCAACATCTTAAAAAAAATTCAGTTTGGATACTCAAATTCTTTTATCGCTCCTCATCCTCACGGTCACGAACGATTTGAAAAGCCGTTAGTGCCTTCATGAGATAATTCCTGTGAACTATGTGAGCTACGACCGGTCGTAGCGTACATGCATGCCGCTGTGGCCATGGCGGGCTGCTATTGCATCCATTATGAAGTGCCAGACGTAGCCCGGCCGGGCAGCCGCCGTGTCGCCCTCATTCACTTCACGTTCAGGTAGTGATCAGGACCAGCGCCGCCGGTAAAGACGACTTGCAATCCACTTGCCCACGTCCAACCCGACCTTGTGCGCCCGGCGCCCTCATGGTGGTTCGAGCAAATCTGCAGAGGGAAGGACTCCGCGGGTGAAACAAGCGAACACGGTAGATGTGTCACTGGCGCGGGCGCAGGCGCCGCCAAGCTGCCGACCATGAATACTGCCCCACGCGATGTACATTACGAGCTCACGGAGGCACTAATGGCTGCTCAAAGAGTCCCTGAGGAAGGAGATAGTAAGAAAAAGGAAAAGATTTTAAGATGTGGGGCCTGTCAGTACACGTGTCACACATTGGTTGGCCCTGCACAATAATGCGTGCAGGGTTCCCAGCAGGAGAGCCGGACCCACCGGGTGAGACTTCCAGTGCACACACATGCAAAGGCTAGGCGAGACTTCCAGCGCACACACATGCAAAAGCTAGGCAAGGCAAGAGGGAGGCGGCCCCACCCAAATCAACACTAATCATCGCCCCTCTAATTTTTAGGGGGCCCGCCTTTAATTAACCACCCCTAATTAATCCACGTTTATACTTTGGTTCTTTTTGTTTCTTTTTTTATTTTCTTCATAATCCTCGGTTTTCTTTGCTTTTCTTGTTTGTTTCTTTGTTGGTATTAACCGGTTTCCTTTTTTGCACATGTCTACCTTTTGTGAGTACACAATGTGCATTCTTAGCGTACACGCCAGGGGCGGAGACAAGGGGGGGCGAGCAGGGGCTAGACCCCTGCCAATCGCTCGCCCCTCTCAACGGTTTTTAGCAGGCTGCATACTGTACATTGCTAATGGCCGCAGCTAAATGCATCATTAGCCCATATAAATTATATTCATTGAACCAGCTACACCGAATATAGAAGACCAAAGCCCAATAGCCCATATATATGTAGGCATACGGTCGTGGCTGGCTCCTCTGGTGTATGGATAATGTGATCGATCTGATCGATTGGTGTACACGCGTATTCTCTGGACGACCTAGGGCGTTCGCCGTTGTCGCCGGCTGCCCCTAGGCCACCCGCCGCCGCGGGTGTCCTGCTTGGGCGTTTGTCATTGCCGTGGCGGCCATCCACTGGTCGCCTTGACGACAATTCCCTCCACCATTCTACACCACAGTTCGCTGTCCGCATACAATTAGATGGAGGTGGATCAGATCATACGAATACAGCTTGATGCCGCTAGCGAGGTCACCAAGATTGAATATATTGGCAGCAGGTACCACGACGCACCAGTAGCTATTAATTATTAGTATATTTTTTTCATGAATTATGATCTTAGTCTGATTTATTAGCATTGTATTTACAATAGAGCTTTTGACATTTTGGGCATTTTTGGATCCATGATATGAGTTATTTGACGTGTCTACCATATGCACACTGGTGGATTTTTATTATCCTGTAGTCTTTTCTAGTTAAGAAAGGATTCAATTAGAGTATCAACTTGCCCATTTCAAGCTTAGTACAACTTTATATTAAAGTTAGCTGAAAGTTGAGACACTTATTTTGGGACGGAGGGAGTATATTGGTAATAAGGAAAATAGCCAATTCACGTTATCAACTTGCCCATTTCAAGCTTAGTACAACTTTATATTAAAGTTAGTTGAAAGTTGAGACACTTATTTTGAGCGGAGGGAGTATATTGATAATAAGGAAAATAGCCAATTCACGTTATCAACTTGTTCAACGCTGGTGGCTGTCGTAGAGCTAAGTTTATAGAAATGTAACATTCTTTTGTAGTTTCAAACATATGTTTTAAAGATTTCTTATCAGTGCCATCACGAGACTCAATATATTATGATGTTCCACTTCTATTAGCATTGGCTTTTCGCCCTCCTCATGTCCAAATCCTGGCTCCGCCCCTGGTACACGCGAAACATTTTGTTTTTCTACACTTTGAACATTTTCAAGTAGATGATGTACATTTTTTAAATACATGTTTTGAACACCTTTTTGGATAAACGGTAATATTTTTCAAATACATACTGTATATTGTTTTAGTGTCAATAAGAATTTTTATAAACTACACAAACATTTTTTTACTGGAAATAAGCATTTTTTTTAAACCTACAGGAACATTCATATACATTTTTTTAAATGTGACGCATGTTTTTTTGAATTGCTTGAATTTTTGCTCTAAAATGCTGCATACATTTTTTAATGGCACGAAACAATTTTTTTTCACATTATGAAAACATTGCTTTTACATTGTATTTTTTTTTTTGCAAATGTCAAACACATTTTTTAAACTCATGGGTGTATTTTTAAAAGTACTCAAACATTTTTCACATTGCGTAAACATTTTTAAACGTGCCAGACTTGTTAAATCACAAACATTTTTCGTACACATGATTAACATTTTTATATACACGTTTAACACTTGCAAATGCATGATTAACATATTTCAAAAAAATGTAAAGTGTTTTTTCGTACACATATTTACAATTTTTCGAAATATAAACAATAGGAAAAAAGCCATGCAAAAACCAAATAAAAAGTGTGAAGAAAAAACGAAAAAAACATATATGTGATGTACTCTCTCCTCCGGTCTCTTCTCCACCCCCTCGCGCGTCGACGCCCCTACGTTTCTCTCTGTCTCCCCCATATGGAGCCGATCAAACCCGCAGCAACCCTAAGCAGCAAGATCGGCGACCAGCACGTGTTAGAATATGTATAGGATGAAGGAAATATGCCTTAGAGGCAATAATAAAGTTATTATTTATTTCCTTATATCATGATAAAAGTTTATTATTCATCCTAGAATTGTATTAACCGGAAACATAATACATGTGTGAATACATAGACAAAACAGAGTGTCACTAGTATGCCTCTACTTGACTAGCTCGTTAATCAAAGATGGTTATGTTTCCTAACCATGGACAAAGAGTTGTTATTTGATTAACGGGATCACATCATTAGTTGAATGATCTGATTGACATGACCCATTCCATTAGCTTAGCACCCGATCGTTTAGTATGTTGCTATTGCTTTCTTCATGACTTATACATGTTCCTATGACTATGAGATTATGCAACTCCCGTTTGCCGGAGGAACACTTTGTGTGCTACCAAACGTCACAACGTAATTGGGTGATTATAAAGGAGCTCTACAGGTGTCTCCAAAGGTACATGTTGGGTTGGCGTATTTCGAGATTAGGATTTGTCACTCCGAATGTCGGAGAGGTATCTCTGGGCCCTCTCGGTAATGCACATCACTTAAGCCTTGCAAGCATTGCAACTAATGAGTTAGTTGCGGGATGATGTATTACGGAACGAGTAAAGAGACTTGCCGGTAACGAGATTGAACTAGGTATTGGATACCGACGATCGAATCTCGGGCAAGTAACATACCGATGATAAAGGGAACAACGTATGTTGTTATGCGGTCTGACCGATAAAGATCTTCGTAGAATATGTAGGAGCCAATATGGGCATCCAGGTCCCGCTATTGGTTATTGACCGGAGATTTGTCTCAGTCATGTCTACATTGTTCTCGAACCGTAGGGTCCGCACGCTTAAAGTTACGATGACAGTTATTATGAGTTTTATGCATTTTGATGTACCGAAGGGTTGTTCGGAGTCCCGGATGTGATCACGGACATGACGAGGAGTCTCGAAATGGTCGAGACATAAAGATTGATATATTGGAAGCCTATGTTTGGATATCGGAAGTGTTCCGGGTGAAATCGGGATTTTACCGGAGTACCGGGAGGTTACCGGAACCCCCCCGGGAGTATATGGGCCTTAGTGGGCCTTAGTGGAAGAGAGGAGAGGTAGCCAGAGATGGGCCGCGCGCCCCTCCCCTCCCTTGGTCCGAATAGGACAAGGAGAGGGGGCCGGCCCCCCTTCCTCTTCTCCCCCTCCGCGAATCCTATTCCAACTAGGAAAGGGGGGAGTCCTACTCCCGGAGGGAGTAGGACTCCTCCTGCGCGCCTCTCCTGGCCGGCCGCACCCCCCCCCCTTTGAGCCTTTATATACGGAGGCAGGGGCACCCCCTAGAGACACAAGTTGATCCACGTGATCATATTCTTAGCCGTGTGCGGTGCCCCCTTCCACCATAGTCCTCGATAATATTGTAGCGGTGCTTAGGCGAAGCCCTGCGACATTAGTACATCAAGATCGTCACCACGCCGTCGTGCTGATGGAACTCTTCCCCGACACTTTGCTGGATCGGAGTCCGGGGATCGTCATCGAGCTGAACGTGTGCTAGAACTCGGAGGTGCCGTAGTTTCGGTGCTTGATCGGTCGGGCCGTGAAGACGTACGACTACATCAACCAAGTTAACGCTTCCGTTGTCGATCTACAAGGGTACGTAGATCACACTCTCCCCTCTCGTTGCTATGCATCACCATGATCTTGCGTGTGCGTAGGAATTTTTTTGAAATTACTACGTTCCCCAACAGTGGCATCCGAGCCTAGGTTTTATATGTTGATGTTATATGCACGAGTAGAACACAAGTGAGTTGTGGCGATATAAGTCATACTGCTTACCAGCATGTCATACTTTGGTTCGGCGGTATTGTTGGACGAAGCGGCCCGGACCGACATTACGCGTATGCTTACGCGAGACCGGTTCTCCCGACGTGCTTTGCACATAGGTGGCTTGCGGGTGACAGTTTCTCCAACTTTAGTTGAACCAAGTGTGGCTACGCCCGGTCCTTGTGAAGGTTAAAACAGCACCAACTTGACAAACTATCGTTGTGGTTTTGATGCGTAGGTAGATTGGTCTTGCTTAAGCCCGTAGCAGCCACGTAAAACTTGCAACAACAAAGTAGAGGACGTCTAACTTGTTTTTGCAGGGCATGTTGTGATGTGATATGGTCAAGACATGATGCTAAATTTTATTGTATGAGATGATCATGTTTTGTAACCGAGTTATCGGCAACTGGCAGGAGCCATATGGTTGTCGCTTTATTGTATGCAATGCAATCGCGCTGTAATGCTTTACTTTATCACTAAGCGGTAGCGATAGTCGTGGAAGCATAAGATTGGCGAGACGACAACGATGCTACGATGGAGATCAAGGTGTCGCGCCGGTGACGATGGTGATCATGACGGTGCTTCGGAGATGGAGATCACAAGCACAAGATGATGATGGCCATATCATATCACTTATATTGATTGCATGTGATGTTTATCTTTTGTGCATCTTATCTTGCTTTGATTGACGGTAGCATTATAAGATGATCTCTCACTAAATTATCAAGAAGTGTTCTCCCTGAGTATGCACCGTTGCGAAAGTTCTTCGTGCTGATACACCACGTGATGATCGGGTGTGATAGGCTCTACTTCAAATACAACGAGTGCAAAACAGTTGCACACGCGGAATACTCAGGTTATACTTGACGAGCCAAGCATATACAGATATGGCCTCGGAACACGGAGACCGAAAGGTCGAGCGTGAATCATATAGTAGATATGATCAACATAGTGATGTTCACCAATGAAACTACTCCATCTCACGTGATGATCAGACATGGTTTAGTTGATTTGGTTCACGTAATCACTTAGAGGATTAGAGGGATGTCTATATAAGTGGGAGTTCTTTAAGTAATATGATTAATTGAACCTAAATTTATCATGAACTTAGTACCTGATAGTATCTTGCTTGTTTATGTATGATTGTAGATAAATGGCCCGTGCTGTTGTTCCGTTGAATTTTAATGCGTTCCTTGAGAAAGGAAAGTTGAAAGATGATGGTAGCAATTACACGGACTGGGTCCGTAACTTGAGGATTATCCTCATTGCTGCACAGAAGAATTACATCCTGGAAGCACCGCTGGGTGCCAGGCCTGCTGCTGGAGCAACACTAGATGTTGTGAACGTCTGGCAGAGCAAAGCTGATGACTACTCGATAGTTCAGTGTGCCATGCTTTACGGCTTAGAACCGGGACTTCAACGACGTTTCGAACGTCATGGAGCATATGAGATGTTCCAGGAGTTGAAGTTAATATTTCAAGCAAATGCCCGGATTGAGAGATATGAAGTCTCCAATAAGTTCTATAGCTGCAAGATGGAGGAGAACAGTTCTGTCAGTGAGCATATACTCAAAATGTCTGGGTATAATAATCACTTGATTCAAATGGGAGTTAATCTTCCAGATGATTGCGTCATTGACAGAATTCTCCAATCACTGCCACCAAGCTACAAGAGCTTCGTGATGAACTATAATATGCAAGGGATGAATAAGACTATTCCCGAGCTCTTCGCAATGCTGAAAGCTGCGGAGGTAGAAATCAAAAAGGAGCATCAAGTGTTGATGGTCAACAAGACCACTAGTTTCAAGAAAAAGGGCAAAGGAGAAGAAAGGGAACTTCAAGAAGAACAGCAAGCAAGTTTCTGCTCAAGAGAAGAAACCCAAGTCTGGACCTAAGCCTGAAACTGAGTGCTTCTACTGCAAGCAGACTGGTCACTGGAAGCGGAAATGCCCCAAGTATTTGGCGGATAAGAAGGATGGCAAGGTGAACAAAGGTATATGTGATATACATGTTATTGATGTGTACCTTACTAATGCTCGCAGTAGCACCTGGGTATTTGATACTGGTTTTGTTGCTAATATTTGCAACTCGAAACAGGGACTACGGATTAAGCGAAGATTGGCTAAGGACGAGGTGACGATGCGCGTGGGAAACGGTTCCAAAGTCGATGTGATCGCAGTCGGCACGCTACCTCTACATCTACCTTCGGGATTAATATTAGACCTAAATAATTGTTATTTGGTGCCAGTGTTAAGCATGAACATTATATCTGGATCTTGTTTCATGCGAGATGGTTATTCATTTAAATCAGAGAATAATGGTTGTTCTATTTATATGAGTAATATCTTTTATGGTCATGCACCCTTGAAGAGTGCGTCTATTCTTATTGAATCTCGATAGTAGTAATACACATATTCATAATGTTGAAGCCAAAAGATACAGAGTTGATAATGATGGTGCAACTTATTTGTGGCACTGCCGTTTAGGTCATATTGGTGTAAAGCGCATGAAGAAACTCCATACTGATGGACTTTTGGAACCACTTGATTATGAATCACTTGGTACTTGCGAACCGTGCCTCATGGGCAAGATGACTAAAACACCGTTCTCCGGTACTATGGAGAGAGCAACAGATTTGTTGGAAATCATACATACAGATGTATGTGGTCCGATGAATATTGAGGCTCATGGCGGATATCGTTATTTTCTCACCTTCACAGATGACTTAAGCAGATATGGGTATATTTACTTAATGAAACATAAGTCTAAAACATTTGAAAAGTTCAAAGAATTTCAGAGTGAAGTTGAAAATCATCATAACAAGAAAATAAAGTTTCTACGATCTGATCGTGGAGGAGAATATTTGAGTTACGAGTTTGGTGTACATTTGAAAAATTATGGAATAGTTTCGCAACTCACGCCACCCGGAACACCACAGCGTAATGGTGTGTCCGAACGTCGTAATCGTACTTTACTAGATATGGTACGATCTATGATGTCTCTTGCTGATTTACCGCTATCGTTTTGGGGATACCCTCTAGAGATGGCCGCATTCACGTTAAATAGGGCACCATCAAAATCCGTTGAGATGACGCCTTATGAATTGTGGTTTGGCAAGAAACCAAAGTTGTCGTTTCTGAAAGTTTGGGGCTGCGATGCTTATGTGAAAAAGCTTCAACCTGATAAGCTCGAACCCAAATCGGAGAAATGTGTCTTCATAAGATATCCAAAGGAAACTATTGGATACACCTTCTATCACAGATCCGAAGGCAAGACTTTTGTTGCTACATTCGGAAACTTTCTGGAGAAGGAGTTTCTCTCGAAAGAAGTGAGTGGGAGGAAAGTAGAACTTGACGAGGTAACTGTACCTGCTCCCTTATTGGAAAGTAGTGCATCACCGAAAACTGTTTCAGTGACACCTACACCAGTTAGTGAGGAAGCTAATGATGATGATCATGAAGCTTCAGAACAAGATACTACTGAACCTCGTAGATCAACCAGAGTGAGATCCGCACCAGAGTGGTACGGTAATCCTGTTCTGGAAGTCATGCTACTAGATCCTGATGAACCTACGAACTATGAAGAAGCGATGGTGAGCCCAGATTCCGCAAAATGGCTTGAAGCCATGAAATCTGAGATGGGATCCATGTATGAGAACAAAGTATGGACTTTGGTTGACTTGCCCGATGATCGGCAAGCAATTGAGAATAAATGGATCTTCAAGAAGAAGACTGACGCTGATGGTAATATTACTGTCTACAAAGCTCGACTTGTCGCAAAAGGTTTTCGACAAGTTCAAGGGATTGACTACGATGAGACCTTCTCACCCGTAGCGATGCTTAAGTCTGTCCGAATCATGTTAGCAATTGCCGCATTTTATGATTATGAAATTTGGCAGATGCATGTGAAAACTGCATTCCTGAATGGATTTCTGGAAGAAGAGTTGTATATGATGCAACCAGAAGGTTTTGTCGATCCAAAGGGAGCTAACAAAGTGTGCAAGCTCCAGCGATCCATTTATGGACTGGTGCAAGCCTCTCAGAGTTGGAATAAATGCTTTGATAGTGTGATCAAAGCATTTGGGTTTATACAGACTTTCGGAGAAGCCTGTATTTACAAGAAAGTGAGTGGGAGCTCTATAGCATTTCTGATATTATATGTGGATGACATATTACTGATTGGAAATGATATATAATTTCTGGATAGCATAAAGGGATACTTGAATAAGAGTTTTTCAATGAAAGACCTCGGAGAAGCTGCTTACATATTAGGCATAAAGATCTATAGAGATAGATCAAGACGCTTAATTGGACTTTCACAAAGCACATACCTTGACAAGATTTTGAAGAAGTTCAAAATGGATCAAGCAAAGAAAGGGTTCTTGCCTGTGTTACAAGGTGTGAAGTTGAGTCAGACTCAATGCCCGACCACTGCAGAAGATAGAGAGAAAATGAAAGATGTTCCCTATGCTTCAGCCATAGGCTCTATCATGTATGCAATGCTGTGTACCAGACCTGATGTGTGCCTTGCTATAAGTTTAGCAGGGAGGTACCAAAGTAATCCAGGAGTGGATCACTGGACAGCGGTCAAGAACATCCTGAAATACCTGAAAAGGACTAAGGATATGTTTCTCCTATATGGAGGTGACAAAGAGCTCATCGTAAACGGTTACGTTGATGCAAGCTTTGACACTGATCCGGACGATTCTAAATCGCAAACCGGATACGTGTTTACATTAAACGGTGGAGCTGTCAGTTGGTGTAGTTCTAAACAAAGCATCGTAGCGGGATCTACATGTGAAGCGGAGTACATAGCTGCTTCGGAAGCAGCGAACGAAGGAGTCTAGATGAAGGAGTTCATATCCGATCTAGGTGTTATACCTAGTGCATAGGGTCCAATGAAAATCTTTTGTGACAATACTGGTGCAATTGCCTTGGCAAAGGAATCCAGATTTCACAAGAGAACCAAGCACATCAAGAGACGCTTCAATTCCATCCGGGATCTAGTCCAGGTTGGAGACATAGAGATTTGCAAGATACATACGGATCTGAATGTTGCAGGCCCGTTGACTAAGCCTCTTCCACGAGCAAAACATGATCAGCACCAAGGCTCCATGGGTGTTAGAATCATTACTATGTAATCTAGATTATTGACTCTAGTGCAAGTGGGAGACTGAAGGAAATATGCCCTAGAGGCAATAATAAAGTTATTATTTATTTCCTTATATCATGATGAATGTTTATTATTCATGCTAGAATTGTATTAACCGGAAACATAATACATGTGTGAATACATAGACAAACAGAGTGTCACTAGTATGCCTCTACTTGACTAGCTCGTTAATCAAAGATGGTTATGTTTCCTAACCATGAAGAAAGAGTTGTTATTTGATTAATGGGATCACATCATTAGGTGAATGATCTGATTGACATGACCCATTCCATTAGCTTAGCACCCGATCGTTTAGTATGTTGCTATTGCTTTCTTCATGACTTATACATGTTCCTATGACTATGAGATTATGCAACTCCCGTTTGCCGGAGGAACACTTTGTCTGCTACCAAACGTCACAACGTAAATGGGTGATTATAAAGGAGCTCTACAGGTGTCTCCAAAGGTAGATGTTGGGTTGGCGTATTTCGAGATTAGGATTTGTCACTCCGATTGTCGGAGAGGTATCTCTGGGCCCTCTCGGTAATGCACATCACATAAGCCTTGCAAGCATTACAACTAATAAGTTAGTTGTGAGATGATGTATTATGGAACGAGTAAAGAGACTTGCCAGTAACGAGATTGAACTAGGTATTGGATACCGACGATCGAATCTCGGGCAAGTAACATACCGATGACAAAGGGAACAACGTATGTTGTTATGCGGTCTGACCGATAAAGATCTTCGTAGAATATGTAGGAGCCAATATGGGCATCCAGGTCCCGCTATTGGTTATTGACCGGAGATTTGTCTCAGTCATGTCTACATTGTTCTCGAACCGTAGGGTCCGCACGCTTAAAGTTACGATGACAGTTATTATGAGTTTTATGCATTTTGATGTACCGAAGTGTTGTTCGGAGTCCCGGATGTGATCACGGACATGACGAGGAGTCTCGAAATGGTCGAGACATAAAGATTGATATATTGGAAGCCTATGTTTGGATATCGGAAGTGTTCCGGGTGAAATCGGGATTTTACCGGAGTACCGGCAGGTTACCGGAACCCCCCCGGGAGCTATATGGGCCTTAGTGGGCCTTAGTGAAGAGAGGAGAGATAGCCAAGATGGGCCGCGCGCCCCTCCCTCCCTTGGTCCCGAATAGGACAAGGAGAGGGGGTCGGCCCCCCTTCCTCTTCTCCCCCCTCCGCGAATCCTATTCCAACTAGGAAAGGGGGGGGAGTCCTACTCCCAGAGGGAGTAGGACTCCTCCTGGCGCGCCTCTCCTGGCCGGCCGCACCCCCCCCTTTGAGCCTTTATATCCGGAGGCAGAGGCACCCCCTAGGGACACACGTTGATCCACGTGATCATATTCTTAGCCGTGTGCGGCGCCCCCTGCCACCATAGTCCTCGATAATATTGTAGCGGTGCTTAGGCGAAGCCCTGCGACAGTAGTACATCAAGATCGTCACCACGCCGTCGTGCTGACGGAACTCTTCCCCGACACTTTGCTGGATCAGAGTCCGGGGATCGTCATCGAGCTGAACGTGTGCTAGAACTCGGAGGTGCCGTAGTTTCGGTGCTTGATCGGTCGGGCCGTGGAGACGTACGACTACATCAACCAAACGCTTCCGTTGTCGATCTACAAGGGTACGTAGATCACACTCTCCCCTCTCGTTGCTATGCATCACCATGATCTTGTGTGTGCGTAGGAAATTTTTTGAAATTACTACGTTCCCCAACATAGGATAGTTTCATTCAAATTGTAATCTATCTCTATCTCCTTTCTTTCCTCTCCTCGTTAACCTCCTGTACCGAACCACCTGAGATCGATCTTCTTGATCTCTTCTTGTACTCCAAGGCATAGCCATTATATATAAACATGCGGCCCGAGACAAAGGGTTCAACGCTTCCACCCCAATTTACCTGGTAATCAGAGCATCTTCCTCTTAGATCGAAGATCGCATCTAGCTACCTTCCCGCGGCCGAGATCATGTCCTCCTCTGCAGCCCTATCTTCCACGACGAGCGCGCTTTCCTCCTCCACGGCCTCTACCTTCGCATCATCATCTAGCAGCAGCTCTATTCCTCTTGGACCGCCCCCACAGGAGAAGCTAACAAGGGGAAACTTCCTCTTATGGAAGGCCGTCGTGCTCCCGCAAATCCGAGACGCACAGATGGAGCGCCACCTTGATGGGACGAGCCAGGAACCACCGGCCACCCTCACCATCACCAAAGATGGAAAAGACGAACATATCATCAACTTCGCCCGAACCCTCTGTTACACGCAGCAGCAGCAACTCCAGGGATATCTGATGGGATCTTTGTCCCGTGAGATTCTCGCTCAAGTTGCCACCCTCCAGACGCCAGCAGAGGTCTGGAGCGCCATCAACGCCATGTTCGCCGCCCAGAGCTAGAGTCAGGCCATCAACACCCGCATCGAGCTCACAAACTTGAAGAAAGGTAACATGTCCATGGCAGAACATCTTGGCAAAATTAAAACCCTTACAAGTGAAGTTGCATGCTGCACCGGAGTTCCTCTTCCCGATCCAGAGATAGTCTCCAAGATCATGGCTGGCCTCGATCTGGACTACAATCCAGTCGTGTCCGCTCTGTTTGCTAGGGTTGAGCCGGTCTCGGTTCAGGAGCTGTACAACCAGCTCTTGAGCTTTGATGCTCGCCTCGCCCTCCTCCACAGCACCAACATCAGGCAGTCCTCCGTCAACTCGGCGGCTCGCGGGCGCGACCGTGGGCGCGGTCACCAGGGACAGAACCGCAGCTCCAACGGCGGCGGACGCGGCCGCGGCAACTACCAGGGCGAGGGTGCTCGTTCTGGTGGCGGCAACAACTCCGGAGGTGGCGGCTTCAACAACAACAACAGCCGCCGCTCCTCCTCAAATCGCCGCCCTCATTGTCAACTGTGCAAAAAGTCAGGCCATGAGGTCATGGACTGTTGGCACAGGTATGATGAAGACTTCGTCCCCGACGCTCGTCATGTTGCTGCTGCCATACGTGAAGAAGGAGGAGGAGACGGCGTCTGGTACGTGGACTCGGGTGCAATAGATCATGTCACCAGCGAGTTAGAGCAACTTGCACTTCGTGAGAGATACCATGGTGGCGATCAGATTCACACTGCGGCAAGTGGTGGAGGTATGGATATTTGTCACATTGGACAAGCTTACATTAATTCCCCCAACCTTAAACATGATCTAGTTCTTAAAGACGTTCTTGATGTCCCACAAGCTGATAAAAATCTTGCATCCATGTCTCGTCTAGCCACTGACAATAACGTCTTCTTTGAAACTCACCCTTGTTACTTTTTTATAAAGGACCAGGCAACGAGGGAACTTCTTCATCACGGTAGATGCGTTGGAGGGCTCTACCCCATTACATTCGGAGCACTCAGTCGCAATCGGCGTCAAGTTTATTCTGCCACTAAACCCTCCTTGGAAAGGTGGCATCAAAGATTAGGACACCCATCATCAATCATAGTTAAACAAGTAGTCAATAAAGACAAACTTTCTTTGTCACATAGTCAAAATAGTGAGTCAGTTTGTGAAGCTTGTCAGTGTGCCAAGAGCCACCAACTTCCTTATCCCAAGTTAAATAGTGTGTCTCATGCTCCTTTAGAGCTTATTTTTCAATGATGTATGGAGTCATGCAAGAGATTCCTTTGGAAAAAATAAATACTATGTTAGTTTTATTGATGATTATAGCAAGTTCACTTGGATTTATTTACTCAAATATAAATCTGAGGTTTTCTCTGTCTTTCAAGAATTTCAGAAACTGGTTGAAAGACACTTTAACAGAAAAATTCTAACAGTCCAAAGTGACTGGGGAGGGGAGTACGAAAAACTCAACTCTTTCTTCCGTAGCATAGGAATTCAGCACCATGTGTCTTCTCCTCATGCTCATCAACAGAACGGTTCTGCCGAGCGCAAACACCGCCACATTGTTGAAGTTGGACTCTCTCTACTTGCTCATGCGTCTATGCCTCTAAAATATTGGGATGAAGCTTTTATTACAGCAACATATCTCATTAATCGTCTTCCAAGTAAAGTTATTGGCAACTCCACTCCTTTGAAACGTCTCTACCATCAAAAACCAGACTACAACTCTCTCAAAACTTTTGGGTGTGCTTGTTACCCCAACTTACGTCCGTATAATCATCACAAACTTGAATTTCGTTCCACTCAATGTGTTTTTCTAGGCTATAGTAATCTACACAAGGGATACAAGTGCCTAGAAATTTCCACCAGACGTATATATATTTCTCGAGATGTAATTTTTGATGAAACTCTCTTTCCGTTTGCCAAGCTTCATCCCAACGCAGGCGCTCTTCTCCGTGCTGAAATAGCACTTCTTACGGATCTTGACACACTATCTGATCACGGGGGTGAATTATCTGTAGCTGACCATGTGAACAAATCCGCAGAAAATTGCAGCCCTAATGATGTATGTACAAATGCAGCTCATGATTTTATGTGTCCAGAAACAGACAATACAGGTGTTGCTGATCACGAGGAGGATTCTGGCGGCAACAGGCGATCTGGCGCGCGATCCCAGGCGAATCCTGGCGCCAGCGCCAGCGCAATCATTGGCGCACGATCCGAGGAGGATCCTGTCCACCTGCATGCGGAGACGGCGCGCGACCCGGTGGCCGATAGTGACCGCGCGGAGCCCACCAGCGCAGGCGGGGCTGGAGGCGAATCCCCGCTTGCCACGAGCCCACGGTCCGCGGGGGTGGCCGACCAGCCGCCCGACCGGGCGACCGCGGCTGGGTCCAGCCCATGGGCCCCGATGTGCACGTCCACCCGTGTGGAGTCCTCAGGCGACACGCGGCCTGCTTCTGCTGGTGGATCAATCCCGAGGCCGATTCTGCCTACAGAAGAGACGGCGCGTGATCCCGTGGCGGCGCGCGATCCCGTGGCTGCTGGACGTGTACAGGACGCTGGATCTTCTGTGGACGCCTCTTCTGCTGCACAAATTGTTCCTCGGCGTCACACACGGTCACAATCGGGTATTACCAAGGAAAAGGAATACAAAGATGGAACCATTAGGTATGATAAAAAACGTGCTTTTCTCACTACTACTGGTGAACCAGTTAATCTTGCTGATGCCCTTGCTCACAAAGATTGGAAAGAGGCCATGGATAGTGAGTATGATGCACTTATGAAAAATAAAACATGGCACCTAGTACCATCAAAAAGTGGAATGCATGTTATTGATTGTAAATGGGTGTACAAGATAAAAAGGAAGTCAGATGGAAGCATAGACAGGTACAAGGCTAGATTAGTTGCTAAAGGTTTTAAGCAAAGGTTTGGGATTGACTATGAGGATACTTTTAGTCCAGTTGTTAAATCAGCCACAATTCGACTTGTCTTGTCCATTGATGTTTCCAGAGTTTGGAGCTTAAGACAGCTAGATGTTCAGAACGTGTTTCTTCATGGTGTTCTTGAGGAGGAGGTGTTCATGCGGCAGCCACCAGGTTATGAAAATAAAGGTACACCACATTATGTTTGTAAGTTGGATAAAGCTCTATATGGTTTAAAACAGGCGCCAAGAGCTTGGTATTCACGATTGAGCATGCAACTACAGCAACTTGGATTTGTACCATCCAAAGCAGACACATCCTTGTTCTTTTACAATAAAGGAAATGTGACTATTTTTGTGCTGGTTTATGTTGATGATATTATTGTTGCTAGCTCGAGTTCAAGTGCCACCACTTGTTTGCTTAAGGATCTTAAGTTAGAATTTTCCCTCAAGGACTTGGGAGATCTTCATTATTTTCTTGGTATTGAGGTCAAACAGATAAGAGATGGTATACTTCTGACATAGGGAAAATACACAGCTGACATACTCAGGAGAGTAGGTTTGGAAAAATGTAAACCTGTGAGTACACCTATCTCAACTTCTGAAAAACTCTCTATTGAAAGTGGAGAGCCACTTGGGTCAGAGGATGCAACAAACTAGAGGAGTGTTGTGGGTGCATTGCAATATTTGACACTTACACGCCCTGACATTTCTTATGCTGTCAACAAGGTATGTCAGTATTTACATGCTCCTAGCACTACTCATTGGACTGCAGTTAAGAGGATTTTGAGGTACCTTAAGTTTTCAGAGGGACTTGGACTTCAAATTACCAAGTCTTCTTCTATGCTTGTTACTGCCTACTCTGATGCAGACTGGGCAGGATGTATTGATGATAGAAGGTCAACTGGTGGATTTGCTGTATTTCTGGGATCCAATCTTGTGTCATGGAGTGCAAGAAAGCAGACTACAGTCTCTAGATCAAGTACTGAGGCTGAATACAAAGCTTTGGCAAATGCCACAGCTGAAGTAATGTGGATACAGACATTGCTTTATGAACTTGGAATTAAGACTCCAAAAGCAGCCAGATTGTGGTGTGATAATATTGGTGCAACCTATCTGTCAGCTAATCCTATTTTTCATGCACGCACAAAGCATATTGAAGTTGATTTCACTTTGTCAGAGAAAGAGTAGCTAGAAAGCTCCTCGAAATTCAGTTCATTCCTACTGGAGATCAACTTGCTGATGGATTCACAAAGCCTCTCACTATGAGGAAGTTAGATGAGTTCAAGTACAATCTCAACCTTGGTCGAAGTTCATGAGGTTTAGATTGAGGGGGGTGTTAGAATATGTATAGGATAGTTTTATTCAAATTGTAATCTATCTCTATCTCCTTTCTTTCCTCTCCTCGTTAACCTCCTGTACCGAACCACCTGAGATTGATCTTCTTAATCTCTTCTTGTACTCCAAGGCATAGCCATTATATATAAACATGCGGCCGGAGACAAAGGGTTCAACGCTTCCAACCCAATTTACAGCACGAACCCGCCGATGGCGATGCGGCGAGCGGAACCATCAGCGGCCTTCCTTTCCACCTCACGGAGGAGATTCTCTGCCGCATCAGCCCGCTAGAGTCGGTGCGCTTGGCCGCCGTCTGCAGGTCCTGGGCGGCGACCGTCTCCGAGCGGCTCGCGCGGCCCACCCCACACCTGTTGGCGCTCAAGGTCCTTCTCGGGCCCACAAGCAGTACCTGCTCGACCCAGCAGCGTCGCCGCGGCGCCATCTTCTCCTTGCTGATCGACCAAGAGGAGTCACCGGCGCCGGTGATGCCAGCCCGCTTGCCCGCCGCGTTCAGCCACGCGACGGGCGATATAGAGTTGTCTGGCGCCTTGCCCTGCGGCGACTTCTCGTTCGTGGAGGACAACCGCGTCGTCCTCGTCAACCCCGTTACCGGCACGCTCCAGAGCATCGAGATGTATGGCCCCCGGCAAAGGTTTGAGGTGGAACCCCAACTGAGGGTCGCTGCTGGCGCCAACGCGTTGTTCGTTACCGAGTGTTTTGGGAGTGTCTCTCTGCTGTGGTGCGAGGAGGAGCGGTGGTTCGAGGAGAAGCTCCTCCAACCCGAAGTGTTCAGAGGCCGCGACGCTATCCGCCTTGCGGACCACGCCGGCGGCACCTTCTACGCCATGGATTACAACGGCTTCACCTACATTGTCGACCGGCGTGGGCCGCGAATGCAGATTTTGTGAGCTTATACACCCGGGCCTCACTATCCTAGCACTCCAATGTTACTTTGAGATCTGTGCTACACAACTACCTTATTACATGGAATTTTCTCTTTTTTATTCCTCTCATATAAAACATGTCTTGAACTTCAAACTTTGCAGTACAACATAACTTTGTAACTAGAATGTGAGATAAAACTTTCAGATTTTTTTGTCCGACATAAATATGAAAAATAAGATTTCTTTTAATCAAACAAATCTCATTTTGTATATTTATGTTGGACCAAAAAATCTGTAAGTTTTATCCCACATTCTACATAGAAAGCTTTGTGGTGCTGCAAAGTTGAAGTACAAATACATGTTCTATATAAGAGAAACAAAAAAGAGAAAATTATTTGCATGAATGGTGATGCAGGAATGAGTGGTTGGATAAGGAATATCCGGGTGCATAGGCTCTGAAACATGTTTTCGCGTGGGCCGCTGCCATGGGGGCTGAAGAGGCTCCGTGCGCCGAGCATTCTCAAGCAGTACTCCTCGATCCCTGGGTACACCTACCTGCGCGACACCAACAACCACCTGCTCGTGTCAGAAGGGGAGGTCATGTTCGTTGGTATGGTGCTCGCACCACAAGAACCCGGATGCCCCAAATCCGTCGGTGGCTTCGAGGTGTACACGCTGGATGTCAAGGTGACACGGTGGGTGAAAGTGGAGAGGCTCGCCGATGACCGGGCGCGGTTCGTGAGCGAGCAATCATCGTTGGCGGTGCGCGCATCCGAGACGCCGGGGTGCAGGGCCAACTGCATCTACTTTGTGAGCGAGCTCGACAAGCATTCCTACAGCAACAGCATTTGGGGCGTGTATTCCATGGAGGAGCAGAAGGTGCTGTTTCAACGCCCCGTCGGTGGTTCGCCGGGGAAGTACAAAGCTGGGCGGTGGTTCTTCCCTGGGGTCGGTGCCTCACCGGCGCGCTCTGGAAACTGTGCAAAACATGGAAAGAAGAGAAAATTCCAAATGCTCTAGGTATACACAAGCTGGTTTAGTCAGATTATATGAGAATGTGGAAGTAGATGCAGTTTGAATTTGAAGACTTGTGTTGCTTAGCAAAGGTTTATCAGAAAAATCATGTCCCCGGCACCTTCAGTCCTTTGTCTGATATATGGTCGATCACCTAGAACAATATGTTACACACTTACAACCAAGAAGTTAAAATTTTGTCAGGAACAGAGATGGAACTTGAATTTTTGTTCCGACAGAACCATTTTAGCCCAGCAGACAGAGATGGCATCATATTACACACCCGCATACAATGCGCACAGTAGAGATCCTAGTCCTAACCAAAAACCACTCTCATTAGGTATGTGTGCAATCGCGCAAACCAAACACATTCTACATTGGTCACTTCTTGTTCCGATAAAACAGCAATGTAAGAGACAAACCACATAAGAGTGTAAAAGAAAAGAGAAACTTCACAGGATGTATCATACAGCGTCCGGTAACCTTTTCGCCGCGGGTTTCAAGCAGTGATCGCAGGAACCGCGGGTTGTTGCTGCTTCTCTTGGTTCCTCTTCATGTCCTTCGACTTCGCCTTGGGAGGGCCTGCCGCCTTTGGTTTCTGCTCTGTTTTCGCTACTGGTTTCTGCTCCGTTTTCGCTACCGGTTTCTTCTTATCAGGAGAGGGAGATGACTTCTTCTTGGGAACTTTCCGGTCACTGGTGTTGTTGCTTAGACTGATTGCACCTTGTAATTTCAGAGCTGACTGGTTTGTGCTGGTGTTGTCTTTCTTTGATTGTCCCTTCTTCGGGTTTTCAGGAGTGACCATGGATCGGGGCTCCCATGGCCGTGCAGCGATCCAGCGGTCCATCCAGCTCCAGCCCCAGCCACCGTTCCCGACCCCATAGTTGAAATTTCCTTGGCTTGTGGCAGACTTTGCCCTCCACTGCAAAAGGGAAGTTGTTACAATCTTTAGGCATGAACTGTTGCAAAATAATGTGCTGCGGTGTGAGAATTAGTAGCCAGTATGAACCTGATGGTTAAACGCATATGCCATGGCTCGCTCACGCTTTACTGCTGCTTCTTCCCTTAGATGTATCCTGGCAACTATTTCATCCATGGTATTCGAGCCTCCATTCCACGCAACCTGATAAAAACATGCCGATGAGCAAGATAAAATGTCAAGGAACTCATACTCTTGTCCCTAGTAAAGTTAACCAATGGGCAACTTTCTGATGAAGAAACAGAGTTGGCGCAAGAAAGAGAATTACCTGCAGATTCTGGAGTTTCGCGTCAAGTTTGACCTGATTCTCTTGCTTCTTCTTCCTGTTGCGCCCTTCGGTGACCATGAAAGCACGCCGGTTTCTTAGCTCAGCCTGTAGCTTGTTCCAAGACTGTATGTAGCTCAATGTGGCACTGGTCTGCTTGGTAACTGGATTGCTCTGGCCAACAATGCGCAGTCTTTTAACTCCCCTCAGGCAACGGAGCGTCCTCCTTGCCTGCATTTAAGTGATGATTATGTAGGGAAAATGCAATATGTTACCTATTCGCTCAATCAAACAGTAGAAATGAAGTTTTTGCTGTAGATTGTCGATATTACCTTGTGGCGCCGAAACGCGTTCTGAATCCGGGTAGCTGCCCAGTCTTCCAGTGCTGCGTTGTCTTCAGGGTCGCTGCTGGAAGAAGGAGCGTTGCTGGGCTTTTGCTGCGGCAGGTTGGCTCCATTGCGTTGCGCAGCAACCTTCTATGTAAAAGGAAGCATGTCAGGATGAATGCACAATTTAATCTTTTGTAAATGTTTATGGCTTAATCCATCCAAGGATGTTCAGATGTCCAGGTGAAAACCAATAATATGCCTGTAGATGGTATGACAAATACAACTGCAACAAAAAGTTTCATTGTCAATGTTGACCAGAATGGAATGTAGTCAGTAGCATTTACTAGAACAGCGAATTTGTACCAGAGTTCATTCTAATTTAGACCACCTATTTTGTATCACAAGGAATGGGTCAAGGGATGTTAGGCCAATCGGCATATCGAAATCGACGTGGCAGAAAAAAAGAAGCTACGAAGGACCAATTCAACAGTCAACGGTCTTTTTTCTCTGGACCCATTTCAGCAGTCAAGTTACTCTCACAGACCAGTCCAATGAACAACGGCCAAAAGTGACATTTGTACATCCACACCGTAACTCGCGGGGTACTTCTTTTCTAAGGAACACAAGTTTCTGAAAATTCAGAAACTTAATCTGACCCAAAATGTTGTTGATTAATTGCATAGCAAAGAATGGTCATGGCTTTCAGTTTTCCCCAACCATATCACACAAAATATCAACATAGATGACATAACTCATCTAGTACCAAGGAGCAATATTTGGATGTTTATCACGTCCAACACCTATGCTGACGATTTCAGACGTCCTGAAGCCAGTGGGCAAGGTCAGATACAGATAGCACATAGCAGTAGCTCACCAAAACTCTGCAAGGCACGCAGGCAAGCAGGCATGGTTCCCATCCCAAAATCCAAGCCAGCACCCACCCTCGACAGAGAAACTGTGCTACGAGTCAGCATCGATGACACCTTTCCCATTATTGCCACCGGCAAAACAAACCAAAGCTTTCTCACTTTCCTCCATTATGATTGCCACAGCGACAAGTCACCAAGTTGTAGCAGCACAAAGCGGTGTAGTTTGTCTGCCCTGGCCCTCGCTGCTGAATAATGATGGAATATGATGTGGAATGAAACCGATGGCATCTTTTTCTTTCATCTCAGGTTGCTTCGAAGGCATGCAAGGGGGCCGGGGTGAGTCAGGGTGTGGTGTGGAAGGTTGGGTTAAAGGGAAATTTAAAGATTGATGGTAATAATATTTTTCTTGGATTCTGGAGAGTGGTAAAGAAAAGAAAGGGGGCATGTTGATGTGGGTGGAGGCATGGAGGGGGTACCTTTGCGTGCTTTGACTTGCCCCGTTTCGACTTCTTCTTGCTGATGATGGTCTTGAACCAGTCCCCTGACCCCATGGCTTCTGCTTCGTCGACCAGGAGTTCAGCTCAGGAGACGAAGTTTGTGTGCTCTTCAGATTTCTCCTTTGAAAATTCCCTTGCCTGGATCACATGAAAGGGAAAGGAGAGTAAATTATATCTGCAGGATTTATTTGGGGTGAGACAAAAAAGTCACAGCATCTCCAAGATGGTGCAACATGGGCTTGAATGGGTATTCACTTATTCTATTGTAGGAAGACAAACATGGCTTGGATGGAAACTGCTAGTGCTAGTGCAGCCGATGAACAAGTTCAGTGTCCTGAACTGAATCTCTCTGAGACTCATGTCAGCTATCTAGACAGTAAACAGGAAATCGCACGCAGGGTTTCTGAATTGCTGCTACTAGGAGCATGCAACGGCAGCAGCGGGAGCATGAGAAACGGAGAAAGAGAAGCCTTTTAATTCTCCAAAATCTCAAGAAAAAACTGCAGTGGTAGTAGTACTATGCAGATTGAACGAGGATGGCGGGTCAACTCGAATCGAATAAAACAATTGACAGGGGCAGCAAATCAGAGCAGAACCCGAGAAGAACCCACCCACCCAACGGAAATCTCTCGGGCCCTGGACGAAAGATCGGGGCTTTCTTCCTCCTCGCACCTGACCAAGCTCTCCAGAACCAAATCGCATCAAATCGGACCCATGGCTCGCCCAGCCCGCCGCTCCCCCATTCGCACGCACTCACGCACGGCGTGTAGGACGGGGCGGAGACTACCAAACAAACAGCCCGAGAGGCAGGGGAAAGAAGAGAGGAGCGGGGAGCGGAGCAGGAGCTAAGTAGTCGCGGCGGTACCTGCGGCAGGTCGGCGGTGGCCGTCGCGGAGCAGCGGCAGTCGACCCCCGAGTGAATCCGATCAGGCGTTGCTTTCAGGGACGGACGGACGGACGGCGGGCGCGGTGGAGTCCACGGAACGGAGGCGGCCGTGGGAAGCAACGGACGGATCCCGTCCTGCACCTCGTGCGGTCGCGTGGGGGAGACGGAGGGGAGGGGGAGAGGGAAGGTGGAAAGGTGCAGGGTTCCCTTCTCCTTCTCTGCGCCTGCCTTGCCTTGCCTTGGAGTTGGCGTTGAGGAGGGTGTAAGTTGAGATCGAAAGGAGGGAGGCTGGCTGCCAGTGTGCTCCACCACCTCCACCGTCGTCGCGACGCCCACGCGCACGCCCCGGCCCTTTGATGGCTCTGCTGACTCGCTTCTCTTTTTCGGGGAGTATTTTTATCACGGTGTGAAATGCCTTTATTGCGGTGGAGTTTATCACCCTACTACTACTAGTTTTAAATATTTTTCTTGCCCTGATCTAGTGATCTTGCTGTCAGTGAGAGTGGGGGACAAGCGGTAACTTTCCAATTGACTTGCAAGGCAGGGGATCCACTTCACCAGAGGAGGCCAGCCACGGATCTTCTACGGTTATATATATCTGTTGTCCGGCCGGTGCGCGTACCATGTTGAAGAATACTCAATTTATATTATGGGACGGAGAGAATACGATTTTGCACTTCACGGCTCTGCGGGGTACTCCGCTCTCGATGTACATACTCCCTCTTTTCCAGGCTCGGTAGGGTGAGTGCGGGTCTTATGTCCTCACTTTATGTTACTTATTAATGGAACTAAATAGCGCGCATATTGTCTCCCGGATTGAGGGCTAGAACCTGCGCACGCCCTAGAAACTCTAACCGGGGGAGAAGATCTCCCCCCACCGCCCTAAATTGCGAGAGCGGGGATGAGATTTGCATTGTCGTTATATTCGTGTAAATCGTAATTTAGAAATTTTATTTAATCGATCCTCGCTGCTATATACATGTAATAAAAAGTACTCTCTTCGTTTTAGAATATAAGATCGTTTTGCAAGCCAGCGGTCAAAGTTGTGTATGCGGAGATAAAGAAGGGAATTAACGGATCCAAGGTGGATAATCCAGCTCGGAGCAAGCTGTTGATTGGATGTATCTCCCACACACAAGACTGCCCTTTTTCATAGGTTACCAAGCTATGTGATTCTTTTTTCTCTCCATAGTTGTAGTAGAATCCTATGCTAGTGTTTGGCAGGGGGAAGTACCGAAGTAGGGTGGATAAGATGAGGAGAGCTGCGCACGTTGGATCCCTCCCAACGGTTGGTACGTTGGCGTTGCTCTCCCTCTGTCTCTCCTACCGTGCGTGGTGGCGTGGCTTGGCTTGCCTAGTTGGCTGGCTCCAAAAGCGACCGGGGAGCCGATCCGGAAGGGGCGGACCGTCTGGTCTGGTCTCACCGCGCGTGCCACTCACTCACCCCGCCCCCGCCCGGATGCGTGGTTGGTCGCACGTTTGCCATGCCACCCTCCGGTATACACCTATTTTACTCCATCCGTTTCAAACTTGCACTATAAAAATCATGATTTCTTTTGGGGAAAAGAAACATGATTTTCAAGAGACCATGGGCAATTTTCTTGTACTCCCTCTATAAAGAAAATACAAGAGCGTTTAGGTCACTCAAACGCTCTTATACTTCTTTACCGAGGGAGTATCTAGCAATGCCTATTTTGTATGCAAAGTGCGCCTCCCAAGACATAACGATATCTGATTTTGCTGGGCTTTTTATTCTCCTTTTTGTGAACCCGGCATTGTTTTAGTGGTTTTCGAAGAAATGACACGACAACAGCAAGAGTATATACAAAATATGTCCTATGGGGATGTGAATAGTGACATCGTGACAAAGAAATGTGAAAAAGGTTGTACAAAATTATGATGGCATTTTTTACAGGCCTCCACGGATGTCATTTCTAGGTGGAACTTTGCATGATGTTTGAATATATATTGATGTCCATCGACAAAATTTTGGTTTACTATTTTATTGGATTTTACTTTTCATCCGGTGATTTGAGCTCGGGACAGAAAATCCAACTAAACTTCTACATACACAAAATCATCACTTTTACATACACAAAATTAAACTAGAGTGTAAGAAATCTCCTTCCTTCTCTCGTCGGCGTCGCCGCCAATCCGCCCCGCCTCCAGTGGCCTTTGGGTCGTGGAGGTGCGAAGGATCTCGACCCCCCGCTGGCGGGAGGGACCTCATTCTTATTTTTGTGAGGTTCAACGTCTTGGTTAGTGTGGGGGTGGCAATGTCCCTCCGTACAAATAATGTCGCCGACATCATATCCTCGTCTCGATGGTGTGAATAGCGTCATCGGGGGACGTGCGAAGGCGTGTCTCCATCGGACCTCGCGTTGGTTACTAGACTAGACAAGATTGTCCTTCATGAAATTGGTGTCGAAGCGCTGGGGCTTAAAGCTTGATAAAAGCGAAGTGAGAGAAAAATGGCAATGTAGCATACGTTGACAGGACAGCGTGCAGTGCAAAGCACCCGGTCTATGCACGGTTTTGGCGCTTTTTTGTGTACTGATTGTTATTACTTAAAGCTAGAGAGAAGGCGATCGAATTATTTCGAGCGATTGATTGCTCCATATCGTACTGCATGCTTTGGACGAGTAAGCAATAAGTGTCTCCGTTTCCTCCCTTTCGTTGTAGATCGATCTTTGTGGCCTCGCTAGTCTCCTTTTCACAATATTTGTCCATGCAGAATTTCCACTTTTTTACCTGCTACTTAAAACGATTGTGGCAATTTTTCTTTTTGCAAAAAGGGTCCATATCTATTATAAAGGTTCGTGCGAGCTGAACGTAACTCATATGGTTCGAGTGGCGCATATAGTGACTTCGTCAATCTTAAAATATTGTGCCGACTCAGTATTTCGGATGTGCTCATAGATATAGGGTGTGCCTATGTGCGTTCATGGGGTGTGTGTATGTGATCAATTGTGATTGTACTGTGTTAGGAAAAGGTTCGTCGGAAATACAAATCACTTCAAACATAATAGAAATTACATCAAGGTCCATAGATAACAAACAACCACTATTGCCGCCCCAAACGAGCCACCGAAGCGCCACTATCTCCTCTCTCATATCGAAGTCGGTCTGACCTTTGTTGATGACAGCTGGGAAGTCTCTATGCGCGTGCCCCTAAGGCCAACGCCCCAGAGCCACAATCGTCACTTTTGAACCTTTGAATCAATATTTGAAGAACCTGAAACCAAATCTCATCATGACGTACGCACAACGAGAAACCCTAACCTCACCGCCCCGAGAAGTTAGAAGGAATCTACGCCAGAGCTCCGTCCAATCCGTCCCGATGGACAACTCAAGAAGGATCAGAGCCCGAAAGATTTACCCGAAGATGAAACATCTCCATCTGCCCAAGCACTGCCCCAAGACTAAACCTATCTACTAACTGGAGCGAGGCACTAGAATTCCCTTCCCCGCTACCGGCCGCCGAAGCGGCTAGCAGAGGGGAGGCAAAACCACGGGCTCGCGGACGGAGATTAAGAGGGGTAAGGCTGTGCGAGAGAACATTGTAACAATATTTTATTCAACTACAAAATGTTTGCCATATTTTACCCCTTATTTGTGACAATGTGGAGGTTTTTTACTCAATGTCACTTTATTCCTTAAAATGAAAACTGGATTAACTTAGATAGCTTGGATGAATAAGGGTATGTATACACTAATTCATGTCAGATTTAATCAAATTCAGTAACGAATGTGTCAATTTTTAGCATGGCTCCACTTTCTTGGTTTGGAGAATTTCTTTGATAAAATTGGTAGAAGCCGTCACAAGGTCACACCAAGTGATAGTGTGCAGATTTTTCGTAACTGGGTAAACATTGTCACAAGGTTAACACTATGGGGAAGTGAAATTTACTCAAAAATATTTGCTCAAGAAATTAAAACAAGTGGCAATCAACTAACAAGTGGAGTATTATTTTACGCAAAAAAATAACAAGTATTATATTCTGAAAAAACCTAATTAACAAGTATATGGTACGTACACTTTCTGTATGTTCTATGGAGAAATTAAATTAAACTCAAATGCAACCCAAGTTACAGGTAACGACCAAATAAATATCCAAGCCAATTTGCGCCTATCCTAGCTAACTTGGCTGCATGATTTGCTGCTGGTGGCTGCTTGCCATCGTGGAGACAGGCCGTCGGGATCGCCGCGTGTACAATGATTGTTATGGGTGATGATTGCTACGTTTCGATTCATATGTCATATACATGTGTGTAGTGCAATGCAAGGTAGTGTGAGATCGTCTTGATAGATGTGTACGCGCGTACTCACCTGAATGCAACGCATCGAATGATCAAGGTGCCGATCAGGATCAGTCGGGGAGACTGACGGGTCCAATCAAGAGCACCTAAACATCATTAATCCGATGTGTTTTGCTTTTCCAACAACGTCAAGTAGACGCACAATGATACTGTAATACGCTATTTCCTCACGAAATTGTCGATGCATATATTTGATCTAGTTGCGCACTGATTGAATTCAACTATGCATGCATTGCATTGCACTTTTCGGCTGGGTTTTTGTCCAACCGATCCACATCGTGAGGTGGATAACAGGAACAGTCCACCCTCTACTTTGCCATGTTGAAGGCCATGTCACCCGCTTTCGTGTCGTCTGCAACAACTGGGGCTCGGACAGTATCGAAACCGCGGCCGGGTCATATTATAAAACTGTTCGACGATGACCTTGATTATGATCGGACAGACGGCTAATCGCCGTCGAGATCTTTGCTGCCGGACCTGCTCCGGATTTGCGTGCTTGCACGTCGGCGTGAGCCGTCGGTTGAGAGGCTTGGAACTAATTGATAATTGCATGAGCAACCATTGCTTGATTAGCATATAACTATGATAATTAGTATGCATACATTACACACACACACACACTATTTTGAAATATATTTTTGAGTTGCAGACAATAATTTGATTGGTATAACCGATTGCCGTTCGTCTTAATAAACGACGTTACAACCAATCATCTTTGTAAGATGCTACAGGATCAATGGATCCACACAGCATGCACTGGATATTTATTCAGATTAGCTAGCTGTTGCTACCTCAGATTAATCATGGCGACAAGTCGACCGTTACATACATGAACTGGAAATATATGTACAGATACTACTTGCAAGAGAATATTCATAAGAAATGGAGCGAGTGCGACAGGCCAGCATGACGACGCGCGTAGCAGCAGCTTGAGATTTATTTACAAAATGTATGATGGCTTTATATAATGGTTTGATTAATCAGATGTACCTCCATTGCGATTGCGAATCATGTGGGCGTGAGTGGCAATATAGAACGCGAAATTCAAATGATATACTAGTGCTTCTGTCAGGGTATGAAATGAAATGATATAGTACCTGAGAGAGAGGGAAAGGTTGGGTACAGATGATTCATTTGTCGGCCGCACAACCGAATAAAACGCGTTGCTTGCTCCTGGACACTCTTGATTAAATTTTTGGTCCCTGAACAGCTTTGATGATATTGTTCATTATCGCCAGATAATAATAGAATGGAACCCAATGCGTGTGGTCATGTATCGAGAAAATGTAAATGTCCCCCCGTCAAACTTGAGTGTGGGATTCCACTGTAATTTTACCAGAAGCTGATTTTGGTAGGTCTGTATACGGTGAGATTATTAGGGAATTTTGTAAGCGCTAATGGAAAGGCTCACTTCATCGAGGGAATTTTGTATGCATATTTCTTAGCACGGTTTCATAGATGTTTTGCTGATGTGTTACACTCACTTCTTTGCGTTGGTGTCCAAAACACTCTTATATTATGAAACGGAGGGAGTAATAATTAATAAGATAGAGGGAGGGGTTATAGCTTACCAGTGCTTTGTGATGTACACGTGCTAATCATGCCACATAAGCAAAAAAATGGCATGACACAACAATTAAGGAGGAGAGAGAGAGAGCATTTTGGTCCTGGGAAAAACCAATGTCAAGTAATAATTTTAAAAAAATTCCTACGCACACGCAAGATCATGGTGATGCATAGCAATGAGAGGGGAGAGTACCGTCTACGTACCCTCGTAGACCGTAAGCGGAAGCGTTATGACAACGCGGTTGACGTAGTTGTACGTCTTCACGATCGACCGATCTAGCACCGAAGGTACAACACCTTCGCGATCTGCACACGTTCGGCTCGGTGACGTCCCAAACTCACGATCTAGTAGAGCTTCGAGAGAGAGTTTCGTCAGCACGGCGGCGTGATGACGGTGATGATGTTTCTACGGGAACATGGTTTCGCCTAAGCACCGCTATTATATTACCGAGGTGGATTATGGTGAAGGGGGGCACCGCACACGGCTAAAAGATCAATGATCAATTGTGTGTCTATGGGGTGCCCCCCTCCCCCGTATATAAAGGAGTGGAGGAAGGGGAGGGGGCCGGCCTCCTAGGCGCGCCCCAAGGGGAGTCCTACTCCCACCGGGAGTAGGATTCCCCTCTTGCCTTGTTGGATTTAGGAGAGAAGGAAGGAGGAGGGAGGAGGAAGGAAGGGGGGGGGGGCTCCCAATTCAGATTGGGCTTGGGGGGGCGCGCCCCCTCCTTTGCTCTTTCCCCCAATAAGGCCCATATACCCCCCCGGGGGGTTCCGGTAACCTTCATGCGCTCCGGTATACTCCCGTTTTCATTCGGAACCATTCCGATGTCCAAACATAGGCTTCCAACATATCGATTTTTACGTCTGGACCATTTCTAGACTCCTCGTTATGTCCGTGATCAAATTCGGGACTCCGAACTACCTTCGGTACATCAAAACACATAAACACGTAATACCGGTCGTCACCGAACGTTAAGCGTGCGGACCCTACGGGTTCGATAACTATGTAGACATGACCGAGACATGTCTCCGGTCAATAACCAATAGCGAAACCTGGATGCTCATATTGGTTCCTACATATTCTACGAAGATCTTTATCGGTCAAACTGCATAACGGTATACGTTGTTCCCTTTGTCATCGGTATGTTACTTGCCCGATATTCGACCATCGGTATCTCAATACCTAGTTCAATCTCGTTACCGGCAAGTCTCTTTACTCGTTCCGTAATGCTACATCCCGTAACTAACTCATTAGCTACATTGCTTGCAAGGCTTATAGTGATGTACATTACCGAGAGGGCCCAGAGATACATCTCCGACAATCGAAGTGACAAATCCCAATCTTGATCCATGCCAACTCAACAAATACCATCGGAGACACTTGTACAACACCTTTATAATCACCCAGTTACGTTGTGACGTTTGGTAGCACACAAAGTGTTCCTCCGGTATTCGGGAGTTGCATGATCTCATAGTCATAGGAACATGTATAGTTATGGAGAAAACAACAGCAACGAACTAAACGATCATCGTGCTAAGATAACGGATGGGTCAAGTCAATCACATCATTCTCTAATGATGTGATCCCGTTAATCAAATGACAACTCATGTTTATGGTCAGGAAACATAACCATCATTGATTCAACGAGCTAGTCAAGTAGAGGCAAACTAGTGACACTTTGTTTGTCTATGTATTCAAACATGTACTAAGTTTCCAGTTAATACAATTCTAGCATGAATAACAAACATTTATCATGATATAAGGAAATATAAATAGTTCAAGTCCTCATACTGAAGCCTAAATAAGACACATCCTTTCTCACAGGCATGTATCTTCTCATAGGGCATCTTAAGAGCACGAAGGATTTTGTCTGACTGGTATAGGTATGGAGGTAGCACATGGCCTTTGGGTAGAAATCGTCCGAATATTGTCATCATCGCGTCGTAGCATTCTCTGCCCAAGTTGAATTGAGCCTTCAAAGCCATTATTTATGAGATGGCATCCAGCTGACAAAGCTCAGTGTGCTCGTAGAGAGGATGTTTTGAGGACTCCAACATTTCAGTGAAGGCCTTTGCAGATTCCTCCATCTCCTCGTCTGAGTCACAAGCATCGTCAAAGTCTTGCACCATGTCTGCGGTCCCGGTACCATGCTCGTCGGTGCGACGATGAACCACCTCGGCTCTGGCATGTTAGGCAGACTCACCATGTAATGTCCAGACCGTGTAACCAGGCGTAAAACCAAACTTCTGCAGGTCTTTACTCATTTCAAGCTTATCCCTCTTTTTATAGTTGTCGCAACAGGCACAGGGGCACCAGCTTAATTCCTTGCCATTTGCAAATGCGGCTCTAACAAACCCCTTGGTTTTTGTTAACAATTCCTCGGTCCAAACTTTCTGACTAGTGTAACCGGTGTACATCTATGCATGATCACTCATATTGACTTCCTACTGGGCACACAAGAAATATATACATAATTAAGCAAACCATATCCATCAGTTAATGGAGTTTGTCAGTTTTATTACGTCCATGCAACCTACACGCTAATAGGTAAAGATAGGTCCTAATCCCACCCGAGTATGTGTAGATTGAGTTCATTTTCCCATGCTCTACTCTGGATCCGACGCAAAATTTTGGCAGCACCTCCCCGCTGTTCTCCTGATACACGTCTCGGCAATAAGCAGAGAGGATGTGTACCCGGAGAACAACAGGGAGGCACTGACGAAATTCTGCATCGGATCCGGAGCAGAGCATATGGAAAAAGAACCCAATCTACACATACTCGGGCTGTCCATGGATAACGTTGGACAATTCGAAAGAATCACGATTATAAATATGCAAATGCATGCATATTTATAGATGTAACCCTTTCGAACAGGAGACGCATAGTGGTTACGCATACCGATGATTGACACATATAGCTAGCAAGTTCCATTTATCTGCATCTCCCCAAATAATTTATGCAGCGCCCTTCATATGCGGAGTGGCTCCTAGCAGATTGGGCTAGAGTAGAAATCCAGACTGCAGGGTCCGGCCTGGCCCAAAGCATACACACCAGCAGCGTGTACGTGCGTGCTCTGGCTGTCCTCTCCCGAGCGAGGTACAAATGCCAGTGATCTGGTGTTGCAGTGCAGACAGAAATGCAGCTGCTGATCGGTTGTGAACTTGTGATGTGTGCGTTCCATGCTGAACAGTTGGTCTGCCAAACTGCACGGCGCGGGCCTGACTGAGCCCGTCCGCATCCTAGTAGTACAGGCCGCCTCAGTTTCCATGGGCTCTGACACGGGCGGCGCCAGCCATGAGGATTCCGCCATGGCACGGAGCCTGCACCTCCGGTTTCAGCTCAGCACATGGCAGGAATGATACAGTAACAAGCACTGACAGCCTCAAAAATGTAGTAATAAGCACTGACGTAACGTGTGGCCTCCACGAGTAATTTATCCTCCAGACAGTAATTTAGATCACCCACAGCGTGAGAAGAGAGACACTTTCTCCATTTACACAATTTCTGCATCATCAACGGCACACACGATCTAGCTATGCAGGCAGGCACAAGGTCTGCCTCACAGGCTGACACAACCTAGTTTCTACATTTAACAAGAAACAAAAAGAAAAGAACAGAAATGGCCAAGCACTACCTGCAAAAATATGCAGATTTATCCCACCAGTCCCTATTCACAATTTCACACCATCCAACAGCCAATCTTCGTTTACCCGCCCCCATCCTAAAATCCTATGCTTTTTTATGTCACACAAGAGGAAACCTAGGAAGAACAACACCAGCCGGCCGAAGCGAATAAATAGGAGGGGGCAAAGCGGCTACCGCCAAGCTAGCCCTGGAGGAGAGCCTCCGACCCCCCGGGCATCGACCAGCGAGAGCGCCATGGCCAGCATCATCTGCTCCTCAAAGCTATCAGGGACATTGCCCGAACCGATGCTCGACACATCCGAAGCAGCAGCCGCCAAACTGGCAGCCCCGGCCTCTACCGTGATGTCGGAGCCGGCGCAGCTGGTGCTGGCCTCGGCCGCCTCCGACCACCCGTCGTTGTTGGAGTAATCCGCGCCGTCTCTTGCCTGCGGCGTTCTGCCGGTTGATGGTTCCTCGACCCTGGTGGCCGAGGAACTGCTCCCGGCTATGCTCAGGTCCTCTGTGAAGGACCTTTGTGACCTGCTGAGAATGTCGTGTCTTGATGTTTGGCAGGTGGCTGCGCTGGAAGGGTCTCCAAGCATGTGTTGTTGCTCGGCTAGAGCCGCGACCGCGCAGGCGAATCCACCAGGTGGAGCTGCTTCTGCTGAAGCGGCCCCAGACGCATCGTAGCATCTTAGAGGAAGTGTTGGTGGCACGGCACCTATGCTCCCCGGATTTCCTAAGGCTTCCTGATCCTGTTCATGGTAATTTTAGTAAGATGATTAGTACTGTCCTTTCCACCATTATACGACAAGCAGTGTCTACCAATAAGTCTAATGGTTTTTTATTCCTTGAAAACTCTATACAATTCTACTATGATGGAAGCCACCTACCCTGGCTACCCGCAGACATGACAATGATCGGCATGCATAACTTTTAAAGTAGGTTCATCACATATCAAGTGTTGAGCAGCAAATTTAGATTTATGTGAACAAGCAAGTTCTAAGTTAATTAGCAGTGTCTACGAATCAATCTAATGGTATTTTATTCCTTAAAAATTCTAAAAATCAACTGATGGAAACCACCTACCCTGGCTAGCCGCAGACATGACAATGATCATCATGCACAAATTTTTGAGGTAACACATGCAGGTTCACATATCAAGTGATGAGCAACAAATTCATATTTATGTGAATAAGCAAGTTCTAGGTTAATTTGCATGTAACTCAAAAGGACATTGAACCGACTGATGACCAATGATAGGACATATGATGATTAATGAAAAGCAGCTATTATGCGGATGGAGATGGTAAACAGCAAAACAGGTAGCTAGTATGGGTAAGCCGTATTATTAAGAATTCACACAATCAGCATGCTTACAAACTACCCTTTAAAAATTCATTTTAAGTGATGTGGCAGGAAAATGTGACCTATCCCTGTATACACCTTTTTGAAACTTAACAGATGAGCTCTTTAAGAAAAGAATGAAAGAAAGAAGTTATATAGATTAACGGTACTGGAAAATACGTTTAGCAAGAGGTCTCATTCAGCAATATCTTAACATACTTGCACAGAAAGCCAAATCGCTTCCATAAGCATAACTTCTTCAAGATCCATATCGAAATTATTATCCCTGCATTTTAAGGAATTCATCAATAATGACATTACAACAATACTATATAGACGAATATAGTTAGTACGAGGAAACAGGATGGCAGCAAGTGTGTTTTAACTTTTAACTAGCACATCTTTTCTTATGGTTTCCTAAGACGGGAACACTGGTTAGATGGCTTCGATTCTAACTCCTCAAAACGACAAAGAGCTAATGAAAACTAAAGCAAAACAACTAAAATGCTCAGAAAAGGGATTAACTTATTGCCTAATAGGGCCTAAGGAACGGGTGAAAACAGTACAATTCTGTTTTCAAGCCATATATATTGATCCTTAAAGCAGGTGCATTTCAGACTCAACAGACCTTTACTGGAAACGAAAGACTACCAAGCAATAGATGCTTCCACGATATTCCCATAGAGAACCCTCAGTTCAAGATGGATGTCTTAGCATTATAGCTCCTAGTAACGAAATCCACTGAACATAATATGTAGGTAGAGATTCTCATATTGTTTTAATACAATTAAACTGAAGATCTTCTAGAAAAGTCAAAGGCAGCAACACGTATATATGTAGTGCTTAGCTAAGGTACACCAAGAGTTGGGTGTATTAATTGATCACACAACAACCATTTAGCTTCAAGTAAAGAGCAGCATGATCAAGGTGCCAAGGGCATCTCGAAGATGTTCAACAAACTGCTACAGAAAAGAGCAGACAGAAATCTTAAACTGATAGCTATATTGTCTCCTCCATGGTACTGCCAAGACCTTACTTGACAACAAACAAGACAACATATAAGTATCTAGCTGACACATCCTGTTACTTATTAATTGCAAGGCAGACCATCACTATTGTAGCAGGTGGAGAGACTGCACAAAATTCTATCAGAAATTACATATAGTGAGCCGTCACATTTTATAATGGGGAATAAGTAAGGACACTTTGATTACGGATAAGTACAGGTGGTAAGCTATCGAATTCCCCAATTAGGTGCAACTGAGGATTAATTACTTTGCACACAAAACTTTCAGCGAGGGTCCAAACCACTGAAGCAACAATAATTACAGTACTTCAACTGAGCTTTATCTAGAGGGCACAAGCAATCCACAATTGATTGATGCTACATAGTCACACAACTTGAGCAGGATAGAAGGCAGAAAATGGTCAGCCAGTACATACCGCAACTGCCTTAAGCGTTCAGCATTCCTCAATAGCAGCTCCGAATGCTGTACTTGACCTGAGACCGCATCATTCCCTTGGGCACTGCTTGCAGCTACCAACAATATGGACATCGCCAGTCAGCAATTGCTTCGCAACAAAAAAAAACAGAGAGAGAAGCAGATAGCCCTATGGCAATCTACACACCTGGGGTGGACGTGCCACCAGTATCACAAGGTTCGACTCGTGCGGTCGTTACTTCGTCGGTCGAAGCAGCAACCTGCTTATTCTTGAGCCGCTCCGCATCGTCCTGGAGCTCCTGATGCCGCATCCTGATCTGCGCCTCGATCACCCTCTGCTCCTCCTACACACGATTTCGCAGCACCGCCCAATTATAGCAAAACTATAGCATAGAAACGAAAGCCGACACCAATGGACAACAGTTTTAGTACAGGCACTCACAATCTGCTCGACGCCCTTCTCCTCTTTCGTCTTGACGCCGCGGTACTCCACTGCGTAATTCAGCATCTTGCAGTACGGACACCTTATTTAGAAGTTAAGGAACAGCAACTACTTAAACAAGAATTTGCCATCGGGTGTGGTGTGGTGCACATGATTGTGACACCAGAACAAGAAACAGCCCTGGACAGCATGTACTATCCTAGGAAGAACCGATGATGAGAAGTGAGATAGTAGGATACTGTGTGGGCCGGCAGGAGGTGGGCGACTTCATCTGGAGGAAGCACTCTGCACGCAGGCAGGCAGGAAGCAGAGCAAGTCAAACACCATGCGAATTAAGGAAGAAGACATCCGTCTGGAATAATTCTCAAGGGAAACTAGCTGACTCACCGGTGCAAATCCCCTTGGCGCAGCACTTGGACCGGTTGAGGCTGGGATAGAACTGCAGGCGGAGGAGGGGGGGAGAAGCGCTGGTCAGAATTCTGCATCTATCTATAATCTATGGATCCACTGGAGGAAGAAGAGGAAGAAGAAGCTCAGGAGAGATTGGGAAAGGGGGCAGGAAGGACTGACCAGGAAGCAGATTGGGCACTCGTCGAGGTCTGGCCTGGGGTCGTCGGCGCCCGGGTGGCAGGGCGCGAGCTTGGCCTCGAGGATGAGGCGGCGCAGCTTCTTGAGGTCGATGTCCGGGTGCGGGTAGAGCCCCTGCGGCGCCGTGTAGCGCTCGTCCACCGGCGGGCGCCGCCGCCTCCCCCCCCCCCCGGTTCCCCCCCCCCCCCCCCCCCCCCCCCCAAGCCAAGCCAAGGCAGGCGGCCGGGCGGCGACCCGTGGACTAATAAATACAGTAGTAAAACCGCAAACAGCAGCCCGACCGTACCTACCCACCCCCTTCCGGCCTTAACCCCCACACCGTGGGGAGGATGGATGGATGGAAGCGGCGCCGAGGAGGACGGAGACGACAGAGAAGGAAGGAGAGACGGCAGTGGGAGGGAAGATTTGTCGCCTGTCGTGGTACGAACGATCTTCCTCCCTGGCTGGGTTTGTCAGTCGGCCGGAAGGGAAGGGAAGGCGCACGCATATGCGCGGCCAAGGCCAAAAGCGGATTCTTCCACGCTCCCCACCCTCCCCCTCTCTGATGATCTGATCCGGGTGGATGGATGGATGGATGGATTGGGTTCCTGGCTACGTACACAACATCTCTCTATCTATGACTCTATCTGTCTCTGAGACTTGCGCGTCTCTCTCTGCTGCTGCTGCTAATCCCTTCGTGTCTTGTTAAACCTCGCTGCGGGTGGGGCCGACCAAGTATCTTGGGCGCGGCTGATTCGGCGACGCGCGACGCGACGATTGGAAGCGTACAGCGGTGAGGTTGAACTGACCACCGGGCAGATGGCGACCGGCGGCGGGCTGGGAACTTGGAGGGAGGGAGGGAGAACCAACCCCGCAAGCGATTGATTGATAATCAAGCCGGGTCGCGTCGCGCCGGGAGAGTTGTGTGCTGCACCGGCCGCCGATGCCGCGTGGGTGACCGAGGGTTGGGGTTTGATTAAGATTTTGATTTTGACGGGTGGGTCGCTCACCAGCCCGCTCTCGCTCTGCAGATAGGCTGGTTGTAACCGGAGTATCATGTACTAGTATCATGCATATGATACTAAGTGTATGATATCATCTTTCTAATGCATAATAATGTTGTTATTATTATGATTTTTAGCGGATTTGATTGAGCCGGTTTTTTTTTTGGCCCATCTCATAAAACGCAGTTCGTTGGAGTTTTAAGGTATCTGTTAAAAATGTTGTTAACTGCCAGACCGCACGGCTTTATTTCGTACTAGCAGTAGTTGCCATTGTTCTTTGTGCTAGCTTTTTCTGGTGGAGCGAAGGCGGATGTGTTCCAGCGTGCATGGTCGCCGCACCGTGTGAGCATGGCAATTTCGTCACCTACACATGTCAATTTCTCAAATTTTGCCGTGTTCGCGTGAAGAAATTGTCATGCCCCCGCAGCATAAATTTTGACACAAAAAACCATTAACAAATGCCATGCTTCCTGGGGAACGCTCGCTAGCTATTGCGATCCAAATAGCAGGATGGTGTTTTGGCTCCTGATCGCAGGAGCTCCTGTTATCTGGGCGTCTAAATGTGTAGGGATCTAAGTCAGTTTTTTGACAAATTTATATCTATATCATCAATATAAAAAGACCTAAAAAAGATAGATCCAACTGATCTCGGCCATCAAACTAAGTCAATCCAACGGTCTAAACTGCTTTAATGGCGAGCGTTCAACGTGCAATTAATATTATACAAATTTTACACTAATCATAAAATTAGCACACAAATAATAGCATACATAATATCCGCGTGTAATTAATATATTGCCTAAATATTAACGTGCATTGCACATGCGCATTTACTAGTACAAAGAAGTATACATATCTAACAATGGATCCTATGGGGAGCGATATGAAGTGTGTCGTGATTCATGGCCTCACTCGAGTTTTTCAAGGAGAGACCACGTATATGCATCCTCCTTCTAGTCCGGCGGCCAGTGCATGCTAATCCCTCATGTAGCTCGAGTTCGACAACCGATGGTACACCAGTCAAGGGCATCTCAACAAGTATTGTGTCACATACAAACAAGTGCAATACTGATAACCAAGTGGCGCAACAATAAGACCTTGTAAGTGTTGTGGCCTGTTGATCTATGTGTTAGCCGTTTCATTGATCTACTCAATGCCGCAACTTGTTGATCATCCGTTGTCTTCCTTTGCTAGCCCAGGGCGTGCATGCGCGTTATACTACAAGACGAAGAACATGCACTTCATCTTTATGCGTTCTTGGATGAAGTTGAATGGGCAAAGCAAGTAGCTCACCGCTCTTGCCAATACCATCAAGACCGCCACAGCCAATGAAGATAAAGGTGATGATCCAACCGTTCCAACCACACAAGAAGGGTTTGCTCGGGCAAAGAAGGTGATTAGGAACCAAGGGAGGAAGTGGGAGTAGGAGAAGGAGAAGGGGGGTCGATTGTCACTGGCAAGATGATGGATAAATTCGAGGATATCATGATGAAGAAGGAGAAGGCATGTGACAAGGGCTATGATGCTATTTAAGGAGTCAAAGATGGCGGGCATGTTTAGCAAATTCATAGAGATGCAGAGAAGAAGCTCAAGCTTCAAGAGAAGAATTTTGAGATCAAGGTCGCTTTGGAGGACTTGAAGGTATTGTTGAAGCACTTTGGGCAAAATGGAGGGCCCCGAAGAGTGAGTCTATGCCACGGACAACCGACAGAATGGAAGCCGAAGAAATACATCTTTGACATGAGCAACCTGGCTATTAACTTTTTGGTATCAGTTAGATGTAAAAACTTATTGAATGTCTAATACTTTTTGGTTGTGATTGCATACGTTTGCAAGACTATGAACACGTATGCATAAATTTGTATTGATGTAGGTATTCATGTCAAACGGAGGAGGTCGGATCAATAATGGAAGTTTTGATGACTCCGATTAAATAGCTGGCTCCTCTATCCATATCGACGGACATGTCCCGGGCATGAACCTTGGTCGATGCAGGTGGGGCCGCACCACCTCGCCGCAGGGGTATCTCCGGCACAGCAACACCAGCTGATTCGGCAACAGGCGGCGCGATGATTGGAAGCGTACAACGAGGAGGTTCCTTTCCTTCCACCTCCGTTCCACCGGAGAGTTGTGTGCTCACCTGCTGCTGCTGGGTGAGTGACTGGGAGTTGCGAAATGATTTGGACGGGTGGGTGGGTCACCTCACCGGCCCGCTCGCTCCGTCGGGGGTTTATCGTCTAGTGGCAGCAGTTCCGGTTAACTTACTTAACCGCCAGCCAAACCGCCCAGCTTTTTTTAGTAGCTGTTCCCCGTTCTCTGTCGTGCTGCTTCTTTTCGGTTGCGTGGGCGGACGTGGATGCGTGCGGCCGAAGCTCCTCCCGATCCAGCGTCATGTCTCGCACAGTAGTATCTAATTTGTTCACTTGTTTACGCTTGCTTGTACGACTGCTACGTAGAGTATATAACTGTTTTGAAATAGAAACGTACACGTACTGCTGTTGGTTCTGACCAAAGGCACCACTAGCTGTTCATGTATGGTTGTACTATACGTTTTTAGCGTAGGCATTCACGGGAATGGACCGGACTAAGCTGCAGTCTTATGCTACAAGTATGTTTCTCCGTGCGAGGCTGGCGCGTGTGGGCATGCTCAGTACTACCTCCTTCCATTTCGAATTACTCGTCGCAAGTATTGATGTATCTAGATGTATTTTAGTTCTACATACATCCATTTCTGCGACGGGTAATTTGAAACGAAGGGAGTACTACCACTACATGCCTACATCCTATCTGCATGGTCACCACATCGTCTGTCGTCGCGCCGCTTCTTATAATCTTCTCTCGCCCGTGGAATGCATCTGGGACGATTTCTTCTTCGTTCTAGGAGCGATACCAGAGCATCTCTAACGGATCATTTAAAAGCTAGAGAGCATTCGGCCGAGTAATTTAGTGGACTATTTATACTTTACTACTTCCTCTGTTCTTAAATATTTGTCTTTCTAAAGATTTTAAATGGTTACCACATATGGATGTATATAGACATATTTTAGAATGTAGATTCACTCATTTTGCTCCGTATGTAGTCACTTGTTGAAACCTCTAGAAAGACAATTATTTAGGAACGGAGGGAGTAGTTTTTATCGGATCTAACCGATCTCCTAAATGTAATGGAGTAGTTTTTTTTGTCAAATTCATTTCATTTTTGGCCGCTGAAACAAATTTCATTGCTTCTTTATTTTATTGTACATCATCTTGATACACCGAGTGCATAATTCACCAATTCTTCTCCAAGAGAACCAATATAAAAAAATAAAAACCATAATTAGGCACTTTAACAGAAACTCAACTTCCATAACTGCTCCCACTAGTTGGATTAATTTTTTCTCCATGTCTTCATTTTGAACATTGTTGATTCTCTCAATTGGCTTCTCGAGCTTGCACCTTCTTTCTGCTTTGGTTCCATACAATTCGACATTGCATCATCTGTAGTATCATCTCTAGTCTCTACTCTAGCAAGGAGTGCACGAACATCTATCGAATTCCTCGCTATCAATAGATCGATGTACTCTTCTTCCCAATACTAAAACTTCCATCCATCCTACACACAATTTTGAGCAATCAACAAGCTGCAAATTTTCGACGAATCCGATGAACAACCGGACAACGAAGCACTCACCCCATCTTTTTTGCACTTGAAGAACACCCATCCGGGATGTTGCGGCATGGTCAAAACTCGGCGCACGATCTGCCACGGGCAGTCGTCACACTTGATGACCGGCAACGGGGAGCAGACGAACTGCCGGTTAGTGCCGAGCCCGCCCGACGGTCGAGCATGTCTTTGCCGGCAGTCCACCGACTAGTGAGATCCGAGCAATTAGAGAAAGGAGGCCATACCCAGATGAGATGCAAAGTCGTTGCTGGGGTTGTGTAGTTCGATACCCGACCAATCCATGACAAAGGTGACGGCGGCCGAATGCGTCAAATCTGGCGGCGGCGACAACCGTAGATTTGCCTATTTCTGTATCGGCGACGACGAGAGAGGCCCAAATCTGGGTGGGCGAGGAACATGGCGGGTCCTATGGAGCGTCGACGATGACGAGGGGTGGCCAACGGTGGCCGGAAGGGTGGCGTCGAAGTAGATGCGACGCGGAGGTGGGGTGGGTGCGGCCGAGGAGAAACATACTTTACTCGAGTAATGGGCGACTGCCTAAAAATAGGAGTCCATTAGGAGGCGGAGTAAAATTTTTACTTCTCTATTTGGTTTACCACTTCGGTTAGGTGCGGGTTAGAGAGGTGAAACCGAAATTTTACTCCTCTATAGCCGTTTAGGGGGTCAGTAAGAGACGCTCTAAGATTGTACTCACGTAGAGGCTTTCGGTAGAGGCGTAGAACGGTCTCGGGAGTTTTGTTTTTGAGGAATTCCAGGGAGGAGGTGAGGAGTTGACAACCGAGCTCGATTTTGGAGCTTAGTAGCCGACACCTGGGCGCGGCAACTATATCTTGCATTATGTGACAGTTTCTTCAGTTTCTTCTGTCACGGTAAAAGTTTTCCCCTGCGGTATAGCTATTGGGCCAGCCCATTTGCGGCCTTTTGTTTCCACGGTAGGTGTCGCGGTCGAGTTCGCCTGCTGTGCTTCGGTCGCTGGTTCACAGTTTTTTATTTTTTTTCCTTTTTACGTTTTTTCTTTGTTTCCTCGCTATTTTTCCATTTTTTTCTGTTTTCATTTTTTCTAAACGTTTTTCTTCATTTCTTCTTGATTTTCACTGGTTTCTCGTTTTTTATTTGTTTCTTTCTCGGTTTTATTGAATTTTTTCTTTTCTTTCTTTTTCTTCGGTTTTGTTTGTTTCTTTCTCATTTTCACCGATTTTTCTTTGATTCTTTGTTGTTTTATCAATGTTTCCATTCTTTTCATTGGTTGCTTTGGTTTTCTAATTTCTTTTTTTCTTTTTTCTTTATTAGTTTTCTTCAGTTTTTTTGGTTGATTTCCATCGGTTTCTTTATCGGTTTTCATTGTTTTTCATTTTATTTGCACTTATTTCTTAGATTTCCCTTTTCCGTTTCCTTTTTCTTCTGTTTTCTTTGTTTTATGGTTTTCTCGTTGTACTTTGTTTCCTTTACTTTTCATTCTAGATTTTTTGTGTAGGTCGAGAACACTTTTCTAATACTTGTTTAAATTTTTCATATTCAAGTTTAATTTTTTTAGTACACGGTCAACATTTTGTATGTACACGGTTTAATTATTTTAAATGTGTGGTTAAAATGTTTAAAGTACAAGTTTAACATTTCTCTAGTACACGGACAACATTTTTTTATGCACAATTTAAAATTTTTTCGTATGCTTGGTTAACATTTCTAAGTACAAGATTAATATTTTTAAATACATGGTTAACATTCTTCTATAGACATTTCAACAATTTTCAAATGCTTGAATAATGATTTTTCATATAAAAAATAACATTTTAATACTTTGTAAACATTGTTTTCGACACACATTTAACATTTTGCAAATGCTTGTTTAATATTTTTTGAAATACAATATTAACATTTTTTTGATACATGGTTAACATGTTTTCTATATATATTTAACATTTTCAAATGCTGGTTTAACTTTTTCAAATACCTGATCAATATTTTTTTAAATGCTTGATTAACATTTTTAAAATATGTTTTTAACATCTTAACATTTTTATAATACATGATCAGTATTTGTTATACAGATTTAACATTTTTCAAATGCTTGATTAGTTATTTTGAAATACTCATTTAACATTTTTTTTCAAATGCTTGGATCAACTTTTTAAAATACATTGTTGGTGTACATGAGAGACATTTTCTCTATACCCATTTAAATTTTTTCAATTGCTTGGTTAACATTTTTCAAATATTTTATTAATTATTTTTATAATATATTTATTTACAATTTTGGACGCAAACGCGAAAGTAAAAAATCGTGGGCGCGAGGAAGAACCTAACTGGGTCGGCAGATTCTGGGAATGCATGACGTGAGACGTTCTGTTGTCTGGCTCTGAGCGAGATATATCACGTCCCATGACTGGGATGGTCGTCGTCTATGCTGGGCAATATGGGTCCAGAGGGAGAGGTTTTCAGCAGAACTTCTATGGCTGATTTTTGTGTGATTTCTCTTTTGTGTTTGTGGTTCTTATTGTGTTTCTTTACCTTTTTTTGTTTTTCGTTTTGTTTCCTTTTTTACTGGTTTCCTTTTTTCCTTTCCTCTTTTTTTTTGAATTTTTGTGGGCTAGTTTTTTGCGCTTTTTGTCTGTTTTATTATTATTATTTATTATTTTCTTTCAATATATTTTGAACTTTTAAAATACATGTTTAAAACTTATCATAACATTTTTCTTACATTGTATAACATATTTAAAATATCATGAACGTTTTTATGAATGGGACGAACATTCTTTTTAAATCGGGTCATATTTTAAAATAAAACAAACTGTTTTTTGAAATGTTTGAACATTTTTTCGAAAAGTCACCAACACATTTGTAATGCTATTAACATTTTCTAAAAGTTGCGTGAACATTTTTTAAACACATGAGAAGCTATTTTCATTTTTTTTTCATTTCAGAAATGTAAGGAAAAATAATTGAAAAAAAGTCAGTGCTCCTTCTCGTTGTGCCGACTATCCTATATACCTAAGAGAATCATCCCCACTAATTTATTTATCTCAACATACAAGAATGCCACCTCACCATATGATTATGAATGAGATAAGATCCACCTCTAAGAGAGTCATCCTCACTAACTTATTTATTTAAACATTCAAGCATGCTACCTCACAATAAAATTATGAATAGGATATGGTCCACCTCAATATGTAATCATGTTTCAGGAAAGACCCACCACAACATTCAAACATGCATGAGAAAATGTTTACCATTTAATTATCCTACTTATATTCAATACATATCCTTACAACTATACATAGTCCAATATAAGAAGTCATATGTATTTTTAATTTGGTTCTCATGTTAACGAAGTGCTTCAGGCAAGGGGGTGCGGGGTCCATCTCGGATAAAGAGTGTGATAAAGCGCTGCCCGCTCCGTGGACTGTCCTCATGTCAAGAGCGAGAGAGGAACTCAATATGCGCGGCTGGGCTGGCCCAAATAAGCTACCTCGCCCAATTTTTTTTATTTATAATTTCTGGAAAATTAATCAATTATTTAAGAACATCAATTATATAAATAATGATTTTGGAAAATGATAACATCAATACAAAAATCTTCATGAATATAACAGAGTAAAAAAACAGAAAACACCACCAAAATAAACAGAGAAGCATGCCAATAAATAAATAAAATAAAATTAACACCATTGAACCCAACTGCTGGTCCCTGCTAATGGGTCGGTCCATCTCGATTTGTATGAATTATTCTCTTTTCTTCTCTATGAGGTTCCCCTTATGAGGGCGTTTATTGATGGCCACTTGTATTTCTACATGGAAGGAGCTACTGCTCAAAAAATTAACAAAACCATATAAATCCATTTGGTAGGAATAAAACAGAAAAATACCAGTTTTGCAGGTTAGTTGAGCACACATCATCTCCCAGCAAAAGAAAAAGTTGAGCGCACATCATCATCTCAAGAAAACTCCCACTACTATGAAGTCGTAGACTAGTGAAAGGATTGATATGGTTGACTAGAGGGGGGGGGGGGGGAATAGGCAACTAACAATTTTTAACTTTTCTTTAACAATTTAAACTTTGCATCAAAGTAGGTTGTCTAGATATGCAACTAGGTGAGCAACCTATATGATGCAACAAGGATAGGAACACAAGCAAGCAAGATATATGAAACAAATAAGCTTGCACAAGTAAAGGCACGAGACAACCAAGAGTGGAGACGGTGGAGACGAGAATGTGTTGCCGAAGTTCCTTCCCTTTAAGAGGAAGTACGTCTCGTTGGAGCGGTGTGGAGGCACAATGCTCCCCAAGAAGCCACTAGGGCCACCGTATTCTCCTCACGCCCTCACACAATGCGAGATGCCGTGATTCCACTATTGGTGCCGTTGGAGGCGGCGACCGAACCTTTACAAACTAGGTTGGGGCAATCTCCACAACTCAATTGGAGGCTCCCAATGACACCACGAAGCTTCACCACAATGGACTATGGCTTCGCGGTGACCTCAACCGTCTAGGATGCTCAAACACCCAAGAGTAAAAAGATCTGCAAGGGATTAGTGGGGGGAATCAAATATCTCTTGGTGGAAGTGTAGATCGAGGCCTTCTCAACCACTCCCGAGCAAATCAACAAGTTTGGTCGGCTAGGGAGTGAGATCGGGCGAAAATGGAGCTTAGAGCAATAATGGAGCTTAGGGGTGGAAGAGGTGCGTCAACGGGGAAGAAGGGGACCCCTTATATAGTGTGGGAAAAGGATCCAACCATTACCCACCAACCAGCCCACGGCCAGCGGTACTACCGCGCCTGCCAGCGGTACTACCGCAAGGCCGCGCGGTACTACTGCTTGCAACCAAGCGGTACTACCGCACGGCTGTGCGGTACTACCGTACCGACCCACGGTACTGCCGCAACCCCAGCAACAGAAAAGATAAACAGACGCGCAGGAGCTGGGGGCGGTACTTCCGCACGCGCGGTACTACCGCGCCCCCATGCAGTACTACCGCAAGGCAAAAACCCCCAGCCAGGGGAAAGGGAACTTTCGTGCCTACTACCGCAAAGAAACGGAAGTAGCAAAAACCCGACACAGTAGTACTGCCGAGGGGCGGTACTACTGCCTGACTGCATAGCGCGGTACTACCGCTCGGCAAAAACGGTACTACTGCGGTAGGTGCGGATGTAAAAAAATTACATCCGCCCCTACTACCGCAAAGGGGCGACACTAGCCTGGTGGGCAGCGGTAGTGCGGATCCAGGGGAGCGGTACTACCATGGGCACCTGCGGTACTACCGCGCCACCACGCGGTACTACCGCGGATGCCTACGGTACTACCGTTTTCCTGGGAGCAGTACTACCGCAACCAACCACAGCAGCCAGACAAGGGAGGCAAGAAAACGGAGGAAGCTCCAAGGAAAAAGGAGGGGACAAGAAGGAGACGTGTACGTGATGATTCCACCCAAACCTTTCCAACGCGGACCCCCTCTTAATAGTACGGCTTTCCTACGACTCAAATCCACCAAAAAGAAACATAGAAAAGACGCCGTCTTCATCAGTCTTCGAGGGGCACCCAATCGTCTTGTGCCTAGCAATGAAGTGTCTGGAATACTCAAGGCACACGATTAGTCCGCAAATGCGTTGTCATCAATCACCAAAACATTTAGGGATAAATATGCCCTTACAATCTCCCCCTTTTTGGTGGATTGATGACAATACGGGATTTGCACAAGGAAAATAAAATTAAGTAAATGCAAACCCCTCCTCTCTAGAATATAGACGTGCTCCCCCTAGATGTGTGCCACCTAGAAGAGTGCTTTGGACTGCACGGCACACGAATACTAGGATCAAAGCTCCCCCTATATTATAGAGACAAGGCATATCTATCACTAGACAAGATAGCACACACATAAGTTAACTATGATAGATAAAGTGCATATGTCTTACACCATATGAGGAAAGGACTCGAAAGCACAAACCAAACAAGAGCACACAAAGCGAACAAGCACAAACGAGGTCCAAAAGACAAAGCAAATAAACGCACCAAGCACGACACAACACAAATCCCTACACTCTCTCCCCCTTTGGCATCGAGACGCCAAAAAGGCAGATAGGACACCTACGCACACGAGGTGGCTCAGGCAGAGAAGTCGTCCCACTGCTCCTCGTGCTCCTCGTCAGACTCAGCGGCGGGGATAGTCTCCTCGAAGTCATCCTCTGAACTGGTCCACTTGTATCCCTGCTTTGACATCCAGGCAGCCTCAGGTGTGATGATGTCCTCAGACCTGCCAGACACATCCTCTCCAAAGAGCCTCATAACCTTCTTGTCATGGTGGCGACTCTCCTTGTCTGCCACGTGAGCCCTGTATGTCCCTTGGCCTGCATGCAGAAGAGAGTCTTCATCATGTCCTTTAGCTTCTTGGCCCATGACGGCTCAGAGGAAGGAGTGGTGGACCTAGCAGCACGGTCCTCAGCAACATTCTCAGCAGCAGCCTCCTCCTCACCAGCAGCCCTCCTAGCAGAAGAGGCCTCAGCACGGGTAGTGGTGTTGGCCCAGTTGGGCTTGACGCGGAGCCTGATGGACTCATGACTAATCCAGTCTGGAGCAAGGAACTCATCACCCGGGTACATCTTCTCCCAAGTGGTGGAGAGCAGCAGAAACATGTACGGTCCATAGATAGGTACCTTGCGAGTGAACACCGCAAACTGAAGCTCACACCACATGATGTGTGAGACATCAAGTGCCTGGGTCTGAGAAGAGCGTGCCTCTGCACACAGGAGCAACATGTCCACTAGATATGCATGGACCTTGTCCTTGTCGCCAATGCGTGGGAACAGAGTGTTGCGGAAGATGCGATGCATGATATACAGAAAGGAGTTTAACACCCAAGTTGACTTGCCATTGGGGAGCACCTTCTCAACAAGGAAAGGCTGAAGCAGGTTCTTGTTGGCAGACTCAGAGTTGGCATGGGGGCGAACACCAACGGGGGTGTGAAGCCCGTCATCAGGAATGTGCAGCAGATCCATGAACTCTTTCCATGTGGCAGACAGCTGACGGCCATTGGTCATCCAGGTCATCCTCCGCTCCTCCCCGGGATGAAAGTACACTGAGGCAAAGAACTGACAGATGAGCTCAGGGTCATAGTCATGGTGAAAAGAGATCACCGGCTCAATAGCAAACTGCTCCACCAAGTCCAGAGCCTCTCCAAAATAGTCACGAAACTTGTCCTTCCGCATGTGATGCATGTCTATCCACTTGACATCCACGAAGGTATTCTGCTTGCTCTTGATCACATCCAGATAGATGAGAACCTGTTGCTTGTTCTAGAACATCTCAGTGCCTCTGAGCACAGCCCGAGGAGTCATATAGGGATTGATCCTCCGGCGTTCGACATACTCAGAGACAGAAATCTCGTCCATGCCCTTAGCAGGTTCCTTTTGCTTGCTGGCAGTGGTCTTGACATTGCGCTTGGGGGCATTGGAGCCCTCTGGGGCTTCATCTTGGGGGTTGCGCAGACGCTTGGAGCCAGTGTCACGACTGGGATTGGAACGGCGAGAGCCACCACCTGAGACACAAAACGCAAAACACCCACAACAGCCAAGAGGGATTAATGCAAAGACCACAACAAAGCAAGAGAAACAAGCAGAAAGCACACATGATAAATGCCTAGAGAGAGATTTGATCCCTACGGTAGTACTGCCAAGTGCTGCGAAGCTAAGATAGTAGTACTGCTCTTAGACGCGGTAGTACCATGCAAGGTCACGGTAGTACCGGGTCTAGGAGCGGTAGTACGACCTTAGCGCCTCGGCTAGCACGGTAGTACCGCGTCTGTTGAGCGGTAGTACCGCACGAGCTAGTACGGTTGTACCGCACCTGACGGGCGGTAGTACCGCAAGAGCCGTAGTACCGCACATCAGACACGGTAGTACCGCACCGCGTCAGTTCTGAACAGGTTCAAATCTGAGAAAAGCCCGCGAAACCACGGCGGTACTACGGTTGGACAAAGCTACCACAAGACAACATATCAAGTATGATTCCTACGCATCACGACTCTCCTACATCCTACTCTTGCATAGATTTGGCCTAAAATATCAAGAACAACAAGTTTCTCCCCAAAAACCTAGAAGCAAGAGAACAGCCAATAAAAAGAGGGATTTGGGGAAAAACCTTGGTCCATGGCAAGAGGAAGTGGTGGGGAACGATCCCACGGGCCGGAATCCGAGGAGAGTGGCCGGAGACGGAGATCCGGCGAGGGCCTCCGGCGCCGTTCTTGAGCGAGAGAGAGAGAGAGACGTGGGAAGAGAGACAAATGAATGGGTATGGGGAGTTGGAACTCCCCTGCCCGAGTCATAACCCCCACGCTCCCTCGACGACGCGGTAGTACCGTGCCCCGACGCGGTAGTACCGCCCAGCGCGGTACTTCCGAAGTACCGCACCTGAGCGGTAGTACCGTCCTGTGGCGCGGTAGTACCGTGCCTCCCAAAGCGGTAGTACCAAGGCCAGACGCGGTAGTACCGTGAGCTCAAAAAGATGCACGTTTCGAGCACAAGAAAAACTGGATCTTTGCACAAACACTCCGAGCCAACACGACACCACAAGACCACGCAACACACAAAGCCAGAAAGGCACACGACAAACGAAACAACCACGAGATACCACCTCTCCAAAGAGAGGGCGGTGGCCGTAGCCACCTATGTTTGAGTCAATTGGTATGGCACCGTGAAGAATTATCCTTGGGTCCATGACCAAAACTCGTCTTTGAAGCACAAGTACCATCAAACATGGCTAATGTGAAAGACTTGATCGATTCATGCATAATGGGGGGAGGGAGAGTTCATTGAGAGAACATCACTCCCCCTATGTCCATGCCTACATCTAAATAGGACAACACGTTGAGTATGGTGGGGTGTGCAAGGGTTCAAGTGATAGAGGCTAAGGTGTCCCGATGTTTCGATGAGATGGTGGCTATCGTTTTCTGTGGGAGTCGACCTTGACGATCCGACTACGAACGTGCGAGACATCGCGCCTTAGCAATCGCTAAACCAACTTCCGAGGGTTATTGACCACGCCGGAGCACGATCAATCTGACCACGAGGGTCTGTTTCCTGCGAGCAAACGAAGAACAAGCAAGAAACTGAGATTGCAATCGGGATATTGCGAATATAAGATGAAAGCTTTATTGATCAAGGTGGGGTTCTGTGACGTCTTGGTCTGGTCGTTGGACACAAACGAAGTACGCGAAGTTGCAGCTATGGCGAACTTTTAATCTAAACAAAACCCAAAGTCTAAACGACGCCCTAAGGGCTGTATATATGGAGGAAGAGGGGGGAATTTCGTGGCCCTTGAGGGTGGGGTCCGAAACCAACCCTAACTCTTGTTTCCCCACACATACGGACTCTAAAAATAGCCTATACTTAAGTATTTCGAAATTACATGGGCCTGACCCATTAATAAGGTGACGCAGCACCTAAAATAGTCTATGGACGAATATTATGAAGTGGCATCTTGTATATTTCGTCCAAGGCTTCATGTACTCCTTATGGCGGCTTCAAAGTCCTGAAACCATCACTTGTAACTCCGTTCTTGATCCCCTTGCGCATGCCATCAACTCCATGCGTGTTCTTGCTCCAATGTTCATCCTTCTCCAAGCTAGGCCCTTCATTTGTAAGCAAAACAAATGTATCCAATTTAGACAGCATCATAATCTCATGAACATTAGAATCATTACCAAGAAACGAAAGTACCTGGTAATTTAATTGGCGTGCGCGAGCTCTAGTAATTGGTCCAGTATATGTAACAGTAGGGGCTGTGGGTGTAACAATGGTATTGATGTCCTCATCATCCTCCCCTTCTTGAAATGAAGTCGTCCTCGACGGAAGCGCATCTTCCTCACCCAAATAAGGCTTCAAATCTGCAATGTTAAAAGTGGGACTAACCCCAAAATCTACAGGTAGCTCAAGTTTATATGCATTATCATTTATTTTCTCTAACACCTTAAAAGTACCATCAGCACGTGGCATTAGCTTTGATTTGCGCAGATTAGGAAATCTATCTTTACGCAAATGTAACCAAACAAGATCTCCAGGCGCAAACACAACATGTTTTCTACCCTTATCTCCAGCAAGTTTATATTTAGCATTCATACGCTCAATGTTTTCCTTAGTTAACTCATGCATTTTTAAAATCAATTCAGAACGTTCTTTAGCATCAAAATTAACCTTCTCTGAAGATGGAAGAGGCAACAAATCAATAGGTGCACGAGGTAGGAAACCATACACAATTTCAAAAGGGCACATCTTAGTAGTAGAATGCAATGAACGATTATAAGCAAATTCAATATGAGGCAAGCATTCTTCCCACATTTTCTTGTTATTCTTCAAAACAGCCCTAAGCATAGTAGACAATGTTCTATTGACTACTTCAGTTTGTCCATCAGTTTGGGGGTGACAAGTAGTACTAAAAAGCAGCTTAGTCCCCAACTTAGCCCATAAACATCTCCAAAAGTGGCTAAGAAATTTAGTATCACGATCTGAAACAATAGTATTTGGCACACCATGTAAGCGAATAATTTCACGAAAGAACAAATCAGCAACATTAACAGCATCATCGCTTTTATGACATGGTATAAAGTGTGCCATTTTCGAGAACCTATCCACGACAACAAATATGCTATCCCTCCCCTTCTTTGTTCTAGGTAAACCTAAAACAAAGTCCATAGATATATCCTCCCAAGGAACACTAGGTACAGGCAAAGGCATATATAAACCATGAGGATTGAGTCGTGACTTAGCTCTTTGACATGTAGTGCAGCGAGCAACAAAACGCTCAACATCCCGTCTCATCTTTGGCCAAAAGAAATGTGTAGCAAGTATATCCTCCGTCTTCTTGACGCCAAAGTGTCCCATTAATCCTCCTCCATGCGCCTCCTGCAACAACAAAAGACGAACGGAGCTAGCTGGAATGCATAGCTTGTTAGCACGAAACACAAATCCATCGTTAAGAACGAACTTGTTCCAAGTTCTCCCTTCCTTACAATTCTGCAATACATCTTTAAATTCAGCATCATGAACATATTGATCTTTGATGGTCTCCAAACCAAATATTTTAAAGTCAAGTTGTGAAAGCATAGTATAACGACGAGACAAGGCATCAGCAATAACATTTTCTTTACCCTTCTTGTGTTTAATGACATAAGGGAAAGTCTCAATGAATTCAACCCATTTAGCATGTCTACGGGTTCAGTTTTGCTTGACTTTTAATGTGTTTCAAAGACATTCATGATCAGAATGTATAACAAATTCCTTGGGCCATAAATAATGTTGCCATGTTTCTAAGGTCCGAACAAGAGCATATAATTCTTTATCATAAGTAGAATAGTTCAGACTAGGCCCACTCAATTTTTCAGAAAAGTATGCAACAGGTTTTCCATCTTGTAATAACACACCTCCTAATCCAATTCCACTAGCATCACATTCAAGCTCAAAAGTCTTATTGAAATTAGGAAGTTGGAGTAAAGGAGCATGTGTCAACTTATCTTTCAATACCGTGAAGGCTTCTTCCTGTGCGGTACCCCAAACAAAAGGCACATCCTTCTTTGTAAGCTCGTTGAGAGGTGCAGTAATGGTGCTGAAATCTCTCACAAAACGCCTATAGAAACCAGCGAGGCCAAGGAAACTCCTCACTTGTGTGACCGTTTTGGGCTGCGGCCAGCTCTCAATAGCTTCAATCTTGGCTTTATCAACTTCAATTCCCTGTGGAGTAACAACATAGCCAAGAAAAGATACTCAGTCGGTGCAAAAGGTGCACTTTCCAAGGTTTCCAAACAAACGTGCATCACGTAGAGCAATAAAAACAGCACGTAAATGTTCCAAATGTTCCTCCAAAGATTTGCTATAAATCAATATGTCATCAAAGTAAACTACCACAAATCGTCCAATGAAAGCACGTAAAACTTCATTCATTAACCTCATGAAAGTACTAGGTGCATTAGTTAACCCAAAAGGCATGACTAACCACTCATATAATCCAAACTTAGTTTTAAATGTTGTTTTCCATTCATCTCCCAATTTCATACGAATTTGATGGTATCCACTATGCAAATTAACTTTGGAGAATATTGTAGAGCCACTCAATTCATCAAGCATATCATCTAACCTAGGAATAGGATGACGATAACGAATAGTAATATTATTAATGCCTCTACAATCAACGCACATACGCGACGTACCATCCTTTTTCGGCACTAAAATGATAGGAACAGCACAAGGACTAAGGGATTCGCGTATATAACCTTTGTCGAGCAGTTCTTGTACTTGACGCATAATCTCCTTCGTCTCCTCTGGATTGGTACGGTATGGTGCACGGTTGGGTAGCGAAGCACCGGGAATTAAGTCAATTTGATGCTCAATCCCTCGAATAGGTGGTAATCCCGGTGGCACGTCTTGTGGAAAGACGTCAGCGAACTCCTGCAAAATGTTAGTGACAGCAGGGGGCAAAGAGGAAGGCACGTCCTCGAATGAAAATAATGCCTCTTTGCACACAAAAGCATGGCAAACAGATTTGCTAAAATCTAGCTCATCAATATCAGATTTGGTGGCAAGTAAACATGCACTTTTCAATTTAATTTTAGAAACAACAGTAGATGGTTTATTCTTAGGCTTCATTTGGTGCTCAAATTCTTTTGCCACAATCTGATTTTCACTCTTATTTGTCTCCTGTTTTGCTTTATTAGCTCTATTAATATCATCTTTCAAAATGGAATCAGGAGTCATAGGAAGCAAAGTAATATTTTTATCGTTATGAACAAGAGTATACTGATTGTTTCTACCATGGTGTACAGAATTTTTATCAAATTGCCATGGTCTACCAAGTAATAAGGAACATGCTTGCATAGGTACCACATCACAATCAACATAATCAGCATATGTAGAGATACTAAAATGCACACGAACAGTACGTGTTACCTTAATCTTGCCGCTGTTGTTGAACCATTGGATGTAGTAAGGATGTGGATGTGGTATTGTGGTGAGAGATAGCTTCTCCACCATCTCCATGCTAGCCAAGTTATTGCAGCTCCCTCCATCTATGATCACGCGGACAGAACGTTCCTTCACAACTCCCTTTGTATGGAACAAATTATGCCTCTGATTTTGCTCAGCTTGTGTAACCTGCACACTCAAAACACGTTGAGAAACTAAACATTCATACCTGTCAGCATCTTCAGGAGCCATGTATTGCATCTCATGATCAGAATCGTCTCCACCGTGTTCGTCACGTGTAATAAGAGCCAAAGTCTCCTCATCATAGTCACTAGCGGACTCATACCCACCATCCTCAGTAACAATCATCACACGCTTAGATGGGCATTCTCTCACATAATGACCTCCACCCTTGCAACGTCGACAAATAATATCATGTGTTTGCCCTGTTGATGCCATGGATGAAGAAGAGCTCTTTGCAGGCCCAGAAGGTGTGCTCTTGGCAGATAGTGGTGATTGTGCCTGCTTTATTGTATCATGGTTGGAGGTGGCAGCCGACGGAGGCGCCGGTGTAGCAGAACGTGTGGAAGTAGATGATGCACGTGGTGTCCATGATGAAGGTCGACCTGCAGAAAAGTTAGTCCACGCCAATGACTGCCGATCCTGCACTTCACGTTCAGCTTTACAAGCAAGATGGAATAAACGAGTGATACTAGTATACTCCTTATACTCTAGAATCGTTTGAATCTCTTTATTTAATCCACCCATAAAACGTGCAAGAATAGCTTCATTCTCCTCAACAATACCACATCTAATCATGCCAGTTTGTAATTCCTGATAATATTCTTCTACAAAATTTTTTCCCTGTCTTAAGCGCTGCAATTTTTGAAGTAATTCATGTTGATAATATGGTGGAACCCAACGAGTACGCATAGCAGTTTTCAAAGCAGCCCAAGTAGCCGGAATAGGATATAATCTACAATGCTCAGACCACCAAACACATGCAAAACTAGTGAAAGCACAAACAGCAGCAGGAACACGTCTCTCCTCGGGATATTGTAAACATGTAAATCGTTGTTCAGTTTCTAACTCCCAAGTAAGATATATATCAGGAACATATCTACCCTCAAATGGTGGAATATTCAATTTTAGTTTAGGGAGATGGTCATGATCTCGTACCTGAGGGTGAGCCCTACCATTGCCATTATTTGCATGTGGACGACCTTGTGGTTGCTGTGCTAGTGGTGGCACGTAATTCTGATTTTGATCAACCTCATCCTCATAATCTCCCACATAATCATCCTCCTCCACATCAGCAGTAGGAGCCACAGAAGTATCAACAGCAGCACCAGCAGTTTGGCCTGACTGAAGAGGGACACGGCTTGCTCGGCGGAGGGCTGTTTCCCGACGTGGAGGTAGTCGGTGTTGTTGCTGTTGTTGCAGAGGTGCGGCAGGAGCAGCTGGTGGTGGTGGTGGAAAACGCGAAAGCAATTCAGCAAACTTGTTATCGAGCTTTGTTTCAAACGTCTTCTCCATGCCATCTATCTTCTCCATGGCCTCTTCAAATCTGTTTATCACATCTTGCACCTGTCCATTCATCATTTGCTGAAACGTATCATGAAGCTCCTTGTTCGTCAAGTTCTCCCAGTTAGTCTCATCGGCTTGTGATCCTGGCATGGTTAGCAGCAATAGAAACACACAAGAATATGATCCTACAGACTACTAACAAGTGGTGGTGGTAGCGGGTGTCACAAATCCGTCAAGCAAATCTCAAATTCTTACCAGTTCTTACCCAGCAGCAGGCGGTGATCGGCAACCGTTGTAGTCAAAACTCTCAAAAGCTTGGATAGAGCGATTGCCAGGGAGAGTCAAACGCACGATATAGATGTATGTGGAGCTGGGAAGGCTTATAGTATGGTAGCAAAAAGGGTCAGCAATAATCAATTCAGAGATGCAAAGTTGAATAAATGCTCAATGACGGTACTGTGCTGGTCCTAGGCTAGACCGTGCTAGAGACGCGAGCCTAGAACACTAACAAAATCACGACGCTGCACGTAAATAAGGGAAAAGCACACTCTGGAACTCTTTTTTTTTTCGCTCCTCTTTTTTTTGCGAAAAATCACTATAATGGCGAGTGTCTCAAAAATCTTCCCTCGTCAAACTGATAGGATGGGCACGAAATTTTTTTTTCACTTTTTTTTGGAAATCAGGGCAACGACGACGAAAAAGTGCGACAAAAAATCACCATGATGGCACGTGGCTCAAAAGACTCAGAAAATCCTAAAAATAGGATAGGGAAAAAAAATTTGCCCGTGAAAATTTTGGCCTAAAAACTGCCCGGGGGTCTCCAAACGAATCGGAATTTAGATTGATCTCAAGAACAAACCTAATATGAGAAGAACTCGGATTGGTGGTGGATATATGGTTGTGGTATATGGCAGCGGTGGTGGTATATGGTAGCGGTGGTGGTATATGGATAGAGATTGGTGGTGGTATATCGATACGGATTGGTGGTGGTATATGGATATGGATTCAGAGCGGTGGCGGATAAGCAAAACTGGTAGATGGGCGATGATGATGGTGCGGCGGCGGCGTGACAACTTATGACCAGAACTCGAAACTCTAAAAGACTAGACTCTAAGACCACCAACTTGACACGACGATGCAACCGCAAATTCAACAAAGCAAAAACCCTAAAAAGATTATGCAAAGGCTCAGATTGGTTCGGATATGATGAACTAACCCTAATTTTTTTGTGTGGCTTTTTCGTGGACTATAGGTATGAAGAACAGACTCGATCTAATCTACGAAAAACTTTAAAATCTCACTGAGCAACCTGGAAATCTGATACCACTTGATAGAGGCTAAGGTGTCCCGATGTTTCGATGAGATGGTGGCTATCGTTTTCTGTGGGAGTCGACCTTGACGATCCGACTACGAACGTGCGAGACGTCGCGCCTTAGCAATCGCTAAACCAACTTCCGAGGGTTATTGACCACGCCGGAGCACGATCAACCTGACCATGAGGGTCTATTTCCTGCGAGCAAACAAAGAACAAGCAAGAAACTGAGATTGCAATTGGGATATTGCGAATATAAGATGAAAGCTTTATTGATCAAGGTGGGGTTCTGTGACGTCTTGGTCTGGTCGTTGGACACAAACAAAGTACGCGAAGTTGCAGCTATGGCGAACTTTTAATCTAAACAAAACCCAAAGTCTAAACGACGCCCTAAGGGCTGTATATATGGAGGAAGAGGGGGGAATTTCGTGGCCCTTGAGGGTGGGGTCCGAAACCAACCCTAACTCTTGTTTTCCCACACATACGGACTCTAAAAATAGCCTATACTTAAGTATTTCGAAATTACATGGGCCTGGCCCATTAATAAGGTGACGCAACACCTAGAATAGCCTATGGACGAATATTATGAAGTGGCATCTTGTATATTTCGTCCAAGGCTTCATGTACTCCTTATGGCGGCTTCAAAGTCCTGAAACCATCACTTGTAACTCCGTTCTTGATCCCCTTGCGCATGCCATCAACTCCATGCGTGTTCTTGCTCCAATGTTCATCCTTCTCCAAGCTAGGCCCTTCATTTGTAAGCAAAACAAATGTATCCAATTTAGGCAGCATCATAATCTCATGAACATTAGAATCATTACCAAGAAACGAAAGTACCTGGTAATTTAATTGGCATGCGCGAGCTCTAGTAATTGGTCCAGTATATGTAACAGTAGGGGCTGTGGGTGTAACAATGGTATTGATGTCCTCATCATCAAGCAACATTGCTCGAATCAATGATATTTAGCTCATGCCTTAACTCGTGAAATCTTGCTTCATCCAAGGGCTTCGTGAAGATATCTGCAAGGTTATCATGAGTGTTGACATAATTGAGCTCGATCTCTCCTCGCCTAATGTGATCCTGGATGAAGTGATACCGAATCTCAATATGCTTCGTCTTGAAGTGTTGCACCGGGTTGAGAGAGATCTTGATGGCACTTTCATTGTCATACCAAAGAGGCACTTTGTCACAAATGACACCGTAATCCTTTAAAGTTTGCCTCATCCATAAGAGTTGTGCACAACAACTACTGGCCGCCACATACTCCGCTTAGGTGGACGAGAGAGACACACAACTTTGCTTTTTGGAAGACCAACTTACCAAAGAGCAACCAAGAAATTGGCACCCTCCGGAAGTGGACTTCCTATCCACTTTGTCTCCCGCCCAATCGGAATCCGAATACCCTACAAGCTTGAAGTTTGCTCCTCTTGGGTACCATAGGCCAAAGTTTGGGGTATGAGCCAAATATCGAAAGATCCGTTTGACCGCCACATAGTGACTTTCCTTAGGTGCGGCTTGAAAACGTGCACAAATTCCCACACTCAACATGATATCCGGTCTAGATGCACAAAGGTAAAGCAAGGAACCTATCATGGAGCGATATACCTTTTGATCCACCGCTTTACCATTGGGATCTATGTCAAGTTGGCACTTGGTGGGCATGGGAGTGGAAGCCGGCTTGACATCACTTAGCTTGAATCTTTTGAGCATGTCTTGAGTATATTTGGCTTGATTGATGAAGGTTCCTTCTCTTCTTTGCTTCACTTCGAACCCTAGAAAGAACTTCAACTCTCCCATGGAAGACATCTCGAACTTTGAGGTCATGAGAGCGGCAAATCCTCATTGAAAGCTTTGTTAGGGGAACCAAAGATAATATCATCAACATATAATTGGCACACAAACAACTCCCCTTTGACCTTCTTAGTAAAAAGAGTGGGGTCGATTAGCCCAACTTCGAAACCACGGTCTTGTAACAACTCGGTAAGGTGGTCATACCACGCACGTGGGGCTTGTTTAAGGCCATAGAGTGCCTTATCGAGTTGATACACATGATCGGGAAAGTAGGGATCCTCGAACCCAGGGGGTTGCTTGACATAAACCAATTCATTAATGGGACCATTAAGAAAAGCACTCTTCACATCCATTTGTTGTAACTTAAAGTTATGATGAGAAGCATAGGCAATCAACATGCGAATCGATTCAAGACGAGCAACGGGAGCAAAGGTTTCACCGTAGTCGATACCCTCGACTTGGGAGTAGCCTTGTGCTACCAAACGATCCTTGTTGTGAATGATAATCCCATGGGCATCTTGATTGTTCTTAAATATCCACTTGGTTCCGATGACATTGTGGTTCCCCGTCGGTCTTGGCACCAATCTCCACACTTTGTTGCGCTCGAAGTTGTTGAGTTCTTCATGCATGGCATTGAGCCAATCGGGATCTTCTAGCGCCTCATAGACCTTGTGGGGTTCCACACAAGAGACAAACGCGTGATGCTCACAATAATTTGCTAATTGTCTACGAGTGCTTACCCCCTTTCGTAAGCTTCCAAGCACATTCGTCATGAGATGATCCTTGGTGGAGAGCTTGGAAGCAACCTTGGCGGCACGACGCTCTAATTCCTCCTCGGGGGTGAGACGAGGAGTGGTCACTTGATCATCTTGAGAGTCGTCTTGAGCTTGTTCTTGTTCTTGAACTTGCTCGGAGGAGAGAACTTGACCTTGGGCATCACTAGATGTGTCAACACCATCTTGAGCGTGATCTTGCCCTTGGTCATGTTCTTGAGGATGAGGGCCTTCATGTTGTTCTCGGAAGCGTGTGGGCCTTGGGTTGGTGATGGCTCCGCTTGAGTGGAGCTTTGTCCTTCTCCTTCGGCCACAAGGGGTTCCTCAATGGGTAGGATAAAGCCAACACCCATTCTTCTTATGGCTTGGGGAGGAATTTCATCACCTACATCACAAGTGCCACTTTGCTCCACTTGGGAGCCGTTATTCTCATCAAACTCCACGTTACACGTCTCCTCAATAAGTCCCGTGGATTTATTGAGGACACGGTAAGCATGAGAGTTTGTAGCATAACCAACAAATATGCCCTCACAAGCTCTAGCCTCAAATTTAGACAACCGAACACCTTTCTTGAGAATGAAACACTTACACCCGAACACCCGGAAGTACTTGAGGTTGGGCTTGTTACCGGTGAGTATCTCATATGGAGTCTTGTTCAAGCCCTTGCGGAGGTAGAGCCGATTGGATGCATGACACGCGGTGTTGATGGCTTCGGCCCAAAAGTTGTACAGAGACTTGAACTCCGCCATCATGGTCCTTCCCGCATCGATCAATGTACGGTTCTTCCTCTCCGCAACACCGTTTTGTTGAGGGGTGTAAGGTGCGGAATATTGATGCTTGATCCCCTCATCACTAAGAAACTCATCCAAGGTGTAGTTCTTGAACTCGGTGCCGTTGTCACTTCTTATTGTCAAGATCTTTGCATTGTATTGACGTTGTGCTTCATTTGCAAAGTCAATGACGGTTTGTTGGGTCTCGCTCTTCCTCTTGAAGAAATACACCCACGTGTACCTTGAGTAGTCATCCACAATCACCAAGCAATACTTCCTACCTCCAAGACTATCGAAGGATGGAGGCCCAAAGAGATCCACGTGAAGGAGCTCCAAAGGCCTCTTTGAATAAATGATAGTCGTGGGAGGGTGAGCCTTCTCATGTAGCTTTCCTTCGATACAAGCACTGCAAGCACGATCTTTAGCAAAACTAACATTCGTTAGTCCACGGACATGGTCCCCCTTGAGGAGACTTTGCAAAGATCTCATATTGACATGGGATAAACGCGATGCCAAAGCCATCCCACATCAACTTTAGCCATTAGGCACGTCGCGGTCTTAGTGGGTCGCTCCGAAAAGTTAATCACATATAGACCGTTCTCGACATGCCCAACAAAGGCTACTTTAAGAGTCTTGCTCCACAAGAGGGCCACGGTATCGATATCAAAGAAAGTGGCAAAGCCCATGATTGCAAGTTGACGAACGGAAAGTAAATTGTATGCAAGGGACTCAACAAGCATGACCTTCTCGATCGTGAGATCATGATAGATGACCACCTTGCCAAGTCCGAATACCTTAGAAGATGAGGCGTCACCCCACTCGACATTGGTGGGCATAGATGGAACCTTGTGCACGTCCACCACCAAGTCCTTGCTTCCGATCATATGATTTGTAGCTCCGCTATCGGGCAACCATGATCCCCCACCGGAAGCAAACACCTAAAAGAGATCAATGCTTGGTTTTAGGTACCCATTTTGTAATGGGTCCTTTGATGTTAGTAACAAGGGTCTTTGGAACCCAAATAGACCATTCAATGTATTCATGAAGAGAACCAACAAATTTGGCATAAACATGCCCATCACTAGCACGACATAACACATAAGAAGGATTAAAATCGCCGGCTTTGTTGGGAGGGGTGGCATTGCCCTTCTTGACATTGCCGCCCTTTGCAATGTTCTTCTTCTTCTCCTCGGAGGCACTCTCTCCCTCCTTCACAAAGGTTTGTGTCGGTGTCAAAACCGGCGGATCTCGGGTAGGGGGTCCTGAACTGTGCGTCTAGGCCGGATGGTAACATGAGGCAAGGGACACGAAGTTTTACCCAGGTTCGGGCCCTCTCGATGGAGGTAAAACCCTACGTCCTGCTCGATTAATATTGATGATATGGGCAGTACAAGAGTAGATCTACCACGAGATCAGAGAGGCTAAACCCTAGAAGCTAGCCTATGGTATGATTGTTGATGTGTATGTTGTCCTACGGACTAAAACCTCCGGTTTATATAGACACCAGATAGGGTTACATAGAGTCGGTTACAATGGTAGGAGATCTGAATATCCGTATCGCCAAGCTTGCCTTCCATGCCAAGGAAAGTCCCTTCCGGACACGGGACGGAGTCTTCAATCTTGTATCTTCATAGCCCTGGAGTCCGGCTGAAGGTATAGTCCGGCTATCCGAACACCCCCTAATCCAGGACTCCCTCAGTAGCCCCTGAACCAGGCTTCAATGACGACGAATCCGGCGCGCGTATTGTCTTCGGCATTGCAAGGCGGGTTCCTCCTCCAAGTACTTCATAGAAGATTTTGAACACAAAGATAGTGTCTGGCTTTGCAAAATAAGTTTCCACATATTGCCATAGAGAGAATAATATTTACACAAATCTAATCTGCTGACGTATTCTCTAGTGTGACATCACACCACGACCAAGCTTTTATTCGAACCATTTTATTGTCCCATCTCAGCGCGTTATGCGAGGCAGTTTCCTTGGCACGTCTTGTTAAAGCAGAGATCATGTCCCCTTATTCTGGGATTCTCATCAATACGGGCGTGGGTAACCCAACCACTTCTAGGATTCCTAGATTATAGGCAAGTCCAAACGGACAGGGAGAGGACGCTTGATATTCGCCCTCTTTATAAAGGGACCAGGCTTTTATTTTTCCCTCCCGTGCTCAATCGAATCCTTCCCCCACCTCAAGCTCAAGCGCCCGAAGTTCAGGTCAGGTGCTCCGAACCTTCAGTCATGTCCGGATCTAGCCTTCAAGGCCGATGGGTGCCTTCCTCTGTCACGGAAGAAGACATCAAAAAGTTGAGGGAGGCCAGATATCTGACCGCCGAGATTTTGCATCGGCTGCCTCCCCGAGGGTAGGTCGTCCCTACCCTCGAACCCAATGAGAACGTCGTGTTCGTTTCCCACTTCCTCCGAGGTCTAGGCCTTGCTCTGGATCCTTTCGTCAGGGGTTTGATGTTTTATTACGGGCTAGACTTCCATGATCTAGCTCCGGACTCCTTTCTTCAAATCACGACATTTATTGTCGTGTGCGAGGCCTTCCTCCGGGTTACCCCTCACTTTGGCTTGTGGCTCAAGACCTTTGAAGTGAAGCCGAAGATGGTCGAGGGGCAACATGCAGCGTGTGGAGGTGCCTCAATACGCAAGATGAAGGGAGCTCCATGGCCCAAAGGTTCCATCCCAGAGGTGTCTGAATTGTGGCAACAGGAGTGGTTCTACATCACGGCTCCTAGAAGTGCCAAGTGGGTGGCCGCCCCTATTTTCCGCTCGGGCCCTCCACCACAACTGATGTCATGGATTAGCAGAGGCCCGAGCTGGGGCCCAGCCAAGGACGTGCCTATACTGCAAAGCCGCATTCGGGATCTCTTCAATGGAGATTTCAGTTTGGTTGCGATAATACAAGTTATGCTGGTTCGTCAAGTCCAGCCTTGCAAACGCCGGCCTCTTCGCCTATGGGAATTCAATCCCGAGGGACCGCGTGTCATTCAAAATTTTCTCGGCCTGACGCACGAGGAGATGTACAAGTCATTCTTCAGACCTCAGGTGGAGTGTCCGGAAATCACCGAGGACGTGGGCCTGAGTAGTAACCGCGCCACCGAACAGGTAAGGCATCTTCCGGCCGAACATACTATCTCTCCTTTGTTACGAAGTTATTTCTGAGAGTTCACTTTTTGACCAGGACTGGCTAACAAAGGCGAAGTTGATTCGGTGTTCGGCCCCCCTCCCTGACGGTTTGGAAAATCCGGTATTGGAGAAGATGCTCCAGACTGCACCCTGCCCGGAGCCCTTAAAGGAAAATACTATGGAGGGTAATGCGGGCGGACGCGGGCCCTCAACGCTGCCCATTCTAGCCGAGGGAGCGAGCGTCTCCATGAAGGAAGACGACCAGAAGAGGAAAAGAACTGCGCCCGGGGATTCGGAAGCCGAAACTTCCAAACGGGAGAAGAAGTCTCCCACAGAGGGTCCTACCTCGGGGGGCGCCGTTGCCGCACAAAGTCCGCGAGGGGATCCATTCTCCCGCGAGTCGTAAGTGACCCGAAATACTTTAATTGTACAGATATGCCATCTTTTTCTTCTGAGAAGATAACCACCGCATATATTTTTGCAGTTCGGGCCTTAGCCCCTCTCAAATGAGCTCATCTTCGGGGGATCTTCTTCCAGAGATGATGGAGAGCGAAACGCCTCCTCCGGACTCCTCCGCTCCAGAAGCAGGCGACCCTGAAGTGTCGTCGCGGAGGGCCTCTCCGAGTCCAGTGAGGCCAGAAGATAATCCCATTGACCCCCGAAGCTCCCAGTGTCCGGCTCCCGAAGAGAGCAGACAAAAGAGTCCGGCACGGTCTAGTGTGCGATCGGATGTGCCGAGGGAGTTGGTGGGGCGAGTGGCCATCTCAGATGAACACCGTGTGCTGATGGATACGGTGATGGAGAGAATATCGTCCGCCGAAAGCGGATTGCATGAAGCTTTTATGAGTCTACTGACAGGTTTTGAGGTACATAAAAGAATGTATGATAGTCCTGCGCATGCTAGGTGTGCCCTGTGTAGATAGTAGCCCCTAAGACTCTGGTTGTCGTCGGAAACGACGACGAACAGATGATCATATTCCCAGGTAATAACCATACTGCCTCTATGTGCAGGTGATGGAAGCTCCGGTGGCTAGCCGGACTAGCGACTTTGCCCATTTAGAATGGCAGTTGGATGCGGCAGACGCCGACATTGAGCTTGTTAACAAAAGGCTTGACGAGGCATAGGGTAAGTGTCATTATCTGGTGAATGTCACATAGGAAGAGTAGCATGATGCCAGTATCTTTAATATGTTGTGACTGCAGATGGGGCTGCCACTGTTGAAGCCTTGCGGGCAGAACTTGCCCGAGCCAAGGAACAAGCGAGGTTGGGTAATGCGGCTGCTTTAAAGGCGGCCGAAGAGTTGCAAGCCGAGAAGGCCGCACATGGCGAGAGCCGAGACAAGATGGCCAAGATGGCCATAGAATTAAAAGCCGCCGCCGACCGTTGCCGGGTTCACTACAAGAAATATGTCAACTTGTGACCACCACTATTGGTCACTGAATGGTCACAAATTTCCATTTGTGACCTTTTTGTGACCAAAAACATAAGGTCAAAAGCTGGCCGTCGTAAACTGACTATAGCGACCTTTCTTCTGGAATGGTCGCAAACGTTTATGACCAAAATAAGCCTACTGTGGCGTTTTGGTCACTAGCAACCTCCCCAGTCCACGTAGGCATCCAGCGTGGCAAGCTGATGTGGCACAAGATTCAGCCCGGTCCAATTCAGTTTTCTACATGGGCCTAGCCCAACAATTCGGCCTTTTCAATATATATTTTTCTGTTAATTTTCGCTAGCTACATGGGCCTAGCCCATTTTATTTTCTAGGACGTGGCCTTCTATAATTCATTTCTTTTTTGGGCCTCAGCCCTTTTATAGCCCAATTTATTTTGGGCCTCCACAACATACATTTAGAAGCTTGACATCACAAGGGCAGCTATTCCAGCTTGACATATCAGCATGTACGCATGTATCCAAACCATTTTATTTCTTTCAACAGCCACAGCCACAAAGTAGATAGTAGATACATTCAACAGACTAAATTAACATAGGAATGAAGCAACAAAGGGCAGCCCGAGTAGAGGAACTACATGGTACTACAACTACATGGGACTACAACTACCATTTCTATTTCTACCAGCAGCAGTAGGGACTACCAAGGAGCTAAACGAACAGCGACCGAGCTAAACTAACAGCGATCATCCATCATCAATCAGTGACAGTAGCAATGAGTGGCAGCGGCGACGTTCAAGAGAGCCCCTCCCCCTGCTGCTGCTTGGTTGCCTGCTACTGCTTGGTGTGCTGCATCACTAGTCACCCTGCACAGCAAGAATTTTAGCTTTACATCAGGTTTACAAGAACAGGACCCTGATACATGAGATTGACATTCACAAGCTATTTGCATTTATATTTAGAACTGGGTCACACCATTTGCATTACTAGTTATGTATTGACATACTAATCTAAAAGAACATATATAGAAACATATGAATTTTATTTCTGAATACCATTACAGAAGTACTAAAAAATAAGAGCTCATTACACAAGAATCCAGGAAGACCCATCAATTATGCGTCGGAGCGGGAGATGTGCAGGCAGATCAAATAGTAGCTTCAAGCAAGAAGGATGTACTACCTGAAATGGGAAACTAGGAGGCCAATCCGACGAGTCCCACCCAAGCTGTGGAAGGAGCAGCGGCAGCAGCTGCAGAAGGACTCGATGGCCCGGACACCGTCGTGGACCTGGTAGGTGACGACGACATGGTAGTGGTGGAAGCTGCCGCCGAGGCCGACCGCGCCTACGGCGTCCTCGTCGTCCTGCAAGGCGATGAGGACGGTCGGGTCGGCGTTGAGCCGGTGGTCGTGGTTCCTGTAAAAACTACAGGAAACTTAATTACTTCTCAATACTGTGGGGTCACACTTTCAGAAAACCTGTCTATCTATATACAAACTTGAAAGATAAGCCATGCAAAGGTTCAGTGGATCCAAATAAACATGCACATAAGAAAACTAGAGGAACAGACAGTCAACACGTATATATCTAGTCAATAAAATATGCATGCAAAGTTGTACTGATGTAGACATGCTTTCACATCAAAATTCAGAAACATCAGTCTCGCTGCATCTCAAAATCAAGCCGATCTAACATGTAGGCACTGATTAACAGATCCAATAATACTAATGCAATTGTAATCATACGACAGAACAGAGTACAGGAGGCTCGATCGTTCAACATTTCCAGTGCAAGCATTGTACAAAGCAAAACAAATTAAGACCCAATAAGACACTATTACAGTACAGTACGACGGCGTCTATTGCCTCGATCGTTCAACATTCCCAGTGCAAGCATTGTACAAAGCAAAACACCCAATAAGACACTATTACAGTACAGTACGACGGCGTCTATTGCCCATCTAGAAAACAAGGTGACATACTGCAGGTTTAAAAATTTCCTACCAATAATGATATGTTTGTACAATGGTTGGTGTATGCGGAGCTCGTCATTGTATGATGTATAACATATGTTGTATAACAGAGAAGAATGGCAAACAAACATTTGGTGGCATTGAGATGTTGATAGAAGTATGCAAAAAAGCTACTCAGTTGCTAGCAAGATGAATCAACGAGAACTGTGAAGGTTGGAGTCTAGAAAGGTATTCCCTGTTGGAAATCGACTACGACAGCAGTTAAGCTATGCATCATTCTGAAGGAAATATGCCCTAGAGGTAATAATAAAGTTATTATTTATTTCCTTATTTCATGATAAATGTTTATTATTCATGCTAGAATTGTATTAACCGGAAACATAATACATGTGTGAATACATAGACAAACAGAGTGTCACTAGTATGCCTCTACTTGACTAGCTCGTTAATCAAAGATGGTTATGTTTCCTAATCATGGACAAAGAGTTGTTATTTGATTAACGGGATCACATCATTAGATGAATGATCTGATTGACATGACCCATTCCATTAGCTTAGCACCCGATCGTTTAGTATGTTGCTATTGCTTTCTTCATGACTTATACATGTTCCTGTGACTATGAGATTATGCAACTCCCGTTTACCGGAGGAACACTTTGTGTGCTACCAAACGTCACAACGTAAATGGGTGATTATAAAGGTGCTCTACAGGTGTCTCCAAAGGTAGATGTTGGGTTGGCGTATTTCGAGATTAGGATTTGTCACTCCGATTGTCGGAGAGGTATCTCTGGGCCCTCTCGGTAATGCACATCACATAAGCCTTGCAAGCATTGCAACTAATGAGTTAGTTGCGAGATGATGTATTACGGAACGAGTAAAGAGACTTGCCGGTAACGAGATTGAACTAGGTATTGGATACCGACGATCGAATCTCGGGCAAGTAACATACCGATGATAAAGGGAACAACGTATGTTGTTATGCGGTCTGACCGATAAAGATCTTCGTAGAATATGTAGGAGCCAATATGGGCATCCAGGTCCCGCTATTGGTTATTGACCGGAGACGTGTCTCGGTCATGTCTACATTGTTCTCGAACCGTAGGGTCCGCACGCTTAAGGTTTCGATGACAGTTATATTATGAGTTTATGAGTTTTGATGTACCGAAGGAGTTCGGAGTCCCGGATGAGATCGGGGACATGACGAGGAGTCTCGAAATGGTCGAGACGTAAAGATCGATATATTGGACGACTATATTCGGACATCAGATAGGTTCCGAGTGATTCGGGTATTTTTCGGAGTACCGGGTAGTTACGGGAGAAGCTATGGGCCTTGATGGGCTTTAGTGGGAAGAGGAGAAAGGGCCAAGGGGCTGCTGCGCTCCCCCTCCCCTTTGGTCCGAATTGGACTAGGGAAAAGGGGGCCGGCCACCTTTCCTTCTCCTCCACTTCCTTCTCCCTTCCTCCCCTCTTGGTGGACTCCTACTAGGACTTGGAGTCCTAGTAGGACTCCACACCTGGCGCGCCTCTCCTAGGGCCGGCCTCCTCCCCCTTGCTCCTTTATATACGGGGGCAGGGGGGAACCTCTAGATACACAAGTTGATCTTCGTGATCGTTTCTTAGCCGTGTGCGGTGCCCCCCTCCACCATATTCCACCTCGGTCATATCGTTGCAGTGCTTAGGCGAAGCCCTGCGCCGGTAGAACATCTTCATCGTCACCACGCCGTCGTGCTGACGGAACTCCTCCCCGAAGCTTTGCTGGATCGGAGCCCGGGGAACGTCATCGAGCTGAACGTGTGCCAAGAACTCGAAGGTGCCGGAGTAACGGTGCTTGGATCGGTCGGATCGTGAAGACGTACGACTACATCAACTGCGTTGTGCTAACGCTTCCGCAGTCGATCTACAAGGGTATGTAGATCACACTCTCCCCTCTCGTTGCTATGCATCACCATGATCTTGAGTGTGCGTAGGAATTTTTTTGAAATTACTACGAAACCCAACAGTGGTATCAGAGCCTAGGTTTTATATGTTGATGTTATATGCATGAGTAGAACACAAGTGAGTTGTGGGCGATATAAGTCATACTGCTTACCAGCATGTCATACTTTGGTTCGGCGGTATTGTTGGACGAAGCGGCCCGGACCAACATTACGCGTACGCTTACGCGAGACCGGTTCTCCCGACGTGCTTTGCACAGAGGTGGCTTGCGGGTGACAGTTTCTCCAACTTTAGTTGAACTGAGTGTGGCTATGCCCGGTCCTTGCGAAGGTTAAAACAGCACCAACTTGACAAACTATCGTTGTGGTTTTTGATGCGTAGGTAAGATTGGTTCTTGCTTAAGCCCGTAGCAGCCACGTAAAACTTGCAACAACAAAGTAGAGGACGTCTAACTTGTTTTTGCAGGGCATGTTGTGATGTGATATGGTCAAGACATGATGATATATTTTATTGTATGAGATGATCATGTTTTGTAACCGAGTTATCGGCAACTGGCAGGAGCCATATGGTTGTCGTTTTATTGTATGCAATGCAATCGCGCTGTAATGCTTTACTTTATCACTAAGCGGTAGCGATAGTCGTGGAAGCATAAGATTGGCGAGACGACAACGATGCCACCATGGAGATCAAGGTGTCGCGCCGGTGACAATGGTGATCATGACGGTGCTTCGGAGATGGAGATCACAGGCACAAGATGATGATGGCCATATCATATCACTTATATTGATTGCATGTGATGTTTGTATTTTATATATCTTATCTTGCTTTGATTGACGGTAGCATTATAAGATGATCTCTCACTAAATTATCAAGAAGTGTTCTCCCTGAGTATGCACCGTTGCGAAAGTTCTTTGTGCTGAGACACCACATGATGATCGGGTGTGATAGGCTCTACGTTCAAATACAACGGGTGCAAAACAGTTGCACACGCGGAATACTCAGGTTATACTTGACGAGCCAAGCATATGCAGATATGGCCTCGGAACACGGAGACCGAAAGGTCGAGCGTGAATCATACAATAGATATGATCAGCATAGTGATGTTCACCAATGAAACTACTCCATCTCACGTGATGATCGGACATGGTTTAGTTGATTTGGATCACGTAATCACTTAGAGGATTAGAGGGATGTCTATCTAAGTGGGAGTTCTTAAGTAATATGATTAATTGAACTTTAATTTATCATGAACTTAGTCCTGGTAGTATTAGCATATCTATGTTGTGGATCAATAGCTCGCGTTGTTGCTTTCATATGTTTATTTTGATATGTTCCTAGAGAAAATTGTGTTGAAAGATGTTAGTAGCAATGATGCGGATTGGATCCGTGATCTGAGGTTTATCCTCATTGCTGCACAGAAGAATTATGTCCTTGATGCACCGCTAGGTGACGGGCCTATTGCAGGAGCAGATGCAGACGTTATGAACGTTTGGCTAGCTCAATATGATGACTACTTGATAGTTTAGTGCACCATGCTTAACAGCTTAGAATCGGGACTTCAAAGACGTTTTGAACGTCATGGACCATATGAGATGTTCCAGGAATTGAAGTTAATATTTCAAGAAAATACCCGAGTTGAGAGATATGAAGTCTCCAACAAGTTCTATAGCTAAAAGATGGAGGAGAATCGCTCAACTAGTGAGCATGTGCTCAGATTGTCTGGGTACTACAATCGCTTGAATCAAGTGGGAGTTAATCTTCCAGATAAAATAGTGATTGACAAAATTCTCTAGTCACCATCACCAAGTTAGTAGAACTTCGTGATGAACTATAATATGCAAGGGATGACAAAAGTAATTCCCAAGCTCTTCGTGATGCTGAAATCGACGAAGGTAGAAATCAAGAAAAACATCAAGTGTTGATGGTTAACAAGACCACTGGTTTCAAGAAAAGGGCAAAGGGAAGAAGGGGAACTTCAAGAAGAACGGCAAGCAAGTTGCTGCTCAAGTGAAGAAGCCCAAGTCTGGTCCTAAGCCTGAGACTAAGTACTTCTACTACAAAGGGACTGGTCACTAGAAGCGGAACTACCCCAAGTGATTGGCGGATAAGAAGGATGGCAAAGTGAACATAAGTATATTTGATATACATGTTATTGATGTGTACTTTACTAGTGTTTATAGCAACCCCTCAGTATTTGATACTAGTTCAGTTGCTAAGATTAGTAACTCGAAACGGGAGTTGCAGAATAAACAGAGACTAGTTAAGGGTGAAGTGACGATGTGTGTTGGAAGTGGTTCCAAGATTGATATGATCATCATTGCACACTCCCTATAATTTCGGGATTAGTGTTGAACCTAAATAAGTGTTATTTGGTGTTTGTGTTCAGCATGAATATGATTTGATCATGTTTATTGTAATACGATTATTCATTTAAGTAAGAGAATAAATTGTTGTTCTGTTTACATGAATAAAACCTTATATGGTTACACACCCAATGAAAATAGTTCGTTGGATCTTGATCGTAGTGATACACATAATCATAATATTAAAACCAAAAGATGCAAAGTTAATAATGATAGTGCAACTTATTTGTGGCACTGCCGTTTAGGTCATATTGGTGTAAAGCGCATGAAGAAACTCCATGCTGATGGGCTTTTGGAATCACTTGATTATGAATCAGTTGATGCTTGTGAACCATGCCTCATGGGCAAGATGACTAAGACTCCGTTCTTTGGAACAATGGAGCGAGCAACAGATTTGTTGGAAATCATACATACTGATGTATGTGGTCCGATGAATATTGAGGCTCGCAACAAGTATCATTATTTTCTGATCTTCACAGATGATTTGAGCAGATATGAGTATATCTACTTGATGAAACATAAGTCTGAAACATTTGAAAAGTTCAAAGAATTTCAGAGTGAAGTGAAAAATCATCGTAACAAGAAAATAAAGTTTCTACGATCTGATCGTAGAGAAGAGTATTTGAGTTACGAGTTTGGCCTTCAGTTGAAAACAATGTGAAATAGTTTCACTACTCACGCCACCTGGAACACCACAATGTAATGGTGTGTCCGAATGTCATAACCATACTTTATTAAGATATGGTGCGATCTATGATGTCTCTTACCGATCTACCACTATCGTTTTGGGGTTATGCATTAGAGACAACTGCATTCACGTTAAATAGGGCACCATCTAAATCCGTTGAGACGACACCGTATGAACTATGGTTTGGCAAGAAACCTAAGTTGTCGTTTCTTAAAGTTTGAGGTTGCAATGCTTATGTGAAAAAGTTTCAACCTGATAAGCTCAAACCCAAATCGGAGAAATGTGTCTTCATAGGATATCCAAAGGAAACTATTGGATACACCTTCTATCACATATCCGAGGGCAAGACTTTTGTTGCTAAATTCGGAAACTTTCTAGAGAAGGAGTTTTTCTCGAAAGAAGTGAGTGGGAGGAAAGTAGAAAACTTGATAAGGTAATTGTACCTTCTCCCTTATTGGAAAGTAGTTCATCACAGAAATCTGTTCTTGTGACTACTACACCAATTAGTGAGGAAGCTAATGATGATGATCATGTAACTTCAGATCAAGTTACTACCGAATCTCGTAGGTAAACCAGAGTAAGATCCGCACCAGAGTGGTACGGTAATCCTGTTCTGGAAGTCATGTTACTAGACCATGACGAACTTGCGAACTATGAGGAAGCGATGATGAGCCCAGATTCCGCGAAATGGTTTGAGGCCATGAAATCTGAGATATGATCCATGTATGAGAACAAAGTATGGACTTTGATGGATTTTCCCAATGATCGGCAAGCCATAAAAAATAAATGGATCTTCAAGAGGAAAACGGACGCTGATAGTAGTGTTATTATCTACAAAGCTAGAATTGTCGCAAAAGGTTTTTGACAAGTTCAAGGTGTTGACTACGATGAGAGATTCTCACTCGTATCTATGCTTAAGTCTGTCCGAATCATGTTAGCAATTGCCGCATTTTATGAAATCTGGCAAAGGGATAAACAAAACTGAATTCCTTAATGGATTTATTAAAGAAGAGTTGTATACGATGCAACTAGAAGGTTTTGTCAATCCGATAGGTGCTAACAAAATGTGCAAGCTCCAGCGATCCATCTGTGGACTGGTGCAAGCATCTCAGAGTTGGAATATACGCTTTGATGAGTTGATCAAAGCATATAGTTTTATACAGACTTGCGGTGAAGCCTGTATTTACAAGAAAGTGAGTGGGAGCACTACGGTATTTCTGATAAGTATATGTGAATGACATATTGTTGATCGGAAATAATGTAGAATTATTCTGTAAAGCATAAAGGAGTGTTTGAAAGGAGTTTTTCAAAGAAAGACTTCGGTGAAGCTGCTTACATATTGAGCTTCAAGATCTATAGAGATAGATCAAGACGCTTGATAAGTTTTTTCAATGAGTACATACCTTGACAAGATTTTGAAATAGTTCAAAATGGAGCAGTCAAAGAAAGAGTTCTTGCCTGTATTACAAGGTGTGAAGTTGAGTAAGACTCAAAGCCCAACCACGGCAGAAGATAGAAAGAGAATGAAAGTCATTCCCTATGCCTTGGCCATAGGTTCTATAAAGTATGTCATGCTGTATACCAGATCTATTGTATACCCTGCACTGATTTGGCAAGGGAGTACAATAGTGATCTAGGAGTAGATCACTGGACAGCGGTCAGAATTATCCTTAGTGAAATAAGGATATGTTTCTCGATTATGGACGTGACAAAAAGGTTCGTCGTAAAGGGTTACGTCGATGCAAGTTTTTGACACTGATCCAGATGATTCTAAGTCTCAATCTGGATACATATTGAAAGTGGGAGCAATTAGCTAGAGTAGCTCCGTGCAGAGCATTGTAGACATAGAATTTTGCAAAATACATACGGATCTGAATTTGGCAGGCCTGTTGACTAAATTTCTCTCACAAGCAAAACATGATCACTCTTTGGGTGTTAATCACATAGCGATGTGAACTAAATTATTGAATCTAGTAAACCCTTTGGGTGTTAGTCACATGGAGATGTGAACCAATCACATAAAGATGTGAACTATTGGTGTTAATCACATAGCGATGTGAACTAGATTATTGACTCTAGTGCAAGTGGGAGACTCAAGGAAATATGCCCTAGAGGCAATAATAAAGTTATTATTTATTTCCTTATTTCATGATAAATGTTTATTATTCATGCTAGAATTGTATTAACCGGAAACATAATACATGTGTGAATACATAGACAAACAGAGTGTCACTAGTATGCCTCTACTTGACTAGCTCGTTAATCAAAGATGGTTATGTTTCCTAATCATGGACAAAGAGTTGTTATTTGATTAACGGGATCACATCATTAGATGAATGATCTGATTGACATGACCCATTCCATTAGCTTAGCACCCGATCGTTTAGTATGTTTCTATTGCTTTCTTCATGACTTATACATGTTCCTGTGACTATGAGATTATGCAACTCCCGTTTACCGGAGGAACACTTTGTGTGCTACCAAACGTCACAACGTAAATGGGTGATTATAAAGGTGCTCTACAGGTGTCTCCAAAGGTAGATGTTGGGTTGGCGTATTTCGAGATTAGGATTTGTCACTCCGATTGTCGGAGAGGTATCTCTGGGCCCTCTCGGTAATGCACATCACATAAGCCTTGAAAGCATTGCAACTAATGAGTTAGTTACGAGATGATGTATTACGGAACGAGTAAAGAGACTTGACGGTAACGAGATTGAACTAGGTATTGGATACCGACAATCGAATCTCGGGCAAGTAACATACCGATGACAAAGGGAACAACGTATGTTGTTATGCGGTCTGACCGATAAATATCTTCGTAGAATATGTAGGAGCCAATATGGGCATCCAGGTCCCGCTATTGGTTATTGACCGGAGACATGTCTCGGTCATGTCTACATTGTTCTCGAACCGTAGGGTCCGCACGCTTAAGGTTTCGATGACAGTTATATTATGAGTTTATGAGTTTTGATGTACCGAAGGAGTTCGGAGTCCCGGATGAGATCGGGGACATGACGAGGAGTCTCGAAATGGTTGAGACATAAAGATCGATATATTGGACGACTATATTCGGACATCGGAAAGGTTCCGAGTGATTTGGGTATTTTTTAGAGTACCGGGTAGTTACGGGAGAAGCAATGGGCCTTGATGGGCTTTAGTGGGAAGAGGAGAAAGGGCCAAGGGGCTGCTGCGCCCCCCTCCCCTCTGGTCCGAATTGGACTAGGGAAAAGGGGGCCGGCCACCTTTCCTTCTCCTCCACTTCCTTCTCCCTTCCTCCCCTCTTGGTGGACTCCTACTAGGACTTGGAGTCCTAGTAGGACTCCACACCTGGCGCGCCTCTCCTAGGGCCGGCCTCCTCCCCCTTGCTCCTTTATATACGGGGGCAGGGGGGCACCTCTAGACACACAAGTTGATCTTCGTGATCGTTTCTTAGCCGTGTGCGGTGCCCCCCTCCACCATATTGCACCTCGGTCATATCGTTGCAGTGCTTAGGCGAAGCCCTGCGCCGGTAGAACATCTTCATCGTCACCACGCCATCGTGCTGATGGAACTCCTCCCCAAAGCTTTGCTGGATCGTAGCCTAGGGAACGTCATCGAGCTGAACGTGTGCCAAGAACTTGGAGGTGCCGGAGTAACGGTGCTTGGATCGGTCGGATCGTGAAGACGTATGACTACATCAACCGCGTTGTGCTAACGCTTCCGCAGTCGATCTACAAGGGTACGCAGATCACACTCTCCCCTCTCGTTGCTATGCATCACCATGATCTTGAGTGTGCGTAGGAATTTTTTTGAAATTACTACGAAACCCAACACATTCTTGGCGGTGGATCTCATCCCTGTCTTTTTTAGCAATCACTGCACGTAAAATAAGTAAAGCATGTCAGTTGTATTGATTTTCAAACACACAAAAATGAAGGAGCAAAAGGCAGCCAAAATATAACTGCATGGCCCTCTTGACAAATAATGTTTGTGCTCAGTCTGTTAGTACAAACACTACTATATCTGCCAAATGCATAGGCCAATTAATATGCCTATTTATATAAATGGATGGGTTAAGTGTACAAGAGTGGTAGGCCTAAAATTCCCAAAATTAGACAGGGAAACGAAATGCTTGTTGCATGCCGCACGCTGTCTAGAACAGTAGTGGAAAGAGATGAGTCTGTAGGCTGCCCGCCTGCCTGCCTGATATGATGGTGAGAGAGATGGGCGGCAGCAGCGAAAGATAAGCCATATAGCTTTGTTTAATATTACTAAGATATATAGCCATTAGTTCGTTTTAACATGGAACCCAAGAGTATGTGACTCTAGCACCCTGAGAAAGATGTTAATATGCCATCATACTAGCTGATAGACAAACATTCCAGGAAGAATAGATGCTTGTTTAACGGGTACAATTGGAATTGCTATCTCTAACAGACAAATTTAAAGATATTAAAAGAAGCACCTGATAGAGAATTTTGCCAACAATTGCAGTGCTTCAGTTATGTTTCAGGAAATAACAAACTACGACTTCGAGCAACAGTTTGAATAACAGTGGGTTCTGACATCAAATTGGAATTTTTTATGAGCCTCACGAACTCAAATTACATTCCATATATACTAATATGGTTCACTTGAAGGAAATATGCCCTAGAGGCAATAATAAAGTTATTATTTATTTCCTTATATCATGATGAATGTTTATTATTCATGCTAGAATTGTATTAACCGGAAACATAATACATGTGTGAATACATAGACAAACAGAGTGTCACTAGTATGCCTCTACTTGACTAGCTCGTTAATCAAAGATGGTTATGTTTCCTAACCATGAACAAAGAGTTGTTATTTGATTAATGGGATCACATCATTAGGTGAATGATCTGATTGACATGACCCATTCCATTAGCTTAGCACCCGATCGTTTAGTATGTTGCTATTGCTTTCTTCATGACTTATACATGTTCCTATGACTATGAGATTATGCAACTCCCGTTTGCCGGAGGAACACTTTGGGTGCTACCAAACGTCACAACGTAACTGGGTGATTATAAAGAAGCATTACAGGTGTCTCCAAAGGTAGATGTTGGGTTGGCGTATTTCAAGATTAGGATTTGTCACTCCGATTGTCGGAGAGGTATCTCTGCCCCTCTCGGTAATGCACATCACATAAGCCTTGCAAGCATTGCAACTAATGAGTTAGTTGCGAGATGATGTATTACGGAACGAGTAAAGAGACTTGCCGGTAACGAGATTGAACTAGGTATTGGATACCGACGATCGAATCTCGGGCAAGTAACATACCGATGACAAAGGGAACAACGTATGTTGTTATGCGGTCTGAAGTTTATGCGGTCTGACCGATAAAGATCTTCGTAGAATATGTAGGAGCCAATATGGGCATCCAGGTCCCGCTATTGGTTATTGACCGCGAAGTTTGTCTCGGTCATGTCTACATTGTTCTCGAACCGTAGGGTCCGCACGCTTAAAGTTACGATGACAGTTATTATGAGTTTATGCATTTTGATGTACCGAAGTTGTTCGGAGTCCCGGATGTGATCACGGACATGACGAGGAGTCTCGAAATGGTCGAGACATAAAGATGATATATTGGAAGCCTATATTTGGACATCGGAATCGTTCCGGGTGAAATCGGCATTTTTCCGGAGTACCGGGGGTTACCGGAACCCCCCCGGTTATTGGGCCTACATGGGCCTTGAGGGAGAAGAGAGAAGGAGGCAGGAGGTGGCCGCGCCCTCCCCTTCCTAGTCCGAATAGGACAAGGGAAGGGGGGCGGCGCCCCCCCTTTCCTTCCTCTCTTCCTCCTCTTTCCCCCTCTCTCCTTGTCCAACTAGGAAAGAAGGGAGTCCTACTCCCGGTGGGAGTAGGACTCCCCCTTGGCGCGCCCCACACCTTGGCCGGCCGCCCCCTCCCCTTGGCTCCTTTATATACGGGGGCAGGGGGGCACCCCTAGACACACAAGTTGATCCACGTGATCGTTCCTTAGCCGTGTGCGGTGCCCCCTGCCACCATATTCCACCTCGATCATATCGTTGTAGTGCTTAGGCGAAGCCCTGCCTCGGTAGAACATCATCATCGTCACCACGCCGTTGTGCTGACAGAACTCATCCCTGAAGCTTTGCTGGATCGGAGCCCGGGGAGCGTCATCGAGCTGTACGTGTGCTAAGAACTCGGAGGTGCCGGAGTAACGGTGCTTGGATCGGTCGGATCGGGAAGACGTACGACTACTTCCTCTACGTTGCGTCAACGCTTCCGTTGCGGTCTACGAGGGTACGTAGACAACACTCTCCCCTCTCGTTGCTATACATCACCATGATCTTGCGTGTGCGTAGAATTTTTTTTTGAAATTACTACGAAACCCAACAGTGGCATCCGAGCCTAGGTTTTATGTGTTGATGTTATATGCACGAGTAGAACACAAGTGAGTTGTGGGCGATATAAGTCATACTGCTTACCAGCATGTCATACTTTGGTTCGGCGGTATTGTTGGACGAAGCGACCCGGACCAACATTACGCGTATGCTTATGCGAGACCGGTTCTCCCGACGTGCTTTGCACAGAGGTGGCTTGCGGGCGACAGTTTCTCCAACTTTAGTTGAACCGAGTGTGGCTACGCCCGGTCCTTGCGAAGGTTAAAACAGCACCAACTTGACAAACTATCGTTGTGGTTTTGATGCGTAGGTGAGATTGGTTCTTGCTTAAGCCCGTAGCAGCCACGTAAAACTTGCAAGAACAAACTAGAGGACGTCTAACTTGTTTTTGCAGGGCATGTTGTGATGTGATATGGTCAAGGCATGATGCTGAATTTTATTGTATGAGATGATCATGTTTTGTAACCGAGTTATCGGCAACTGGCAGGAGCCATATGGTTGTCGCTTTATTGTATGCAATGCAATCCCGCTGTAGTGCTTTACTTTATCACTAAGCGGTAGCGATAGTCGTGGAAGCATAAGATTGGCGAGACGACAACGATGCTATGATGGAGATCAAGGTGTCGCGCCGGTAACGATGGTGATCATGACGGTGCTTCGAAGATGGAGATCACAGGCACAAGATGATGATGGCCATATCATATCACTTATATTGATTGCATGTGATGTTTATCTTTTTATGCATCTTATCTTGCTTTGATTGACGGTAGCATTATAAGATGATCTCTCATTAATTATCAAGAAGTGTTCTCCCTGAGTATGCACCGTTGCGAAAGTTCTTCGTGCTGAGACACCACGTGATGATCGGGTGTGATAGGCTCTACGTTCAAATACAACGGGTGCAAAACAGTTGCACACGCAGAATACTCAGGTTATACTTGACGAGCCAAGCATATACAGACATGGCCTCGGAACACGGAGACCGAAAGGTCGAGCGTGAATCATATAGTAGATATGATCAACATAATGATGTTCACCAATGAAACTACTCCATCTCACGTGATGATCGGACATGGTTTAGTTGATTTGGATCACGTGATCACTTGGAGGATTAGAGGGATGTCTATCTAAGTGGGAGTTCTTAAGTAATATGATTAATTGAACTTGAATTTATCATGAACTTAGTACCTGATAGTATCTTGCTTGTTTATGTTTGATTGTAGATAGATGGCTCGTGCTGTTGTTCCGTTGAATTTTAATGCGTTCCTTGAGAAAGCAAAGTTGAAAGATGATGGTAGCAATTACACGGACTGGGTCCGTAACTTGAGGATTATCCTCATTGCTACACAGAAGAATTACGTCCTGGAAGCACCGCTGGGTGCCAGGCCTGCTGCTGGAGCAACACCAGATGTTATAGAACGTCTGGCAGAGCAAAGCTGATGACTACTCGATAGTTCAGTGTGCCATGCTTTACGGCTTAGAATCGGGACTTCAACGACGTTTTGAACGTCATGGAGCATATGAGATGTTCCAGGAGTTGATGTTAATATTTCAAGCAAATGTCCGAACTGAGAGATATGAAGTCTCCAATAAGTTCTATAGCTGCAAGATGGAGGAGAACAGTTCTGTCAGTGAGCATATACTCAAAATGTCTGGGTATAATAATCACTTGATTCAATTGGGAGTTAATCTTCCAGATGATTGCGTCATTGACAGAATTCTCCAATCACTACCACCAAGCTACAAGAGCTTCGTGATGAACTATAATATGCAAGGGATGAATAAGACTATTCCCGAGCTCTTCGCAATGCTGAAAGCTGCGGAGGTAGAAATCAAGAAGGAGCATCAAGTGTTGATGGTCAACAAGACCCTAGTTTCAAGAAAAAGGGCAAAGGGAAGAAGAAGGGGAACTTCAAGAAGAACAGCAAGCAAGTTGCTGCTCAAGAGAAGAAACCCAAGTCTGGACCTAAGCCTGAAACTGAGTGCTTCTACTACAAGCAGACTAGTCACTGGAAGCGGAACTGCCCCAAGTATTTGGCGGATAAGAAGGATGGCAAGGTGAACAAAGGTATATGTGATATACAAGTTATTGATGTGTACCTTACTAATGCTCGCAGTAGCACCTGGGTATTTGATACTGGTTCTGTTGCTAATATTTGCAACTCGAAACAGGGACTACAGATTAAGCGAAGATTGGCTAAGGACGAGGTGACGATGCGCGTGGGAAATGGTTCCAAAGTCAATGTGATCGCGGTCGGCACGCTACCTCTACATCTACCTTCGGGATTAGTATTAGACCTAAATAATTGTTATTTGGTGCCAGCATTGAGCATGAACATTATATCTGGATCTTGTTTAATGCGAGACGGTTATTCATTTAAATCAGAGAATAATGGTTGTTCTATTTATATGAGTAATATCTTTTATGGTCATGCACACTTGAAGAGTGGTCTATTCTTATTGAATCTCGATAGTAGTAATACACATATTCATAATGTTGAAGCCAAAAGATACAGAGTTGATAATGATGGTGCAACTTATTTGTGGCACTGCCGTTTAGGTCATATTGGTGTAAAGCGCATGAAGAAACTCCATACTGATGGACTTTTGGAACCACTTGATTATGAATCACTTGGTACTTGCGAACCGTGCCTCATGGGCAAGATGACTAAAACACCGTTCTCCGGTACTATGGAGAGAGCAACAGATTTGTTGGAAATCATACATACAGATGTATGTGGTCCGATGAATATTGAGGCTCATGGCGGATATCGTTATTTTCTCACCTTCACAGATGACTTAAGCAGATATGGGTATATTTACTTAATGAAACATAAGTCTAAAACATTTGAAAAGTTCAAAGAATTTCAGAGTGAAGTTGAAAATCATCATAACAAGAAAATAAAGTTTCTACGATCTGATCGTGGAGGAGAATATTTGAGTTACGAGTTTGGTGTACATTTGAAAAATTATGGAATAGTTTCGCAACTCACGCCACCCGGAACACCACAGCGTAATGGTGTGTCCGAACGTCGTAATCGTACTTTACTAGATATGGTACGATCTATGATGTCTCTTGCTGATTTACCGCTATCGTTTTGGGGATACCCTCTAGAGATGGCCGCATTCACGTTAAATAGGGCACCATCAAAATCCGTTGAGATGACGCCTTATGAATTGTGGTTTGGCAAGAAACCAAAGTTGTCGTTTCTGAAAGTTTGGGGCTGCGATGCTTATGTGAAAAAGCTTCAACCTGATAAGCTCGAACCCAAATCGGAGAAATGTGTCTTCATAAGATATCCAAAGGAAACTATTGGATACACCTTCTATCACAGATCCGAAGGCAAGACTTTTGTTGCTACATTCGGAAACTTTCTGGAGAAGGAGTTTCTCTCGAAAGAAGTGAGTGGGAGGAAAGTAGAACTTGACGAGGTAACTGTACCTGCTCCCTTATTGGAAAGTAGTGCATCACCGAAAACTGTTTCAGTGACACCTACACCAGTTAGTGAGGAAGCTAATGATGATGATCATGAAGCTTCAGAACAAGATACTACTGAACCTCGTAGATCAACCAGAGTGAGATCCGCACCAGAGTGGTACGGTAATCCTGTTCTGGAAGTCATGCTACTAGATCCTGATGAACCTACGAACTATGAAGAAGCGATGGTGAGCCCAGATTCCGCAAAATGGCTTGAAGCCATGAAATCTGAGATGGGATCCATGTATGAGAACAAAGTATGGACTTTGGTTGACTTGCCCGATGATCGGCAAGCAATTGAGAATAAATGGATCTTCAAGAAGAAGACTGACGCTGATGGTAATATTACTGTCTACAAAGCTCGACTTGTCGCAAAAGGTTTTCGACAAGTTCAAGGGATTGACTACGATGAGACCTTCTCACCCGTAGCGATGCTTAAGTCTGTCCGAATCATGTTAGCAATTGCCGCATTTTATGATTATGAAATTTGGCAGATGCATGTGAAAACTGCATTCCTGAATGGATTTCTGGAAGAAGAGTTGTATATGATGCAACCAGAAGGTTTTGTCGATCCAAAGGGAGCTAACAAAGTGTGCAAGCTCCAGCGATCCATTTATGGACTGGTGCAAGCCTCTCAGAGTTGGAATAAATGCTTTGATAGTGTGATCAAAGCATTTGGGTTTATACAGACTTTCGGAGAAGCCTGTATTTACAAGAAAGTGAGTGGGAGCTCTATAGCATTTCTGATATTATATGTGGATGACATATTACTGATTGGAAATGATATATAATTTCTGGATAGCATAAAGGGATACTTGAATAAGAGTTTTTCAATGAAAGACCTCGGAGAAGCTGCTTACATATTAGGCATAAAGATCTATAGAGATAGATCAAGACGCTTAATTGGACTTTCACAAAGCACATACCTTGACAAGATTTTGAAGAAGTTCAAAATGGATCAAGCAAAGAAAGGGTTCTTGCCTGTGTTACAAGGTGTGAAGTTGAGTCAGACTCAATGCCCGACCACTGCAGAAGATAGAGAGAAAATGAAAGATGTTCCCTATGCTTCAGCCATAGGCTCTATCATGTATGCAATGCTGTGTACCAGACCTGATGTGTGCCTTGCTATAAGTTTAGCAGGGAGGTACCAAAGTAATCCAGGAGTGGATCACTGGACAGCGGTCAAGAACATCCTGAAATACCTGAAAAGGACTAAGGATATGTTTCTCCTATATGGAGGTGACAAAGAGCTCATCGTAAACGGTTACGTTGATGCAAGCTTTGACACTGATCCGGACGATTCTAAATCGCAAACCGGATACGTGTTTACATTAAACGGTGGAGCTGTCAGTTGGTGTAGTTCTAAACAAAGCATCGTAGCGGGATCTACATGTGAAGCGGAGTACATAGCTGCTTCGGAAGCAGCGAACGAAGGAGTCTAGATGAAGGAGTTCATATCCGATCTAGGTGTTATACCTAGTGCATAGGGTCCAATGAAAATCTTTTGTGACAATACTGGTGCAATTGCCTTGGCAAAGGAATCCAGATTTCACAAGAGAACCAAGCACATCAAGAGACGCTTCAATTCCATCCGGGATCTAGTCCAGGTTGGAGACATAGAGATTTGCAAGATACATACGGATCTGAATGTTGCAGGCCCGTTGACTAAGCCTCTTCCACGAGCAAAACATGATCAGCACCAAGGCTCCATGGGTGTTAGAATCATTACTATGTAATCTAGATTATTGACTCTAGTGCAAGTGGGAGACTGAAGGAAATATGCCCTAGAGGCAATAATAAAGTTATTATTTATTTCCTTATATCATGATGAATGTTTATTATTCATGCTAGAATTGTATTAACCGGAAACATAATACATGTGTGAATACATAGACAAACAGAGTGTCACTAGTATGCCTCTACTTGACTAGCTCGTTAATCAAAGATGGTTATGTTTCCTAACCATGAAGAAAGAGTTGTTATTTGATTAATGGGATCACATCATTAGGTGAATGATCTGATTGACATGACCCATTCCATTAGCTTAGCACCCGATCGTTTAGTATGTTGCTATTGCTTTCTTCATGACTTATACATGTTCCTATGACTATGAGATTATGCAACTCCCGTTTGCCGGAGGAACACTTTGTCTGCTACCAAACGTCACAACGTAAATGGGTGATTATAAAGGAGCTCTACAGGTGTCTCCAAAGGTAGATGTTGGGTTGGCGTATTTCGAGATTAGGATTTGTCACTCCGATTGTCGGAGAGGTATCTCTGGGCCCTCTCGGTAATGCACATCACATAAGCCTTGCAAGCATTACAACTAATAAGTTAGTTGTGAGATGATGTATTACGGAACGAGTAAAGAGACTTGCCGGTAACGAGATTGAACTAGGTACTGGATACCGACGATCGAATCTCGGGCAAATAACATACCGATGACAAAGGGAACAACGTATGTTGTTATGCGGTCTGACCGATAAAGATCTTCGTAGAATATGTAGGAGCCAATATGGGCATCCAGGTCCCGCTATTGGTTATTGACCGGAGATTTGTCTCAGTCATGTCTACATTGTTCTCGAACCGTAGGGTCCGCACGCTTAAAGTTACGATGACAGTTATTATGAGTTTTATGCATTTTGATGTACCGAAGTTTGTTCGGAGTCCCGGATGTGATCACGGACATGACGAGGAGTCTCGAAATGGTCGAGACATAAAGATCGATATATTGGAAGCCTATATTTGGACATCGGAATCGTTCCGGGTGAAATCAGCATTTTTCCGGAGTACCGGGGGGTTACCGGAACCCCCCCGGGGGTTTATTGGGCCTACATGGGCCTTGAGGGAGAAGAGAGAAGGAGGCAGGAGGTGGCCGCACGCCCCTCCCCTTCCTAGTCCGAATAGGACAAGGGAAGGGGGGCGGCGCCCCCCCTTTCCTTCCTCTCTTCCTCCTCTTTCCCCCTCTCTCCTTGTCCAACTAGGAAAGAAGGGAGTCCTACTCCCGGTGGGAGTAGGACTCCCCCTTGGCGCGCCACACCTTGGCCGGCCGCCCCCTCCCCTTGGCTCCTTTATATACGGGGGCAGGGGGGCACCCCTAGACACACAAGTTGATCCACGTGATCGTTCCTTAGCCGTGTGCGGTGCCCCCTGCCACCATATTCCACCTCGATCATATCGTTGTAGTGCTTAGGCGAAGCCCTGCCTCGGTAGAACATCATCATCGTCACCACGCCGTTGTGCTGACGGAACTCGTCCCCGAAGCTTTGCTGGATCGGAGCCCGGGGAGCGTCATCGAGCTGTACGTGTGCTAAGAACTCGGAGGTGCCGGAGTAACGGTGCTTGGATCGGTCGGATCGGGAAGACGTACGACTACTTCCTCTACGTTGCGTCAACGCTTCCGTTGCGGTCTACGAGGGTACGTAGACAACACTCTCCCCTCTCGTTGCTATACATCACCATGATCTTGCGTGTGCGTAGAATTTTTTTTGAAATTACTACGAAACCCAACATCACTATCATCACGAGAGCCCCTCAATCATGCATCAATCTTAATATCATCATTAGCATAACACTTGGAAATAAGACAAAAAATAGAGGAATTACCGAAATCGGTGAATCTCTTCCTGGGGACATGCATGAACTCTGCATACTCCCTGTCTTCATCAATCCTATGGAGTTGCAGAACCAGCGGGCGACGGGTGACAATGCCTGCAGAATCAAACCAAACAAAACAAATCAATGCGTCACAAAAACAAAACAGGACACCAAAATGGACAAGCTCTTGCTGCTTGAATAACCATACCTGAACCCTGGGCAGGAAATCCTTTCCAACAACGCTCTCCAGCATTGAAGATTTGCCCGAACTCTACAGTGTGCCAAAGGAGTTCAAATGTCAAAACACAGAACCGCATCTGGTAATTGTATACCCACTTGTACTGAGATGCGCTTGAACCACTCTTAACAGCATGAGTTCATGCATAACTGCTTGCTTGAAACTAGGAGGATTCTCATTACGCGAAACAACATGCCCCCTAGTTGATCCCAAGTGGTAGTAGTATCTAGCTTCCTAGCACTACACAATTACTGGTCATGTAGGCAACTAAGTGCAACCAAACTATATAGCAAAAGAACTGTAGATTATACCACTATAAATGAGTGTAAGTTTGTGAACCTCATTTGTAATTTACAGTAGTGAATCGGTTGAATGAACTAGTATATTTACAGTTCTACAGCGGAGTTACAGTGTAAATGTGCAGTTTACATGACTAGTAAATCAATCAAGGGGGCTGGGTAGAGCTCACCAAGTTCGTCAGATAGGGGGTGGGTTGGAGGAGGACGTCTAGCTGCAGCAGCCGCCATGAGGGCTTCCTTGTGCACCACCTTGAGCAGAGCAGCTTCTACAGATCAGATCGGACACAAAACAAATCACACACACGCAGGCAGGCATGAGGAATCAGATGAAGAAACAGAAAAAGACAAGGGAGGGATTCACGCTCACCCACCATGGCCAGCCGGAGAGGAGATGCGCGTCATGGAGGTCGAGGAAGAACCGGCCTTAATTGGTCGGCGTCGTCGAGAGAGAGAAGGCCACCGCATCAGGAAGGACGCTCCGGTGGGTGCGGATTCGGCCAGGTCGTGATCCCCTGTAGTGAGGCGCGAGCGCGCGGCAGTGGCCGCACCAGGGCGCGTAGAACTCGACCATGACGTGGCGGCGGGCGGATCTGAGGGGATAGGGTTCCCGGAGGAATCTGAGGAAGGGGTCATCGCGGCCGGGGATCTGGAGCTCGAGGGGAGCGCAGGGAAGGGTGATGGGAAGTGAAATCAAGGTCGGAGACGCCGGATCTGTGCCTATGGGGTTGGTGTGATTGCAGAGGGGCTGGCGGGGAGGGCGCGGCGCTAGGGTAGGGGAGGGAGGGACGAGGTCGGCGTTGGTGAGGAGGACGACGAGGTCGGCGGTGGGTGGGAGACAACGGGGAGGAGGTGGATCGGGAGGGGCCGGGGACGGGGAGGAGGAGGTGGCGGCGGCGGCGAGGAGATTGGGAGGAGGGAGGAGGGGTGCGATGGGGGGAGGGGTTTGATCTAGGGTTGGGGGTGCGTGGGGTGTCTCTTTTTCTTTTTGTTTCTTTTTTTTTCTGTAGATGGATGGATGGATGGATGTGGGATGGAGAGATGGATGGATGGATGGATGGACGCCATGTCATCGATCCGTGGGAAGAGCCCTGATTGGTTCGGAAGATCAGTGATTTAAAATAGTTTCTAAGTACTAAAAATAGGGGAATTTTGTGAAGCAACTATCAAAATATTTTGCAAAACGGCACAACTAAAATTTTCACTCAAGTTAGACCCCATTTTTATGGATGATCACCGATTTGCATGCATTTTTTACCTTTCTAGATATTTTTAATCATTTTCTTGTGGTAAAAATGGTTTTTTGTGAAGAACCTACCAAATATTTGTTGTAAAATTGGACCAACTCAATTTCCTAAAATACTAGGCCATATTTAATGCACAATTGACAAAATGGTTGTGTGTAAAAAGTTTTGATCCACCTCTCGTGAAAAAGACAAATTTCCGCCGATTCAGCTGGAAGCGGGTCAAATTTGAACTGCAGCTGCCTCATAGTTTGCTATTTATTTTTTCCAAAAATCATTTCTAGGTACACAAGTACCTATTTAATCATAGAAACACCAAAAAAATTTCAAGATTTAACCACTAGCTAGGAACGGTCATTCCCGCCGTTTTGACCGCATTTTGAAACGGGCATAAAAAATTCAAAAAAAATCAAAAAATTGGGAAACCTTCGCATTGTGTCATTATATGTGGCCAAGTTCCCAGGAAAAATAACAAACTTGTAATACGACAATTATTTTAAAAAAGTGTTCTCAGAAACGAGCTATCACGTGTGGAGATCAATGGCTTTCAAGCCAAATGATCAATCTTATGGCCACATTCATGGCATAGTTTGTTCAAATGATATCATATTGTGCACAAGGGTGCATATTGGAATGGCAAACAATGTTGCTTAAGGAAGTTTTCATTTTCTTTGGACGAAAAAACCATTTTCCATTTTTTGAGTGCCCAAAAGGAGGTTTTTTTGTGAAGGACCTCCCAAATAATTGTTGCAAAATTGGACGAAATCATTTTTATAAAATACTAGGCCATATTTAATGCACAATTGACAAAATGGTTGGGTGTAAAAAGTTTTGATCCACCTCTCGTGAAAAAGACAAATTTCCGCCGATTCAGTAGGAAGCGGGTCAAATTTGAACTGCAGCTGCCTCATAGTTTGCTATTTATTTTTTCCAAAAATAATTTCTAGGTACATAAGTACCTATTTAATCATAGAAACACCAAAAAAATTCCAAGATTTAACCACTAGCTAGGAACGGTCATTCCCGCTGTTTTGACCGCATTTTGAAACAGGCATAAATAATTCAAAAAAAAAATCAAAAAATTGGGAAACCTTCGCATTGTGTCATTATATGTGGCCAAGTTACCAAGAAAAATAACAAACTTGTAATACGGCAATTATTTTAAAAAAGTGTTCTCAGAAACGAGCTATCACGTGTGGAGATCAATGGCTTTTAAGCCAAATGATCAATCTTATGGCCACATTCATGGCATAGTTTGTTCAAATGATCTCATATTGTGCACAAGGGTGCATATTGGAATGGCAAACAATGTTGCCTAAGGAAGTTTTCATTTTCTTTGGACGAAAAAACCATTTTCCATTTTTCGAGTGCCCAAAAGGAGGTTTTTTATGAAGGACCTCCCAAATAATTGTTGCAAAATTGGACCAAATCATTTTTCTAAAATACTAGGCCAGGCCATATTTAATGCACAATTGACAAAATGGTTGGGTGTAAAAATTTTTGATCCACCTCTCGTGAAAAAGACAAATTTTCGCCGATTCAGTAGGAAGCGGGTCAAATTTGAACTGCAGCTGTCTCATAGTTTGCTATTTATTTTTTCCCAAAATCATTTCTAGGTACATAAGTACCTATTTAATCATAAATACATGGTTTGGTGGCGATACGTCGAGGTTTGGGCGGTGGCCGAGGGCCCCAACTCTAGAGCGCGTAAACTCGCATGCCCGCCACGTGGTCACCGCATGACCCTGGCATTGCCATGTGTTCTGGGCGGCATAGGCATGTCTAGTGGGTTGGGCACTCCCCAGGTAGGTGCTAGGAAGAAAATTACAACATAAGATTCTCACGAGGAGACCGATCGATGCTCAAACATGAATAAGCAGCCAAGTGTTTGATTAGCGGTACGGGAAATGCACATGGCCAATGGGCGTGAGTTTTGGCCGAGGATGATCATCTACTAAGGAGAATGTATTCACAAATTTTCAGCTCAAAAGGAGGATCCTAGGTGGTACTTACTTTGCAAAGTACCACACTGGACAAAAATATGAATGTTGAAGCTGGGCTCAAAATAATGAATGGATTGAGCTGAAATTTGGTGGAGGATGGTTATTTGGGCATAGGAAAGCATTGTAAAAAATTGATATCATTTTGACATGCCAAAGTAGTACTTCCTTCACAATGCTCTTCTATGGACAAAAACTTGGGAAAACTAGTGAGAGAGATTGGATGAATGAAATAAGCTAAAAATTGGTGTAGGTAAGTTACATAGGTATGGTCATGCGCTGGTAAATTTTCAGATCATTTGGGTAAGCCTAGCTAGTACTTACTTCACAAAGCTTCTCTCGAGGTAGAAACTTCGGAAATTTCCTGAGAAAGATTTACTAGGGAAATTGAGCTGAATATTATCATGTGGCAATGATTTGGGTATGGAAGAGTGTCCGAAAAGTTTGAGGGTAATAGGAGGGGTCTATATAACACTTGCTTTGCAACGTGCCAATTTGGCCATAAAATATAAATTGAACCTGGGCTCACATAGATGATTTGACTAAGGTACAATTTGGAGGAGGGTGATAATTTGGGCATATGAAGGAACTGTATAAATTTCATGTCATTTAGAGATATAAAAAATGTACTTCCTTCACAATGCTTCTAGGTGGACAAAAACTTTGGAAATTTGCCGAGGAAGATTTGCTAGGAAAATGGAGCTGAATTTTGTCATGCGGTAATGATTTGGATAGGAAAGAGTGCCCAAAAATTCCGAGGGCAATGAAGAATATAAAAATAGCACTTCCTTCATAAAGTGTTGTTGTGAACAGCATAGGAAAATGAATATTGTTGAATTAGTTTTGAACTAGGCAAGGAAGGATTTTTACATATTTGATGAAGATATGCCCCAAAGAATTTATGAGATTTTTTTTGGGAATTTTGGGAATGATAGAAATATAGGTTGCTTCATAACCTAGGGCAAAAACTGCCACATGGACATGACACATAGGCAAAACTGATGAGATGGCGCCTATTCATCACAACCCACCACAATCTACAAGGCTATGACCATCTATATTGGTCATTAACAACTAGAAATAAGGCAGCAGACTAGCACTGTTTGCTTTGTGACCATTTCGTGTAAGGAAATTACGACCTTTCTGACCAAAATGGTCGCAATGGTTTAGGGTTTGGAGCCCCCTGAACAGCTTTTGACTAATTGGTCTAAAATGGTCATAAATTTATGACCAATTCTTCGAGGGTCACTGACAGAAGGTCATAAGTTGACATATTTCTTGTAGTGGTTCTTGAAAAGGAAAACCAGGCGAAGGCATCAGACCTTGAGAAGGCTGCTGCGACGAGAAAGGACCTTCGCTCTGCTATGAGGGCAAAGAAGGAGGAGCTGCGGGAAGCCGAGGATATTGTAGCTGGGAAATCCTTTATGTTGCGGAGGAAGTTCGGAGATCCACGGTATGCCCCCCTGGATCGGCTGTGGAGCTCGAAGGATGTGTATATGGATTTGGCGGCGAGCGCTGCCGATGCGGCCAAGTACTTCCAGGGTCAGACGGACCGTGGAGTAGACCAGCTGTTTTGGAGACAATTCCATACTCCCGAGCGTCCACTTTCATTGATTGACCAATTAGCCGAATGGGCCGAACTAAATAGGTTGTCCGGACTCTCCATGAGGTCTGTTGTGGATCAGTTATGGCCGGAAGGGTCAAAACCGAACAACTATTTCAGCTTGGTGCAGCAGTTACTCGATGTGGTGCCGCGCATTGATGCGATGAAGAGGTCGACGTGCATAGAGGGCGCACGGATGGCCTTTGCCCGTGTCAAGGCATACTGGGCGGAGATGGATGCTACCAATGTTGCAGCGCGGGATTCGGCCATAGGTCGAAAGGCTGCTGAGCACTACTTTGAAGAGGTTCTTGAGGGTGCCCGTTTGGTAGAGACCCAGTGCTCAAAAAATATTATGTTTGAGTGATACGTAATCTCATTGTAAGCTAAATGCTTTTATAGAGTTTTATAAGGCTATTTTTATACTTTTGCCTGAAAGTAATATGATGCCTCCTGGGCGGCCGTTTTTGTATACGTGTGTATAACCTGAAAGATTGCAGTCGTCGGCTTCAACCCCCACGCATATAATGCGGAGGTGCTAGTAAAGACATGCGTTCACACTTAACCCAATGTCTTGGTCCTATTAAGGAGGTGATAGCGGAGCGAGCGAGGCAACCGAACTATAATGCTTTAACACTTTCACTTAGCCATAGGAGTTTGACAGTGGGGCTACTAGATAGCCCCTGGTGGCTCCGCACTCTCCTGATCTCGGGGTGCGTACATGCCTGGCCGGAAAATGGCCCTTCGTTAAGGCGGAGGAATTCTAACATTCCCACAGGTCATCGAGTGGTTGACCAGTCTCACGCTATATCATGACAGTCAGTTTTCGGCTTTCTCTACTGAGGTGCTCGTCCGGATGAACCAGGGCACAATCGCAGTAGTTCTTCTGGTGCTACCTTAGCCGGTAAAGCGGAACGTAAGACACCAAAACACAGGAGCCGGGCAAACCCAACATTTGACCAAAGACAATGATTCGGAGCTGATGCATATAGGGCCAAACTCGCGACGCCGAACACTCCCTAAGGTATTCGGTCTTTGTGGTATAAACCGGGCCTAAATAATGGCCTTTGTAAGAAGCCCCTTGTGTCCAGGTACGTGCATTGTTCTGGCGTGGCCACATGCCAAGACGTCAGCATCCTTCACAACGGTGGATATGTATCAACAAGAGACAGTAAAAAAGGTTGACGCAGGGTCTTAATCTAAAAAGAATCCTTTGAGCGGGTCCCTGCTACACGTCTGCGCCTGTGTCTCCGTTGTGCCGTATCCTGGACGGGTGTAGCACGATGATCGTCTATAAAAGAGAGGAAGTTAAGTGAAAATGTTGTCGTGCAAAAAGATAGTTTTTAAAGAAACCATGTATAATTGAAGATGATAAGAAATTACCACTTGTCTGCGCGCGTTGAGCCCCTTGTATTGACAAATAGGGGTGTGATCACTTATTTGGTGTAAATAGTAGCGCCGAACTTGATCGCTGGTCTGGACGCCTTTAATGTTTGGCTGCCAAGGCAGCCTCACTCTCTTCGGCGCGCAGAGAGCGCTTGATATCTCCGTGCACTGTAATGATGCCACATGGACCAGGCATCTTGAGTGTGACGGAGGCGTAGTGTGGTATTGCATGAAAGCGAGCAAAAGCTTCATGTCCGAGCAGTGCTTGATAGCCACTTTGAAACGGAGCGATGTGGAAAGTTAAATGCTCGCGACGGAAGTTATCGAGAGAGCCGAATGTAACTTGCAATGAGAGGGAGCCCGTACAACGAGCCCCTGGGCCTGGAGTTACTCCTTTAAAGGTAGTATTGCTATGGCGAATTTGTGTTGGGTCTAACCCCATCCCGCGGATTGTATCCTGATATATTAGGTTTAGTCTACTGCCGCCGTCCATCAAGACTTGTGTGAAGTGATATCCATCAATTACTGGGTCTAATACCAGGGCAGCCCATCCTGTGTGCCGGATACTTGCTGAGTAATCGTGATGGTCGAAAGTGATCGGTTGAGATGACTAGTGGCAGGACTTCGCGGTGACAAGCACTTGGGTATGTTTTCCTGGGAGTGCCGTGTTGTTTTTTCCCCTGATCACGTGTAATACGTTTACTGTTTGACTTCTGGTGGAAATTTCTTTTGTTCCGCCGTGTCTTGTTTGGGAGGCTCGTCCTCGTCTTCACTTGGTGTATCCTCCCCCTTGTGTACGGCGCTGAGCTTGCCGGACTGCTTGAATACCCAACATTCTCTGTGGGTATGATTAGCGGGTTTACCAGGGGTACTATGGATCTGGCATACTTGGTCCAGAATTTTGTTGAGGCTGGATAGTTCATCCCTGGTGCCTTTAGGGGGCGGCTTTTGACCTGGCCGAGAGCTTTTGAATCCGGCATTTACTGCCGTGCCCTTCGTGCTATCTTCTTTAATCCGGCGTTTGCTATTGCTGTTGCGCCGTGATTTCCCGTTTCCATCTCTAACTTCGGATGTACTGGGGTCGCTGGTGCTGCATCCGGCTAGCCATCTGTCCTCACCCGCGCAAAAGCGGATCATGAGGTTTGTTAATGCGGCCATCGTTCTCGGCTTATTTTGGCCGAGGTGTCTGGCGAGCCATTCGTCGCGGACGCTATGCTTGAAAGCTGCCAAGGCTTCGGCGTCTGGATAGTCGACAATATGGTTCTTTTTAGTAAGAAACCTGTTCCAAAGATTTCGGGCTGACTCTCCGGGCTGTTGAGTTATATGACTCAGATCGTCCGCATCCGGAGGTCGGACATAAGTCCCTTGAAAATTTGCCCGAAAGGCATCTTCGAGCTCTTCCCAACTTCCAGTGGAGCTTTCGGGGAGGCCTTTGAGCCAGTGACGAGCTGGCCCTTTGAGCTTGAGGGGTAAGTACTTGATGGCGTAGAGATCGTCTCCTTGAGCCATATGGATGTGAAGGATGTAGTCCTCAATCCAAACTCCGGGGTCTATTGTTCCGTCGTATGCCTCTATGTTTACGGGTTTGAATCCCTCTGGAAATTCATGGTCCAGCACCTCATCGGTGAAACACAGGGGGTGTGCGACACCCCTGTAGCTGGGTGTGCCGCGTTGTTCGGATGTTTGTTGTGTTGCATTGTATGCTGGGGCGCGCTTGCGTGGTCCATAGATGGATCTTGTTGCGTCGTCCGTTGGGTGCGAGCCTTCACATGGGTCGCGTATTGTATTGTGAGCGGCGTTGTATGCCGCTCTGTGTTGGTAGAGGGGTCGTCTATCCGACCAGGTGTCTGCTTTGATATTTGGTTGTGGGGGGTCTGAGGCCTCCTCATTGAATTCGGGTAGCAGCTTCCGCTTTGGGGCGATTGTCGCCGTACCTCGCTGCTGTGTTGAGTATTTTGCTCCATGTAATGTGGAGTGTGTCTTGCGTAGCCTTGAGCCTTTGCTTCTGCTTTTTCAGACTCCTCGCGGTGGCAACAAGCCTTTTACGGGCAGTCTGCTGCTCCGGGTGTCTGTCCGGCGTTATGTCGTCCGGACCATTATCCTTGATAGGATTTGTTTGTTCGGTTTGATTATCCGGATTGCCGTTGTCCGGCAGCGGTTCGCCCTGCTCCAATGCTGGGTCTGTGTGATCGCTATTTCTGTCGAGGCGGGATTTGGGGCGGCGCTTGCGTCGCCGCTTTGACTGCTTTTCGAGGGAACAAGCCTTCAGTGAGTCCTTCCGCTCCTCGTCATCATCTTTTGGTGCGTCCACCATGTATACGTCATATGACGAGGTGGCGTTCCAGGGCCCAATAGGCGCTGGTTCTTCACCGTCTCCTTCATCGGCGTCCATACCGTCGATGCCTTCGGAGCCGAAGTCGAGCATGTCGGTTAAATCGTCGACAGTGGCTACAAAGTGGGTGGTGGGTGGGCTTTGAATTTCCTCATCGTCCGAATCCCCACCTTGCTGGCCGCAATCTGGCCAGGGCTCTCCTGATAAAGAGAGAGACTTCAGTGACTTCAGAATATCGCCAAAAGGCGAGTGCTGAAAGATGTCCGCGGCAGTAAACTCCATGATCGGCGCCGAATCGGATTCGATTGGCCGGGGCGCGGAGGGTTCGGAGTCTGGAAAGGAGTCCGGCTCCTTGGAGTCATGAGTCTCGCGGAGTGTGGGGCTGGTGTTCGGCTCAATCACCGTTGGGATCGCAGCCCCTGAGGCGGCGTCCAACCGCCCATCCTTGATCGGCGCAGCTGGCTCCGAATTAAGGATTGGAGCCGATGCGGGTGCGGCCTCCAGGGCACTGTTCGGCGGCAGAGCTAGATCATGCTCGTCGGGACAGTGCGGCGCGCTCGGCAGTGGCTCGAATCCGTCGAAGATCAAGTCCCCGCGGGTGTCAGTCGTGTAGTTTAAACTTCCAAATCTAACCTGACGGCCAGGGGCGTAGCTTTCGATCTGCTCCAGGTGGCCAAGTGAATTGGCCCGCAGTGCGAAGCCACCGAAGACGAAGATCTGTCCGGGGAGGAAGGTCTCACCCTGGACTGCATCGCTATAGATGATCGTAGGAGCCATCGAGCCTGACGGCGACGACACAGAGGAACTCTCAATGAAAGCACCAATGTCGGTGTCAAAACCGGCGGATCTCGCGTAGGGGGTCCCGAACTGTGCGTCTAGGCCGGATGGTAATAGGAGGCAAGGGACACAAAGTTTTACCCAGGTTCGGGCCCTCTCGATGGAGGTAAAACCCTATGTCCTGCTCGATTAATATTGATGATATGGGTAGTACAAGAGTAGATCTACCACGAGATCAGAGAGGCTAAACCCTAGAAGCTAGCCTATGGTATGATTGTTGATGTGTATGTTGTCCTACGGACTAAAACCCTCCGGTTTATATAGACACCGAATAGGGTTAGGTTTACATAGAGTCGGTTACAATGGTAGGAGATTTGAATATCCGTATCGCCAAGCTTGCCTTCCACGCCAAGGAAAGTCCCTTCCGGACACGTGACAGAGTCTTTAATCTTGTATCTTCATAGCCCTGGAGTCCGGCTGAAGGTATAGTCCGGCTAGCCGAACACCCCCTAATCCAGGACTCCCTCAGTTTGCATGAGAGGAGGAGGTCGTTTGGTCTTGTCATTCTTCTTCTTGTTCTTGGAGTCGGGCACGTACCCAACCCCTTCCTTGGCCACAACTCCCTTTTGGTTGATCAAGAGATCGTTGAGGTTCTTCTTGCCTTGTATGCAAGTCGCAAGACCTCTCTCAAGTTGCCCCTTTAGCTTAGCGTTCTCCTCAACGAGATGCACATGCTCACAACACGGGTTAGTAGCATTTGCATTATAAATTAACATCATACGAGGGAAAGTGGCTTTTTCCTTGGTTAGCTTTACTTGAAGTTGATCATGCGACTCTTTGAGGCTAGCATGAGCACCCTTCAAGACCTTGTGAGCCTTGTCAAGTAGATCAAACCCCTCTTTGAGTCTAGCAAAATCAACCTCAAGTTCGGCCTTCTCGGAGTTTAGCACATGAGAAACAATGAGGACATGATCATAATCTTTCTTTAACTTAGCATGATCAACGTTGTGTGACTCCTCAAGAGCCAAACGAAGACCACGCTCTTCCTCAAGAGCATTGGAAAGATCCAAAATCTCATCGGCATAGTCACGACTATGCCCTTCCATCTTAGTGATGGTGTTTTCGTGAGCCTCGATCATGTCATTGGCTTCACCAAGTTGTTCCAAGAGAGCAACAAAGTGCTTCTTGGATTTTCCCTTGAGTTTGCCCATAAAGGCCTCAAGCTCATTAGCCTCCACATTATCTTCCTCAAGTTCATTAATGCTATCCGTCGGAGAAGGATGATTAATGATGGTAGTTTTGATGTTGGAGGTTACCTTGTTGGTGGCTTTAGCCATGAGGCACTTGGCGGTGATGCTCTCATTGGGTGAGTCGAAGAGAGACACCCATGGAGTCGTCGCAATGGCAACGGAGGCCATGGCAACCGACTCATCACTTTCATCATTGTCATCATCCTCATTGTACTCTTCTTATACCACCAATGCCTTGGGAGGAGTCTTCTTGGTGAAGTTGCTCTTGTTGGGGAACGACTTGGCCTTGTCCTTTCAGATGAGCTTGCCACCATTGTCTTCCCTCTTCTCATACGGGCATTCCGCAACAAAATGACTCACGTTGCCACAATTGTAGCAAGTCCTTACACGTTGCTTGCTCTCCGTGCCACTTGAGTTGTTTTTGCTAAAGTTTGGCCTCGAGTTTTTCTTGCTCCAAAATTGCCTTGAAGCAAGTGCCATGTGTTCATGATACGCATACTTCGTATCTTCGGGGTTGCTCTCCTCTTCTTCCTCTTCTTCTTCTTCTTCTTCTTCAATGGTGAGCTTGGCCTTCAATGCAAGGTTAGGCTTCTTTGCCCTTTGAGAACGAAGCACCGCATTGTCGTCAGTCTTGTCCAAAATGTTCATGGCCACAAACTCATCCAACACTTTGCTTGAGGTCAAAGTGTGGAAGTCCGGTCTTTGACGAATGACGGAGGACATGGCCTTGTGATAGGGCATCATTGCCTTGAGGAATTTGCGCTTTATCCAATTGTCATCCGTGTCCTTGCTCCCGTGATCTCGTAGTGAGACCGCGAGTTTGGTTACTTTCCGATAAAGCTCACGAGGTTCTTCATCTTCTTTCATTGCAAACTCATCGGCCTCATCTTGTACCACTTCATAGTTGGAGCGTTGAATGCTTGCGCTTCCCCGGTAGAGAGAGACAACACAATGCCATGCATCTTTGGCCAAGGCGAAGGGACGAAGATGAGGTAGGTCTTCGGGTGGAATTGCATCTTGAATGATGAAGAGAGCATTCTCATTGAATTGATTGTCCGCGGCTTCTCGAGGAGTGAAGTTGCTTGGATCATGCGCATAGAAACCTTCTTCAATGATTCTCCAAAGGTTAGTGTTCACATGATTTAAATGACGTTTAAAGCGATAAACCCAAGAATCAAAGTCCTCATTTTTCACAATCTTAGGGGGAGGACCGACATGATTCAAATGAGTGGAAGGAACCGGTCCACCATAAACAAGTGGTGGTTCCACATGGGCAAAGATGCCGGTGCCATTCTTACCACTAGAAGAAGGAGCCTTTTCACTACTAGCTTCCCCCTTGTCAGGGATAGCATCCGTCACCTTGTCGGCGGGGTCACCCACTTTGAACGGTGCGGTGGATAGTTTAAGCCCCTCAAGAAATTTAGTAAACATGCTTTCAACTTCGGTCGTCATGGAGGTTTTCAATGTCTCCAAGGCCACATTGAACTCCCCACGAGAGACCGAGGTTCCCCCATCGCCCGTAGACGAGGTCGGATTCACACCGGAGTGTTCCTCCACACCGTCTACGGTATCAACCATACTCTTTGGACGGTAAAGTCCTTAATAAAGAGACGAGGCTCTGATACCAATTGAAAGGATCGATATGGTTGACTAGAGGGGGGGGGGTTGAATAGGCAACTAACAATTTTTAGCTTTTCTTTAACAATTTAAACTTTGCATCAAAGTAGGTTGTCTAGATATGCAACTAGGTGAGCAACCTATATGATGCAACAAGGATAGGAACACAAGCAAGCAAGATATATGAAACAAATAAGCTTGCACAAGTAAAGGCACGAGATAACCAAGAGTGGAGACGGTGGAGACGAGGATGTGTTGCCGAAGTTCCTTCCCTTTGAGAGGAAGTACGTCTCCGTTGGAGCGGTGTGGAGGAACAATGCTCCCCAAGAAGCCAGTAGGGCCACCGTATTCTCCTCACGCCCTCACACAATGCGAGATGCCGTGATTCCACTATTGGTGTTGTTGGAGGCGGCGACCGAACCTTTACAAACTAGGTTGGGGCAATCTCCACAACTCAATTGGAGGCTCCCAACGACACCACGAAGCTTCACCACAATGGACTATGGCTTCGCGGTGACCTCAACCGTCTAGGATGCTCAAACACCCAAGAGTAACAAGATCCGCAAGGAATTAGTGGGAAGAATCAAATATCTCTTGGTGGAAGTGTAGATCGAGGCCTTCTCAACCACTCCCGAGCAAATCAACAAGTTTGGTCGGCTAGGGAGTGAGATCGGGCGAAAATGGAGCTTAGAGCAATAATGGAGCTTGGGGGTGGAAGAGGTGAGTCAACGGGGAAGAAGGGGACCCCTTATATAGTGTGGGAAAAGGATCCAACCGTTACCCGCCAACCAGCCCGCGGCTAGCGGTACTACCGCGCCTGGCCAGCGGTACTACCGCAAGGCCGCGCAGTACTACTGCTTGCAACCAAGCGGTACTACCACACGGCTGTGCGGTACTACCGTACCGACCCACGGTACTGCCGCAACCCCAGCAACAGAAAAGATAAACAGACGCGCAGGAGCTGGGGGCGGTACTTCCGCACGCGCGGTACTACCGCGCCCCCCATGCGGTACTACCGCAAGGCAAAAACCCCCAGCCAGGGGAAAGGGAACTTCCGTGCCTACTACCACAAAGAAACGGAAGTAGCAAAAACCCGACATAGTAGTACTGCCGAGGGGTGGTACTACTTCCTGACTGCATAGCGCGGTACTACCGCTCGGCGAAAACGGTACTACCGCGGTAGGTGCAGATGTAAAAAATTACATCCGCCCCTACTACCACAAAGGGGCGGCACTAGCCTGGTGGGCAGCGGTAGTGCGGCTCCAGGGGAGCGGTACTACCATGGGCACCTGCGGTACTACCGCGCCACCGCGCGGTACTACCGCGGATGCCTACGGTACTACCGTTTTCCTGGGAGTAGTACTACCGCAACAAACCACAGTAGCCAGACAAGGGAGGCAAGAAAACGGAGGAAGCTCCAAGGAAAAAGGAGGGGACAAGAAGGAGATGTGTACGTGATGATTCCACCCAAACCTTTCCAACACGGACCCCCTCTTAATAGTATGGCTTTCCTACGACTCAAATCCACCAAAAAGAAACGTAGAAAAGACGCCGTCTTCATCAGTCTTCGAGGGGCACCCAATCATCTTGTGCCTAGCAATGAAGTGTCTGGAATACTCAAGGCACACGATTAGTCCGCAAATACGTTGTCATCAATCACCAAAACACTTAGGGATAAATATGCCCTTACAACTAGGTCTTCGAAGTTCGCATAGCATGCAAATACTATCTCGCTCTTTAGAGGATAGACGGACCCTTACCTACTCTTTTTAAGTGGAATATATTACTATCGTAAAGATACCAATTACACATAGTCTCTGCACGTACAAGATGTCGCAAAAATAATCAAGATGCACATAGTCAAAGGAAAAAAATAAAAAGAAAGGAAAAAAAGCAAAGGTCCTGCCACAGTGACCGACTCCTCTCAGCAGCCGCACACAAATCACCATCAAATGCAGCACCCGGAAAACATTAAAGGTCTCCAAAAGCAACGCCTTCAAGAAGGAAACAGTGCACAAGCGTTGTCGTTGCCCAATCCAAGATCTTAGGTTTTCACCCTGGAGAAGTCCGAGCTCTCAAAACAATTCCTTCAGTAAGACAATTGCCAGACACAATCAATGAAAGACAGACCTTAGGTTTTCACCCTGAAAGTCCCCGCTAGGCACCCGAGGAGCACCACAAAAAATGAATTCCTCCTGTGTTGCCGCCCCCACTTGACACTGCTGCTCTTGAGAGTTATGAAACACCTGGCTGGCTCCATCGCCTCGAAAGCCGAGTCCGTCTAACTAATCATCGATCTCACCCACCATGACCTTCTCCATACCTATCTACACCATAGAAATCAAGAAGCTGACATGTCCCATGGTGTCAACGAACAACAGACTTCGTGTCATGCCCTCATGGAACCTCGTAGGCTGAAATGGACGTGCACACCCGAATTCTATCTGATCCAGATATCTTGGGCAAGATCTCCGACAGCAATTCCGGAACACGTTGATTACCAGATCGAGGAGGACCGATCATGCAGGATGTTGCCGTGATCCGAGAGGAGCACGAGGACCGTCACCTTTATTATCACCACAACAGGCCCCCACTCCTCCCCGATACAGCCTGACCACAGCCATGGGACGAGTACCAACCCACCCAGATCCATAACAGATCGGGGGGGAGGGGGTGGACACGTCCACGCGCTGTAGCACACACGCAACCACCACCGTCCTTCCGCCGCCCCAGGCACCTCCGACTTGTGTAGAGGAGTGTAGTGCCGCCAGCCACCGCAAAAAGCCTCCAACTCGACGGGAGTCACCCAGGGATGCTAGAGTCCCGTCGCCGTCAGATTCGCGCGAGCTTTGCCTGACAAAGACCATGGGACGGTGGTGGGGGGACGGGGAGCACGGGGGAGGAGGCCTTGAGCGGGCTGGATTCATCGCCGCCCGTGTCGCCTCGCGAAGGACAACGCGGGGGCTGGAATTGCGTGTGTGTAGTCGATTGATTGATTGAGTACTTTGCATCAGCCCTCACCTACTGTGTGCCCCTATTTAGGCTAGCTCAATTAACTTTGGATATCGGAACCTTCTATCTGCTTTGGGGAAAGTTTTGGCCAGGTTTTCTCTTTTCCGTTTTTCTCTCCTTGTTTTTCTATTTATTTTGTTTATATTTTTTTCTTTAATTTTCTGGATTACCCATTTAATTTTTTGTCTCCCCTTCTTCATTTTTCATTGACTCTTTTCCTTTACAAATTCATGAAAATTTTAAATCCATCTACTTTTATTGCAATATTTTTATAAAAAAATTGTGCAAACAGATTTATTATATTTTCGTTCACATTGTTGTAAACTCCTTAACATTTTTTAGTGTTATGAACATTCTTTTTGAATGGCATGAATTGTTTATATATAACATATTTCTTTAAAATGGAATGAACAAACTATAATGTTTATGAACATTTTCGAAAATTATCACGAACAAATTTTAAAATGTGTGAACATTTTTAGTCAAATGACATGAACATTTTCATAAATGTATGAACATTTTTTGTATCAGAAAAAACCTTTTTTTAAGCCATGTAACTTTTTTTGTAAGTACACATTGCATTGTTTTAGTAAAAAAGTTCTCACTGAATAATTTTTATTGCATTTTTGTGTCTAAACACACTTTACTAATCATCGTAGGCCGAGTACATTGAATAGAATTGAGGCCTGGAGGATGAAGGAGCCACATATGGCGTCCCAAAAAAGGCCTAAAGCGTGCTTAGCGAGGCTATGAACCTCAATGTTTGTCCCACGTCCTTCAAAGATGAAAGGACATGCTGTAAACTGAGATGAAGTAGCTATAAAAATGCGCGCTAGGAAACGATATATTAAAATTGTTCTCACCTGGTTTTGGGAAGCTTCTACCCAATATTTTTCTGCCGCTTTCCCTGTTGTTTTGTTCCATTTTTGTTCTTTTTTTATTTTCCTTTTTTCTCTTTTCCTGTTCGATTCTATTGTGGATTCTTTTTTGTTTTCTTTTCTCATTGTTTTCGAGGTACTGAACATTTTTTAATTATTGATTGTTTTTCCAAATTCACGTATATTTTAATTTTTTGTATTCCCAACCATTTTTGGAAAAAAATGATTATGTAAAATTCAAAATTTTAAATTTGTGTACCGTTTTCAAATTCATGATTTTTTTTCAAAATTATGAAAATTCAAATTTAGAATTATTAAAATCCATAATTTTAAAATTTTGTTAACGTTTTTTAATTCACGAAATTGTTTTGTATTCGCAAGCATTTTTTTCGTGATGAGCAATTTATTTGAGCGATTTGTTTTGGCGATATACTGGAAAAGTTCTACAGTTGAGCGGTAGTGATATAGCGGGCCGACCCAAAGTTGAGTACTGTAGTTGGCATGTCGTTGCCGTATCGCTTGTAGCAATATGTAGCAGCAACACAGTTCCTTATTAGCGCCCTTTGCGCCCGAAAGTTTCCTAGCGCGCATTGCGCCTATACGTTACATTACGTAGTTTGTTTCTTTTTGTTCACTCAACTTTTGTGCTCCTCACCTGTTCTTTGTTTGTTTCCAGGGACTTATTGGTCCACGGATTTAAATAAGTCCCTATAAGTCCCATCTAAACCAAACAGTAAAAACTTATAGGGGCTTAAAGTGGGCATTTGGGACTTATGAAATAAGACTCTCAAGGAGGGACTTATAGAGACTTATAGTTGTAATATGGTCTTATAGAGACTTATAAGTCCCAGAAACCAAACATGTAGGGACTTTTTAGGAACTTGGGACTTATAAGTTGGAACTAAAAAAAGTCCTAGGACTTATGAACCAAACAGGGCCTTAGAGGAAAAACCAACCAGCGTTTTCTTATTTTAAAAAATATTGGTGACATCAAGGAATGTTCGTGAATTTGAAAATATTTGTTATTTCGAAAAATTAAATTTTTTAAAAATGTTCATGAATACTAAAAGTATTTGTGATTTTTTAATTTTGTTTTAAATTTTGGAAAAAATTCACATGTTTAAAAAATCACGAATTTGAAAAATATTCATGGGATTAAAATTTTATTCGTGAATTAAGAAAAATAAACAAGAAAAAAATAAAAATAAAAAAAACCCAACCCAAAAAACTAGAATCAAAAAAAGGAAAAAATAGACAACCGGAAGAAAAACGCTACATGGGCCGGCCCACTATGGAACAAGCGATGTCCTACCAAATGCACTCCCAACATGATGTCTTGCTAAATCTTAGTTGGCCGAGACTTGGTTATCTCTTAGTCGATGCCATATTCGTGAGATCTTACATTGAGATCCTGGTATTTATGATGGGAGAGGAGAAAGCTAGTGCATAATGAAAATGTCCAGGAACCTAAGTTCATAGCAATGGCAATCAGAGTTTTGGTTGCTAACTATACTATGACGAGTGATGCAAATGCGACAATCAAGCGACATGATTGGGAAAGACCAAGAGCAACTATGTGAACCTAAACGTGGATGAGGCTAATTGTGCACTCCCAACATGATGTCTTGCTACATATTCTCACATATTATTTTTGAGCATGCTCCTAGACAGACTAATTGTGCTGCCCATGATTTAGCCAAACTATCTAGAAATAAGGTGTGTGCGGGGTGGATGAAAGATTCACTTGTAGAGATTGTTGATACTCTTGTAAAAGATAATATGGTGATCACCTTGCAATAAAGAGTACTTTGCTCATTCGGTAATCCAACCGAGCCAGACAGCGTTCATGCCGGGACGACACATACTGGAAGGGGTGGTCGTTCTACATGAAACGCTTCATGAGATCCACTCGAAGAAACTAGATGGGGTTATTTTCAAAGTGGACTTTGAGAAGGCGTACGATAAAGTAAAATGACCTTTTCTTCAACAAGCAATGCGCATGAAGGGTTTTATTGAAAATTGGAGGAAGCAAGTTGATACTCAAGTCCAGAAAGATAGTGTAGGAATCAAGGTGAACGACGACATCGGTCACAATTTCCAGACACATAAGGGGTTACGACAAGGGGATTCCATGTCTCCTCTTCTGTTCAATATTGTGGCAGATATGCTAGCCGTCATTATTGGCAGGGCCAAGCAGCATGGCCACGTAGAGGGTCTAGTTCCTCATCTTGTCGATGGAGG
>NC_053028.1:66751102-66915699 GCF_003073215.2 Triticum urartu | reverse complement strand
GATCATCATTAATAGAGCATTGCCCCCAAAAAAATAAAAAAAGATAAAGGCAAAAGAAAAAGAAAAAAAAGAAAGGCCAAATAATAATAATAAAAAGGGGCAATGCTACTATCCCTTTTCCACACTTGTGCTTCAAAGTAGCACCATGATCTTCATGATAGAGAGTCTCTTATATTGTCACTTTCATATACTAGTGGGAATTTTTCATATAGAACTTGGCTTGTATATTCCAACAATGGGCTTCCTCAAATGCCCTAGGTCTTCGTGAGCAAGCAAGTTGGATGCACACCCACTTAGTTTCTTTTATTGAGCTTTCATACATTTATAGCTCTAGTGCATCCGTTGCCTGGCAATCCCTACTCCTCGATTGAAATCAATTGATGGGCATCTCCATAGCCCGTTGATTAGCCGCGTCAATGTGAGACTTTCTCCTTTTTTGTCTTCTCCACACAACCCCATCATTATATTCTATTCCACCCATAGTGCTATGCCCATGGCTCACGCTCATGTATTGCGTGAAAGTTTAAAAAGTTTGAGATTACTAAAGTATGAAACAACTGCTTGGCTTGTCATCGGGGTTGTGCATGATGAGAGCACTTTTTGTGACGAAGATGAAGCATAGCCAAACTATATGATTTTGTAGGGATGAGCTTTCTTTGGCTATGTTATTTTGAGAAGACATAATTGCTTGGTTAGTATGCTTGAAGTATTATTATTTTTATGTCAATATTAAACTTTTGTCTTGAACCTTATGGATCTGAATATTCATGCCACAATAAAGAAAATTACATCCATAAATATGTTAGGTAGCATTCCACATCAAAAAATCTGTTTTTATCATTTACCTACTCGAGGACGAGCAGGAATTAAGCTTGGGGATGCTTGATACGTCTCCAACGTATCTATAATTTTTGATTGTTCCATGCTATTATATTGTCAACCTTGGATGTTTTATATGCATTTATATGCTATTTTATATGATTTTTGGGACTAACCTATTAACCTAGAGCCCAGTGCCAGTTTTTGTTTTTTCGTTGTTTTTGAGTATCGCAGAAAAGGAAAACCAAATGGAGTCCAATTGACCTGAAACTTCATGGAGATCATTTTTGGACCAGAAGAAGCCCACGGAGTACCGGAGATGGGCCAGAAGAGTCCCGTGGCCACCATGAGGGTGGGGGCGCGCCCTACCCCCTGGGCACGCCCCCTACCTCGTGGCTGCCTCGGGGACCCCCTGACTTGTTCCCGACTCCAACACCTCTTATATAACCAAAAATTCCCAAAAAGAAACCTAGATCGGGAGTTCCACCACCCCAAGCCTCTGTAGCCACCGAAAACCAATCTAGACCCGTTCCGCCACCCTGCAGGAGGGGGGGGGGGGAATCCCTCTCCGGGGGCCATCTTCAGCATCCCGGCGCTCTCCATGACGAGGAGGGAGTAGTTCTCCCTCGGGGCCGAGGGTATGTACCAGTAGCTATGTGTTTGGTCTCTCTCTCTCTTGTGTTCTTAATGTGGCACGATCTTGATGTATCGCGAGCTTTGCTATTATAGTTGGATCTTATGATGTTTCTCCCCCTCTAATATCTTGTAATGGATTGAGTTTTCCCTTTGAAGTTATCTTATCGGATTGAGTCTTTATGGATTTGAGAACACTTGATGTATGTCTTGCATGTGCTTATCTGTGGTGACAATGGGTTATCACACGATCCACTTGATGTATGTTTTGGTGATCAACTTGCGAGTTCCGTGACCTCGTGAACTTATGCATAGGGGTTGGCACACTTTTTCGTCTTAACATTCCGGTAGAAACTTTGGGGCACTCTTTGAAGTTCTTTGTGTTGGTTGAATAGATGAATCTGAGATTGTGTGATGCATATCGTATAATCATACCCACGGATACTTGAGGTGACATTAGGGTTTTGGTTGATTTGTGTCTTAAGGTGTTATTCTAGTACGAACTCTTGAATAGATCGATTAGCACTACACCACAACACTACATCCCCAACAGCCAGGTTGGTGGGGAATACAACTTGTTCCAACAGACAGTCGGTCGGCGACTGCTTGATGGCTATGGAATATCTTTCCCGACCAACAGTCTGTTGGGCCTACCATGGGCCTTTCCCGACCAACAGTCTGTTGGGGCAGCTACGAGCCTTTCCCAACCGACTATTGGATAGGGTATTCTTTCCCATTCAACATTCTGTTGGGCCTAGCATTAGTCTTTCCCAACCGACTACAAGACGGGGTTTCTTTTGCCAACCAACAATCAGATGGGGTTTTTTTTTTGCCGAATAACAGTTCATTAGCATTTTGTTTAGCCAACCACAACTTCAATTAACATATGGTACTGATTGTCACATACATATAGTTAATGTGCTCTAAGCATAATCACCCAAACACCATACATCAGGCTCACATCGGGACCATCAAACATTTTTTATTCCATTAAGTAATTGACACATACATACATTTCAATCTGTTCTAAACAAAACCACTGAGACACCATACATCAGGTTTACAAAAGGACAGCCAAAAGATGCAAGTATGAGACATCAGTTATACAAAATGAAAGCTAAAACATCTAGTTGACGTGGATCGTTGGCTTCATGGTTCCTTGTGAGTGTAGTCGTTCTGTTTGCTTCCTGCAAAAGTTAATCAATTCGCAATTATAATACACTATTTGAAACTATACTACAGTACCAAAATCAACATACAGGATCATCGCATTCTCAAAAGTATAAATAGTAATAAATACAGAGAATTCAATAATCATGTGTTAACAGTAACGTTGATCCTCAGTTGAGATTGTTAGCACTAATCTCGATATTTTGTCTCCGCGTACTTATTTTGCTTTCGTTATGCATGTAACATAGATGGTCTACGAGAATATAGTTGTCGAAGCTTAAATCGAGTGGGCGGAGGAGGTGAGATACCGGGCTGCCGTGCGATGCGGCGCACATGGTGAGATGCCGATGGCGGTGTGAAGCCGCGATGCTGTGCGATGCAGCACGCCCTGTGAAGCGGCAAGGCGCTTGACGACTGGAATGGCTGGACAAATATCAGCTAGAGGAGAATAGGCAAGTTAGTTTGTTTGTTAGCTGCATGGCTGCTGACCAGGTGTGTGGCCGTTAAGTGGAGCTGCGCAAGTGGACATGCATGCATGCAGGGATTACCAAGTGCATGGAGTTAGTTGTGTGAGTGGGCGTGAGTTAGTGCCTAGACGTGACGTTAGTGGCCGGATGTGGCGCCTGAGTGGTGCGTGAAGGTTAGCTCCCCATGTATATATAAGTTACAATGAGAAAAGAGAAAAGAGGCTGAGAGGGCTCGAGGAAAAATGAAGCATATGTGCTTTTCACCAGGAGACAAGGCAAAGTTAGTTTTCTCCATGGTGAAGTGTTTGTGTGTGTGTTTTCTGCCCTGGTGTGCGTGTCCTTGTGTTATTGAGAGAAGATAGAAACCACAAGAGAGATGTGAGAGGAAGAAGAGGTGCTGCCAGAGGCAGCGCCAACAGAGATCACCCCAGCCGGCCCACCATCTCCATAAGGATTTGATAGGTCAGCAAAGGCATTTGTTTCTTCTCTTTAAAAATAAGATATATTATTCTATTGGCATAGGCAAAAAATTGGAGTGCGCATGATCTTGAGGTAGCAGAAGAGTTTGAAGCATCTATTTGTGTTTATAAATTAATTCTGTAATATATAAATCATTGATTCGTCTGCATTTGTGTTACTGCCAGCATCTCATTCTGAACAGTCTACAGTTTGTGAAACCATTCTCATTGCAAAATTGCCAAAAACTAATAAGAAAACCCAACCTTCTTTTTAAAGGGACCTGCTTATCCACTAACTACAGTTACCTGAATAATTTTAGCATTCAAATTAGTAGCATTACCAAGCTTGGGTTCAATAAATAATTTTACATCAACTTAATTCAAAAGGATCAATCTAATATAGTATGCATATTAAGAAGTTACATCAGTTTGCAATGAACATCATTCCTATCCGCAGCAAGAGTTTTCAATGTGCACAAACCTTGACAAATGATGTCCGGTCGTCGGCTTGCCTCTCACCATACCAGGATGTGCGCCACTCAAAATTCCTGAACAATAGTGGTTGCTATTCAACCGAAACAGGAGGATTCAGGCTAACCAGCTGAAGCAGAATAAAAGATGCACCAAAACAAGCTAGAAACGATGTGCACACGTCAGCATGCATCCTTACAAAAGGAGCACGTAAGAGATTTCTTTTTACCAAAACGAATAAGAGAAAAGAATGGCGCTGAACTAAACAAAGGGAAGTAACCATAAGTTGAGCAATATTGTTAAAAACGACAATCAACAAAACTCATTGGAATAAGATTTAAATTACATGGTCGAATAAGATCTCCTTATCTCGATGAATCTCAAACTGGTATTTTGATATCTCAATAAATCTGAGATTCAGAGTTTCTAAAAGCTGCAATAATGCTTTACAAATTAGAGCTTACCTAAAAGTAAAGAATATCTTGCCCAGAAGCCGAGGTAGGGACTCATTGAGTATGAGTATGACTATAAACTGCAAACTGCACGCTAGCTCTAATCTTGGTTGAAAGTTTTGAGAGCCAATTCTGAAGGCATCAGACTGCCAGTACCTGCAACATCTCAAGTAATATGAATACCAGTTTTGTGTAAATCATGTACTAACATTAAAAATCAATGTTGAATTTACACAACCATACTGTCAGCAACAAAGGCATGAATGAAACAAAAAGAATGTGGCCTATCTTATAATAGTAGGAAGAGCAACATAAATCCATATTCTCCTTGCAATGTGGCTTATCTAATAAAAGTACGAAGAGCAAAATAAATCTATGTTCTCCCAGCATTCTATGGTGCATGTTCTGCCTTGTTTGTGAGCAGAAGAATATGCAGGCTACTGTGAAAGTCAAGCTGTGCCTAACAATAAACATTCCAAGTTTCAGATAGGATATGAACCAAGAAAGTACTGATTTTCTATACAGACATCACACTTGTGGTGATTTCCGCGAAGAGGTGCAAGTTGTTGGCGGCGTGGGATGGCTTGGGCTCCGAGTCCAGCATCGCTGCGGCGGCCTCCCACTCCGTCCAAGTGTATGGGATGCAAAGAAGAATCCTGGGAAAATATGGGATACATGAACTATTCTGGAAGTTACAGAACTACTGAATCAAATTTAAAGAGAAAATAAAACTGTAAAATCTATAGAAGCATGACTGTATAAATACAAACTGCTAGATATGTAATTTATCTTCATTCCAGAAAAACTGAACTAAGTTTAATATAGTCTTATGCTTGCCAGAATTCTACAATGCTTAAATAGAAGTCTTTGTGGAACCTGAAGCTAGTTTTCAGCGTTGTCCCTCGTCTCAAAGCACAGATATGTGGATACGTTTTTCTATATATTTATATATATATATATATGTGTGTGTGTGTGTGTGTGTGTGTGTGTGTGTGTGTGTATAAAGTAATGAATTTTCATATGATGAATACCCTTGTATTGACCTTCAGGCACACATAGCTTAATATGATAGTCTGGCAAGGCACACATAGCACACAAACTACAACTCACAAGCTCTAAAGTTCACAAATCAATCACAACCAGTTCATAAAAAATAGTAGCTAATTTAGGTTTCCTGCAACACTATTGAAAGGAATACCTGTAGCATAGATTCTTTTTTTCAGTAATAGCATCAAGCTTGTTCTTCTCAAGTTCTCATATCCAGAAATCACACGAGATGTACCTCTTAGACTGCATTGCCGGCTACCCCATTAGCAGATAGAGCCCCTGTTTTTGATGCTCTGCTTGTTGCTTGAGCTCGAGCTCACATCCAAAACGATGCTTGCTGGATAGAAGTACTATTCCAAGTCATGGCTGATCTGAACGGAAAAGGGAAAAGCAAATAAATCAACTAACGGCAGCACCGATTGGGAATGGGTGGAGAGGGAGAGGAGAGTGAAAATAACACACACCACCGGTGGGAGGGGAATCACCAGCAGTCAACGACCAGATCCTTCTTCGAACGAACCGGCGAGCGCAGATCGGAGGAAGCCCATGGCATGGTGGCGGTGGTGGCGGCCCCTGGGTGACGACTGACGAGCGAGGGCGCGAGTGATCTCTCTCGCAGGTGACCCACCTCTCCCTCCCCCCTCCCTCTCTCAGCCCCGGATCTGAGAGGGATGGCGGCGTCCACCACCGCGCCTTGGCCTCTCCCCGAACTCTAGCGCAGGGTTAGTAGTGTTTGGGGCCTAAGCAGTGGGGGTGCAGGAGGATGAAGGAGACAGGTGACGGCGTGGTGGAGACGGTGGGCGGTCGGCGGCGTGCGGGCGGCTAGCTAGCGGGCGGCGGCGGAGGGACTGCGTGAGAGGATTTAGGTTTGGGGGATTTGGATTTGGTCGTGGGCTCGTGGCACGTATCGAAGCCGAATGAAAAAATAGGTAGGAGGCTTGGCGCTAAGTTTTTGGCCCGCGCGCGCAAAGACGGGCCGGACAATTGGCGATGAGCAGTCGGTCGGCATTAATCCCCGACCAACAGTCTGATGGAGATGTAAGCTTTCCCGACCGATAGTCCAACGTGAAACATTCAAGTATTGCCGACCGACGGTTGGACACAATACATCAGTATTATCGACTAACAGTTAGATAGAAGTTTTCTCGACCAACAATCTGTTGGCAAAATTGACTTTTCCCAAGACACATCGGTAGGGAAATCTAGTGCGTGGTGTAGTGTAGAAAGAATAACTTTTAGGTGGATTCGTACCCTACAATAATCTCTTCGTTTGTTCTCCGCTATTAGTGACTTTGGAGTGACTCTTTGTTGCATGTTGAGGGATAGTTATATGATCCAATTATGTTATTATTGTTGAGAGAACTTGCATTAGTGAAAGTATGAACCCTAGGCCTTGTTTTCTAGCATTGCAATACCGTTTGTGCTCACTTTTACCACTTGTTACCATGCTGTTTTTATATTTTCAGATTACAAAAACCTATATCTACCATCCATATTGCACTTGTATCACCATCTCTTCGCCGAACTAGTGCACCTATACAATTTATCATTGTATTGGCTGTGTTGGGATACAAGAGACTCTTTGTTATTTGGTTGCAGGGTTGCTTGAGAGAGACCATATTCATCCTACGCCTCCCATGGATTGATAAACCTTAGGTCATTCACTTAAGGGAAATTTGCTACTGTCCTACAAACCTCTGCACTTGGAGGCCCGACAACGTCTACAGGAAGAAGGTTGTGTAGTAGACATCACAACGTTTGATGTGTGAAGAGGCAGAGCAATGTCTTGGCACACGGTTTGGCCACGCTGACCAGGAGCACATGCAACCAAGAGATGATCTCAGATGTCCCGCATAGCTTACGACCTCTAATGACATCTGAATGTAATGCGCTCTCTGAGTAGAAAGTTTCTACTCTAATCTAAAAAAGAATATTTGGGCAGATGGCGAGGGAGAGGGAGGGGCAGATCTGGGGACTGCGGGAGCATGCATACTAGAACTTGAACTCCGGGAGCCTCCTGATGAAGTGCTTGAACTTACCGGATCCATGGTTGGGGAGGGCGTGCCCGTCGTGGGCGGTGGAGGAGTCGAGCTCGGGGTCGACCATGGGGGCGAGGAAGCCGATGGGGAGGTAGATCCTAAGACGACGGCGGCGACGATGAGCGTGCCGGCGTGGGTGGTGGCGGCAGCGACGACGATCGTGCTGACGTGGGCGATGGCAGCGGCGACGAGTGTGCCGGCGTGGGTAGCGGCCGCGTGGAGATTGTGGGGGGGAGTAGCTCGACCGAGGGGTGGGGTGAGATTGGTGAGAGAGAGATTTTTTAGGTTTCGCGAGAGAGAGTTTGGTGGGGTGGATGGTGCGGCGGTGGACACGCTCAGTAGTAGCGTGGGTCTCTCACCTGCGCTTTAGCTATTCACTTAGTAGTAGCACTGGTTTTACAACCTACACTACTACTATGTTTTGTCTCCTAGGGATATATATTAATAGCGTGTGTTTTTTTGACGAGCGCTACTAGTAATTAGCATTAGCGTGGGGTAATATAGAGCGCTACTAGTAAGCGTCTACCTATAAGCTATTTCCCAGTAGTGATCCCATCTTGGGGCCTTTTCCGGTGATCTGCCGGAGGGGGAATCGATCATGAGGGGATTCTACATCAACACCATTGCATCCCCGATGAAGCGTGAGTAGTTTACCACAGACCTTCGGGTCCATAGTTATTAGCTAGATGGTTTCTTCTCTTTCTTTGATTCTCAATACAAAGTTCTCCTCCATGTTCTTGGAGATCTATTCGATGTAATACTCTTTTGCGGTGTGTTCGCCGAGATCCGATGAATTGTGGGTTTACGAACAAGATTATCTATGAATATTATTTGGTTCTTCTCTGAATTCTTATATGCATGATTTGATATCTTTGCAAGTCTCTTCGAATTATCAGTTTAGTTTGGCCTTCTAGATTGATCTTTCTTGCAATGGGAGAAGTGCTTAGCTTTGGGTTCAATCTTGCGGTGTCCTTTCCTAGTGATAGTAGGGGAAGCAAGGCATGTATTGTATTGTTGCCATCAAGGATAAAAAGATGGGGTTTATATCATATTGCTTGAGTTTATCCCTCTACATCATGTCATCTTGCTTAATGCATCACTCTGTTCTGATGAACTTAATACTATAGATGCATGCTGGATAGCGGTTGATGTGTGGAGTAATAGTAGTAGATGCAGAATCGTTTCGATCTACTTGACACGGACGTGATTCCTATATTCATGATCATTGCCTTATATATCTTCATAACTATGCGCTTTTCTATCAATTGCTCGGCAGTAATTTGTTCACCCACCGTAATACATGCTATCTTGAGAGAACCACTAGTGAAACCTATGGCCCCCGGGTCTCTTTCTTATTATATTGCATCTCTTTTATTTACATCACATCTCGTTTACTATTTTGCAATCTTTACTTTCCAATATATACAACAAAAATACCACAAATATTTACTTTACTATCTTTATTAGATCTCACTTTTGCGAGTGACCGCGAAGGGATTGACAACCCCTTTATCGCGTTGGTTGCAAGGTTCTTGATTGTTTGTGTAGGTACTAGGTGACTTGTGTGTTGTCTCCTACTGGATTGATACCTTGGTTCTCAAAACTGAGGGAAATACTTACGCTACTTTGCTGCATCACCATTTCCTCTTCAAGGGAAAACCAATGCATGCTCAAGAGGTAGCACTCAGTAAGTGGTATCTGATGGTTTTCAGCTTATAAATCAAAGCTCACTTCAGGAGGATTATTTGTAGGCAAGAAATTAAAGATCCGAACAAAGATGTTTCTGAGGATTTGGTGCTGGTCACACTCATCTGTGATGAAGTCGGTGAGGCCGGCGTTGGTAATATATTGCGTGAACTCCTCAAGAATTCCAGTCTTTTGCAGGAATGGGTGTGCGACCATTCGCACGGCCGTACCTCCACCAACCTCCGAGGGTGGAGATCAGTGTCAGAAGACTCCCCAATAACACCCTTGGAGTTTTTCTTAGAGCCAAACTTCCTGAAGATATTCATGTCCGTGTACAATTTTCTGAAAAAATAAAAAAATTGAAGTGACAAAAATTTGTTAACAAAACTTTGTAAGATTGATAGCAACTACTCATAGGGATACATAGAGGCCATAGCAGGCATTCAAACTACTTAGAACACTAAGAATTTAACATGAAAGCACATCTACAGCAGCACCAAGAGTAGCTAATTAGTCAAAGTATAAACCACTAAAACAAAAACTAATTGGACAAATGGTGGAGTTACATACCAAGCAACAATCCCCCGAAACAGTTTCAGAAACTGAGCTTCGAGCAAAGAGATCGAAATCCGCGGGTTTGAGCTCAAGAACACGGGAGAGAGAGCAATGGGGATTTTTTTTCTGGAGGTAAGTGATGATTTGCTACGAAGAGGTAAGTGAGGGGGCCCACGTAGAGACCACAGCCCACCAGGGCGCGCCTGGGGGTCCTGGCGCGCTTAGGTGGGTTGTGCCCACCTGGTGCACCTCCCTCTGATGTTTATTGCACCAAAAATTCTCAAATATTCACAAAAAATCGTATTAAATTTTCAGGGCATTCTGAGAACTTTTATTTTTGGGTCATTTCTTATTGCACGGGAAATTCAGAAAATAGACAAAACATGGCATTTTATTTTATTAAACTAATAAAAACATAAAATAAAAAGTAGGGACAGAAGGTAGTGCTTACTAAATTCATCAACTTCATACTGTTAAAAAATGATCCATTAATAAGGTTGATCAGGTCTTATTAACAACCACTTTGGATTAGCATGAAATCGAAGAACTTTCGTAAATCACTAAGTTACCTCAATGGGGATATGCATTTCCCCAACAATAAGCATTTCATATTTCTTTTTGACAGTAGGTAGAGGTATTTGAAAACTTCCAATAGTTTGTCGGAGATTTTTCAATAACATTAATACCATTCACTTGGAATTGTTTCTTCGGAAAGTGCACCATATGCTCATTGCCATTAATATGAAAAGTGATCTTGCTTTTATTGCAATCAATAACAGCCCCTGCAGTATTTAAGAAGGGTCTACCAAGGATAATCGACATGTTGTCGTCCTTGGGCATCTCAAGTATAACAAAGTGAGTCAAAATAGTAACATTAACAACAACAATGGGCATATCCTCACAGATACCGATAGGTATGGTAGTTGATTTGTCAACCATTTGCAAACATATTTCAGTAGGTGTGAGTTTATTCAAGTCAAGTCTTTTATATAAAGAGAAAGGCATAACACTAACACCAACTCCTAAATCACATGAAGCAGTTTTAACATAATTCTTTTTGATAGAGCAAGGTATAGTTGGTATTCCCGGATCTCCAAGTTTTTTAGGTACTCCATATTTAAAAGTGTAATTAGCAAGCATAGCGGAGATTTCACCTTCCGGTATTTTTCTCTTATTTGTGATGATGTCTTTGATATATTTTGCATAAGGAGGCATTTTCAAGATATCAGTCAAGCGAGTACGCAAAAAGACTGGCCTCAGCATTTCAGCAAAGCGTTCAAATTCTTCATCATCATTCCTTTTAGTTGTCTTAGGTGGAAAAGGCATAGGTTTTTGAACCCACGGTTCTCTTTCTTTACCGTGTTTTCTAGCAACAAAGTCTCTTTTGTCATATCTTTTATTTTTAGGTTGTGGGTTATCAAGATCAATAGGTGGTTCTATCTCAACATCATTATCGGTTCTTTTTCATTGGTTGGTTAAGAGTTTTCATGAACCTCATGATTATCTTTTTTATTATCATGAGGTGAGTGTTCATTACCAGATTGAGTTTCAGCATCAGCGACAGAAACTTCATTATCATTATCAGGAGCTTTCTCTATTTCAGGTTCACTAGGAGCATGCAAAGTCCTATCATTTTTCTTTTTCTTCTTGTTTTTAGAAGGACTAGGTGCACTAGTGTTAGCTCTTTGTGAATCTTGGTCAATTCTTTTAGGGTGTCCCTTAGGATAAAGTGGTTCTTGAGTCATTTTACCTCGTCTAGTTGCAACTCTAACAGCAAAGTCATGCATATTATGATTCATTTCATCAAGTAGTTCTCTTTGAGACTTAGCCACTTGTTCTAATTGAGTTTGAACCATATAAGCATGTTTTCCAACACCTCTAACATAAATTGATATTCTAAATAACAATTCACTCAAGCGAGCAATCATATCATAATTATATTTCAATTGTTTCATAACATTTGCATTGAAGTGATCTTGTTTTCTAATGTAGTTTTCAAACTCATAAAGGCATTGACTAGGATGCATATTGTGAGGATTATCATTATCGTTAAACTTCATAAGAGAATTTACCTCTACCACCTAGGCATTGGTGGTGTATTAAGCCCATGTATTTCTTCAATAGGAGGTAAAATTTGAACATCCTTAGCTTTAATACCTTTTTCCTTCATAGATTTATTTGCCTGTTGCATATCTTCGGAACTGAGATATAATATACCCCTCTTCTTTGGAGTGGCTTCAGGTGGTGGTTCAGGAATAGTCCAATCATCATAATTTTCAGTATGTTATTCAATAATTCTTCAGCTTGTCCAACAGTTCGTTGATACGTCTCCAACGTATCTATAATTTTTGATTGCTCCATGCTATATTATCTACTGTTTTGAATGTTTATGGGCTTTACTATACACTTTTATATCATTTTTGGGACTAACCTATTAACCCGGAGTCCACTGCCAGTTTCTGTTTTTACCCTATTTTAGGGTTTCGAAGAAAAGGAAAATCAAACGGAGTCCAATTGACCTGAAACTTCACGGAACTCATTTTTGGAAGGAAAGAAGCCTAGAAGACTTGGAGTGCACGTCGGGGGACCTGCGAGGAGCTCACGAGGCAGGGGGGCGCGCCCACCCCCCTGGGCGCGCCCTCCACCCTCGTGGCCCCCCTGACGTACTTCTTCCGCCTATATATCTCCATATACCCTAAAAACATCCGTGAGCACAATAGATCGGGAGTTCCGCCGCCAGAAGCCTCCATAGCCACTAAAAGCCAATCTAGACCCGTTCCAGCACCCTGCCGGAGGGGGCAATCCCTCACCAGTGGCCATCTTCATCATCCCGGTGCTCTCCATGACGAGGAGGGAGTAGTTCTCCCTCGGGGCTGAGGGTATGTACCAGTAGCTATGTGTTTGATCTCTCTCTCTCTCTCTCTCTCTTGTGTTCTCGATTTGGCACAATCTTGATGTATCGCGAGCTTTGCTATTATAGTTGGATCTTATGTTTCTCCTCCCCCTCTTCTCTCTTGTAATGAATTGAGTTTCCCCTTTAAAGTAATCTTATCGGATTGAGTCTTTAAAGACTTGAGAACACTTCATGTATGTCTTGCCGTGCGTATCTGTGGCGACAATGGGATACCACGTGATTCACTTGATGTATGTTTTGGTGATCAACTTGCGGGTTCCGCCCATGAACCTATGCATAGGGGTTGGCACACGTTTTCATCGTGATTCTACGGTAGAACTTTGGGCACTCTTTGAGGTTCTATGTGTTGGTTGAATAGATGAATCTGAGATTGTGTGATGCATATCGTATAATCATACCCACGGATACTTGAGGTGACATTGGAGTATCTAGGTGACATTAGGGTTTTGGTTGATTTGTGTCTTAAGGTGTTATTCTAGTACGAACTCTAGGGCTGTTTGTGACACTTATAGGAATAGCCCAACGGATTGATTGGAAAGAATAACTTTGAGGTGGTTTCGTACCCTACCATAATCTCTTCGTTTGTTCTCCGCTATTAGTGACTTTGGAGTGACTCTTTGTTGCATGTTGAGGGATAGTTATATGATCCAATTATGTTATCATTGTTGAGGGAACTTACACTAGCGAAAGTATGAACCCTAGGCCTTGGTTCATATCATTGCAATACCGTTTACGCTCACTTTTATAATTTTCTGTTTTTATAATTTCAGATTACAAATATCTTTATCTACTATCCATATACCACTTGTATCACCATCTCTTCACCGAACTAGTGCACCTATACAATTTACCATTGTATTGGGTGTGCTGGGGACACAAGAGACTCTTTGTTATTTGGTTGCAGGGTTGCTTGAGAGAGACCATCTTCATCCTACGCCTCCTACGAATTGATAAACCTTAGGTCATCCACTTGAGGGAAATTTGCTACTGTCCTACAAACCTCTGCACTTGGAGGCCCAGCAACGTCTACAAGAAGAAGGTTGTGTAGTAGACATCAAGCACTTGGACTCTCACGAGTTTTCTGTTAAGTTTTGTGTTGTGAAGTTTTCAAGTTTTGGGTAAAGATTCGATGGACTATGGAACAAGGAGTGGCACGAGCCTAAGCTTGGGGATTCCCATGGCACCCCCAAGATAATCTAAGGACACCTAAAAGCCAAAGCTTGGGGATGCCCCGGAAGGCATCTCCTCTTTCGTCTACTTCTATCGGTAACTTTACTTGGAGCTATATTTTTATTCACCACATGATATGTGTTTTGCTTGGAGCGTCAATTTATTTTGTTAAGATTTTCTTGCTGTTATTTAGAACAATGTTTTGCATATTTTATTTCAATAAAAGTGGCATTGATAGCCTTTACTGTTGCTGTTAACTTTACTTGGAACAATGTTGCTGTTTGAAAACAGAAACTTTACCCCTGTTGCAATAATTCCCTAGAAAAGTCAGAATGTGATAAAATGTTGAAACCTTTTGCATATTAATATCTGACAAATTTACTACAGTGGGAATTTTCTTTCATAATTTTTGAAGCTAGGGAAGTATGGATGTTGCAGCATTCTTTACAGACTATCCTGTTTAGGCAGATTGCTGTTATGTTTGCATTGTTTGCATATGTTTGCTTCTTTAATGATTCTATTTGAGGATATGACTATTAAATATGCAGAGGCATTTAGTATGCAATGTTGAATAATAATTTTAGTGATTTGCTACAATAGAGTATGATAAGGTTTTTGCAATGGTTTATACTAACTTATCTCACGAGTCCTTGTTGAGTTTTGTGTGGATGAAGCTTTCGAGATTTAGGGAGACCGTGATATGAGAGGAATTAAGGAGACACAAAAGCTCAAGCTTGGGGATTACCAAGGCATCCCAAGATAATATTTCAAGAGGTCTCAAGCGTCTAAGCTTGGGGATGCCCCGGTTGGCACCCCACCTTTCTTCTTCAACAACTATCGGTTAGTTTCGGTTGATCCTAAGTTTTTGCTTCTTAACATGATGTTTGCCATTCTTAGAATGTCATTTTATTTCGCTTTTCTTGCTGTTTGAATAAATAATACCAAGATCTGAAATTATTAAATGTTAGAGAGTCTTCACATAGTTGCATAATTATTCAACTACTCATTGATCTTCACTTATATCTTTCGGAGTAGTTTGTCATTTGCTCTAGTGCTTCACTTATAGCTTTTAGAGCATGGTGGTAGTTTTATTTTGAATAAATATATGAACTCTCATGCTTCACTTATATTATTTTGGGAGTATTAAATAGCATGGTAATTTGCTTAAAATCCTAATTAATATGCTAGGTATACAAGATTAATAATAAAACTTTCTTATGAGTGTATTGAATACTAAGAGAAGTTTGATTCTTGATGATTGTTTTGAGATATGGAGGTAATAATATCAAAGTCGTGCTAGTTGAGTAGTTGTGAATTTGAGGAATACTTGTGTTGAAGTTTGCAAGTCCCGTAGCATGCACGTATGGTAAACGTTGTGTAACAAATTTGAAACATGAGGTGTTATTTGATTATCCTCCTTATGAGTGGCGGTCGGGGACGAGCGATGGTCTTTTCCTACCAATCTATCCCCCTAGGAGCATGCGCGTAGTGCCGAGGTTCTTGATGACTTGTAGATTTTTGTAATAAGTATGTGAGTTCTTTATGACTAATGTTGAGTCCATGGATTATACGCACTCTCACCCTTCCATCCTTGCTAGCCTCTTCGGTACCGTGCATTGCCCTTTCTCACATTGAGAGTTGGCGCAAACTTCGCCGGTGCATCCAAACCCCGTGATATGATACACTCTTTCACACATAAACCTCCTTATATCTTCCTCAAAACAGCCACCATACCTACCTATTATGGCATTTCCATAGCCATTCCGAGATATATTGCCATGCAACTTTCCATCATTCCATTCATCATGACACATTCATCATTGTCATATTGCTGAGCATGATCATGTAGTTGACATAGTATTTGTGGCAAAGCCACCGTTCATAATTCTTTCATACATGTCACTCTTGGTTCATTGCATATCCCGGTACACCGCCGGAGGCATTCATATAGAGTCATCTTTGTTCTAGTATCGAGTTGTAATCATTGAGTTGTAAATAAATAGAAGTGTGATGATCATCATTATTAGAGCATTTTCCCAAGAGAGGAAAAAAAAAGAGAAAGGCCATAAAAAAAGAGAAGGCCCCCCCAAAAAAAAGAAAGGCCATAAAAAAGAAAGGCCAAATAAAAAAATGAGAGAAAAAGAGAGAAGGGACAATGCTACTATCCTTTTACCACACTTGTGCTTCAAAGTAGCACCATGATCTTCATAGTAGAGAGTCTCTCATGTTATCACTTTCATATACTAGTGGGAATTTTTCATTATAGAACTTGGCTTGTATATTCCAACAATGGGCCTCCTCAAGTGCCCTAGGTCTTCGTGAGCAAGCAAGTTGGATGCACACCCACTAGTTTCTTTTCTTGAGCTTTCATACATTTATAGCTCTAGTGCATCCGTTGCATGGCAATCCCTACTCCTTGCATTAACATCAATCGGTGGGCATCTCCATAGCCCATTGATTAGCCTCGTTGATGTGAGACTTTCTCCTTTTTGTCTTCTCCACATAGCCCCCCTCATTATATTCTATTCCACCCATAGTCCTATATCCATGGCTCGCGCTCATGTATTGCGTGAAAGTTTATGAGTTTGAGATTACCAAAGTATGAAACAATTGATTGGCTTGTCATCGGGGTTGTGCATGATGAGAGCATTCTTGTGTGACGAAAATGGAGCATGACTAAACCATATGATTTTGTAGGGATGAACTTTCTTTGGCCATGTTATTTTGAGAAGACATAATTGCTTAGTTAGTATGCTTGAAGTATTATTATTTCTATGTCAATATGAACTTTTGTCTTGAATCTTTCGGATCTGAATATTCATACCACAATTAAGAAGAATTACATTGAAATTATGCCAACTAGCATTCCACATCAAAAATTCTTTCTTTTATCATTTACCTACTCGAGGACGAGCAGGAATTAAGCTTGGGGATGCTGATACGTCTCCAACGTATCTATAATTTTTGATTGCTCCATGCTATATTATCTACTGTTTTGAATGTTTATGAGCTTTATTATACACTTTTATATCATTTTTGGGACTAGCCTATTAACCCGGAGCCCAGTGCCAGTTTCTGTTTTTACCCTGTTTTAGGGTTTCGAAGAAAAGGAAAATCAAATGGAGTCCAATTGACCTGAAACTTAATGGAACTCATTTTTGGAAGGAAAGAAGCCCAGAAGACTTGGAGTGCACGTCGGGGACCTGCGAGGAGCCCACGAGGCATGGGGCACGCCCACCCCCCTGGGCGCACCCTCCACCCTCGTGGGCCCCTCGTGGACCCACTGACGTACTTCTTCCGCCTATATATCTCCATATACCCTAAAAACATCAGTGAGCACAATAGATCGGGAGTTCCGCCGCCAGAAGCCTCCGTAGCCACCAAAAGCCAATCTAGACCTGTTCCTGCACCCTTCCGGAGGGGGCAATCCCTCACCGGTGGCCATCTTCATCATTCCGATGCTCTCCATGACGAGGAGGGAGTAGTTCTCCCTCGGGGCTGAGGGTATGTACCAGTAGCTATGTGTTTGATCTCTCTCTCTCTCGTGTTCTTGATTTGGCACGATCTTGATGTATCGCGAGCTTTGCTATTATAGTTGGATCTTATGTTTCTCCTCCCCCTCTTCTCTCTTGTAATGAATTGAGTTTCCCCTTTAAAGTAATCTTATCGGATTGAGTCTTTAAATACTTGAGAACACTTGATGTATGTCTTGCCGTGCGTATCTGTGGTGACAATGGGATACCACGTGATTCACTTGATGTATGTTTTGGTGATCAACTTGCGGGTTCCGCCCATGAACCTATGCATAGGGGTTGGCACACATTTTCGTCGTGATTCTGCGGTAGAACTTTGGGGCACTCTTTGAGGTTCTATGTGTTGGTTGAATAGATGAATCTAAGATTGTGTGATGCATATCGTATAATCATACCCATGGATACTTGAGGTGACATTGGAGTATCTAGGTGACATTAGGGTTTTGGTTGATTTGTGTCTTAAGGTGTTATTCTAGTACGAACTCTAGGGCTGTTTGTGACACTTATAGGAATAGCCCAATGGATTGATTAGAAAGAATAACTTTGAGGTGGTTTCGTACCCTACCATAATCTCTTCGTTTGTTCTCCGCTATTAGTGACTTTGGAGTGACTCTTTGTTGCATGTTGAGGGATAGTTATATGATCCAATTATGTTATCATTGTTGAGGGAACTTACACTAGCGAAAGTATGAACCCTAGGCCTTGTTTCCTATCATTGCAATACCGTTTACGCTCACTTTTATTATTAGTTACCTTGCTGTTTTTATAATTTCAGATTACAAATATCTTTATCTACTATCCATATACCACTTGTATCACCATCTCTTTGCTGAACTAGTGCACCTATACAATTTACCATTGTTTTGGGTGTGTTGGGGACACAAAAGACTCTTTGTTATTTGCTTGCAGGGTTTCTTGAGAGAGACCATCTTCATCCTACGCCTCCTACAGATTGATAAACCTTAGGTCATCGACTTGAGGGAAATTTGCTACTGTCCTACAAACCTCTGCACTTGGAGGCCCGACAACATCTACAAGAAGAAGGTTGTGTAGTAGACATCATTCGTTCCCTGAAAACACAACCAGCACAACTATCTAGGAAGTCCGTAGAAGCATCGGTTAGTCCATTATAGAAGATATCAAGTATTTCATTTTTCTTAAGAGGATGATCAGGCAAAGCATTAAGTAATTGGCAAAGCCTCCCCCAAGCTTGTGGGAGACTCTCTTCTTTAGTTTGCACAAAGTTAAATATTTCCTGTAAGGCAGCTTGTTTCATATGAGCAGGAAAATATTTTTTAGAGAAGTAATAAATCATATCCTGGGGGACTATGCACACAACCAGGAGCAAGAGTATTGTACCAAGCTTTAGCATCACCCTTTAATGAGAAAGGAAATAATTTGAGAATAAAGTAATAGCGAGTTTTCTCATCATGAGTAAAAAGGGTGGCTATGTCATTCAACTTAGTAAGATGTGCCACAACAGTTTCAGTTTCATAACCATGGAAAGGATCAGATTCAACCAAAGTAATTAACTCCGGGTCGACAGAGAATTCATAATCCTTATCGTCAATAAAGATAGGTGAAGTAGCAAACTTAGGATCACATTTCATTCTAGCATTCAGATATTTTTCTTTATACCTTTGTAGTAATTTCTCTAGATCATCTCTATCATTGCAGGCAAGAATATCTCTAGTTGCTTCTTCAGTCATAACATAACCTTTCGGTACCTTAGGCAATTCATATCTAGGAAAGCTAGTTCTAGCAGGTGTTTCAGGAGTTTCAGTTTCAATCTCATCATCAGATTCAACAACATCATGTTGTATAACTCTAGCAATTTGTTTATCAAGAAATTCACCAAGTGGCACACCATCATTATCAAGCAAGGTACTAGCATCATCATAAGCATCATTCATAGTAGAAGTAGCATCATAAATAACTTGCGACATATCAGAATTAATAGCATGTGGTGGTGTTGCAAGTTTATTCATGACAGAAGGTGAATCTAAAGCAGAACTGGATGACAGTTCCTTACCTCCCCCCATCATTGAGGGAAATATCTTAGTCTTAGGATCCTTAAGATTCTTCATAGTGATAATATGATAATAATCCCAAGTGACTCAACAAATATAGCTATGCTCCCCGGCAACAGCGCCAGAAAAAGGTCTTGATAACCCACAAGTATAAGGGATCGCAACAGTTTTCGAGGGTAGAGTATTCAACCCAAATTTATAGATTCGACACAAGGGGAGCCAAAGAATATTTGAAGGTATTAGCAGCTGAGTTGTCAATTCAACCACACCTGGAGATTAATTATTTGCAGCAAAGTGATCAGTAACAAAGTAGTTTGATAGTTTTGATAATAGTGACAGCAGCAACGGTAACAGTAATAGTGATGGCAGTAATTTGTAGCAAGTGTAACAGTGATGATAGCAATAGTAATTCAGTAAGATCAATAAAGATAAATTCATAGGCATTGAATCGGTGACTTGTTGGAAGATATTCATCATGAGACAGTTATAACCTAGGGCAATACGACACTAGCTCCAGTTCATCGATATAATGTAGGCATGTATTCTGTAAATAGTCTTACGTGCTTTATTAAAAGAACTTGCATGACATCTTTTGTCCTACCCTCCTATGGCAGCGGGATCCATATTGGAAACTAAGTGATATTAAGGCCTCCTTTTAATAGAGAACCGGAACAAAGCATTAACACATAGTGAATACACGAACTCCTCAAACTACGGTCATCACCGGGAGTGGGCCCGGTTGTTGTCACTCCGGGGTTCCCGGATCATAACACGTAGTAGGTGACTATAACTTGCATGATCGGATCTAGAACATGGATATAATGATGATAACATAAACGGTTCAGATCTGAAATCATGGCACCCGGGCCCAAAGTGACAAGCATTAAGCATGGCAAAGTCATAGCAACATCAATCTAAGAACATAGTGGATACTAGGGATCAGGCACTAACAAAACTAACTCGATTACATGCTGAATCTCATCCAACTCCTCACCAACCAGCGAGCCTACGAAGGAATTACTCACTCCCGGTGGGGAGCATCATGGAATTGGCGATGGAGAAGGGTTGGTGATGACGAAGAATGAAGATCCTCTCTCCGGAGCCCCAAACGGACTCCAGATCTGCCCTCCCGAGGAAGAACAGGGCTTGGCGGCGGCTCCGTCTCATGGATCGCGATAATTCTTTCTCCCTGATTTTTTTTTCTGGAAATATGTGATTATAATATTAGGGGGGTCGTCAGCGGTTCCACCAGGTGGGTACAACCCACCTGGGCGCGCCAGGAGAGGGGGGCGTGCCCTGGTGGGTTGTGCCCACCCAGGGGCCCCTCTCCGGTAGGTCTTGGCTCCAGAAATTCTTATATATCATATAAAAATTCCTCAAAAAGTTTCGTTCCATTCCGTGAACTTTTATTTCTGCACAAAAACAACACCATGGTAGTTATGTTGAAAACAACGTCAGTCCGGGGTTAGTTTCATTCAAATCATGCAAATTAGAGTCCAAAACAAGAGGAAAAGCATGAGAAAAAGTAGATACGTTGGAGACGTATCAACTACTGCTGTGGGGAAGCCGTGAAAAGACTGGAAACCGTCGGCGACATCAAGAACAGGAAGATGCGTGTGCAGTCAGTGGGCCGCACAAGGACCAGTGATCTCCCAGGGTGTGGCTGCAAGCGGGGCTCTGTCGCCGCCATCAGGGGCCTGTACGGGGCAGGAGTCGCGTCGAGCCGTTGCGGCTACTGCTCTACAGTCCGAGAACTTGCATCGCCGTCCCCACCCCATTAAGGCTTCCTCCAGCGTGCCTCTCGCCGTTGAGCGGGAGTGGCGCCATTGCCGCCATCGGGCATCTACGACGAAGGAGTAGCAGCCAACACCATGACGAAGCCGGCTGCGCTGTTCAAGCTGCTCCACCGAAAAAACCGTCGCCGGGGAGCTACTTCGCGGTGCCATCTCCAGGCCCCACCTACATGCTTTGCTGCCTACAGACACCCGCGCGCCTCCCTCAACGACCTAACGGAATAAGCGCTGGCGTTCCTCTCGCACGCTACCACGCTGCTACTATCTTCCTCTCCCAGGTACGTATGGAAGTTCATCTCCTTTCTTCGATTCCTGTGATATTTCACTACTAGGGAAAAGCCTAGCAGTAGCGCGGGTTTTTAGCCTGGCAGTAACGCGGGGTTCCGTGCTACTGATAAGGTGTACAGCTAAAGGTTAGTAGTAGTGCAGGTCCACACACGCTACTGCTATAAGTACTTAGTAGTAGCGAGTTTTTCGTAACGCGCTACTGGTAAGTACTAGCAGCGCGCCTCTGCGCCCACGCTACTACTATTATTGCATATTCTATTTCTTTTTCATTTTATTTCGTATTCATACACCATTATACAAGTTTTCATACAGTAGCAATTTAGAGATTGTTTTACATCATAATGAGTTATTACATCACTGGGTGAAAGAACCGTCGACTAGTTTCAAGTGGATGGATCCATCCACTTGAAACTAATCCACGGTTCTTTCACCCAATGATATAATAATAATCATCATCGTATCATTAACAACTTATCATCATAATACATCATTGCCATATAACACCTCCTCATGATCATCATTTCATCAATGAGACATCATATAACAAGTTGGCCACTAGTCATAATCACAACTCCTCCTCCTCATCATCAACTCTAACACATTGTACCTAGGACCCACTCCTCTCTCATAGGACCTACTACCCTCTCTTAGGTAAAATAGCATAAAACAAGATAGGCCCTGACTCTCCATTGTGGAGAATGGAGATTATCCTATCTTCAATTCTTACGCTTCGCACAATACTGTTTCCAACTAGCTGTAACATCCCAAAATTCTAAATTTTGGAATGTTATATTAAATAAATAGATTTTTTGTTTGTTTGATTGTTGTGTGATTGATTGTGTGAAATTGAGTGAAATTTGAAACCTTTTGAAAGTTAAATGAGAGGGAATAAAATGACTTTCCCAAAACTTTCACTTTGCTTTCTCATCTCCAAGAATTCAACTTTATTTCATCACAAAACCCTAGAGAGAAGATGACATGACCTCTTCCATTTAATTAAATGAAAAGGGTTGTTGAAAAGATTTGGATTTCATTTGGAAATATTTCAAATTCAAGAACTTTAAGCAACTCAATGATTTTCATGAGAGAAGATAAAATGACTTCTTCAAAATATATGAGATATGAGTTGGAAGTTTAAAAGGATCAAATTTGAAGTCCTTTTGAAAATTATTTTCAATTTGGAGTTAGTTTGTTTTTTTCAAATTATTTTTTCTCCAAAAATAAAATATATGGAAAATAGGATAAAATGATTCCCTACAATAGAATATTGGAGAGAAATAAATTTGAAATCATTTTGGTATTTTTTTAAATGATTTTTTATGAGGTTTTATTGCAAAAGTAGCACTCTTTGCTTTATTTAAATTCGTGTGGATTTTATTTGATGCTAGAAAATGTTCATGTTGTAGAAAATATATTTTTGAAAATTTTAATATATTATATGCCTATATAATTTTTTTATTTATATTGTTTTCATTATTTTATCTGTCTGCGTTTCTTTTAGAAAAACTTTTCCCGCTGACTGGGCCGGCCCAGCTCCAGCCAGGCCACAGCCCAGCCCAGCCGCGGTTCGCCCTCGAGCTCGGGACTACCTCGGGACGTAGTCCCGAGCATTGCCGACGCTGCCGCTGATCCCGTGCCGCAGCCGCACTCGCCGCCGCCTCTCCGTTGCCTTGTCCCTCCTCCACGCCACCTCGCCCCTTCCCTCCTATAAATTCGATGCCCCGGGCCCCGTCTTTCCTCTCCCCTCGCCTCGCATCTGGTCGTCAAGCCGCCGCCCGCGCCGCAAACCACCGCTGCCGTCACCGGATCCCACCTCCGCCGCCGCGGCCCCGTGCACGCCGCCGCCAGCGTCGCCGCCAGTGCCGCCGTTGTCCACCTCCGCCGCCTGCCGCGACCGCCCCACGCCGTCTCCGCCGACCTCGGGGCCACCGTCCCCGAGTTCGCTGGAGTCGCCGCCGTTGCCGTCCGAAGCCGTTGTCATCGATGAACCGCCCCGCCGCTGAATCGCCGAGAACCGCGATAAAGAACCGCCGCCGACCGGTCTAGATCGGTTTTTTCTTTAAAAACCGTTTTGTTTTTATTATGTAGCGGACGTTTTCAGTCTAGATCTCTTTAGCGAACGGTTTTTCTTAGTTAGCGTTCGGCAGCGAACATTCGCTAGGTAGAGTTTTTCCTTTTTCTTTTTAATTTTTCGGCCAGGGTCCCATCCATGAAATATTTTTTTCGCAGATTAGTCCCTAATCTTCAATCTATCACAACTTTTTACTCGTTTACCCAAATCCAACAAAACCAATGCCCACTTCTTCATTATGATCTCCTCTATCCAGTAAAATAACTTAAACATGTTTTTGAAAGTTTAAAATTTGATTCAAACTGTTTTGAATTTAAACTTGTTTTTATCATAACTTGAGTTTTATAACTTTGATTTAGTTGATTCTTTTTTGCAAAGCGAAGCTCTTGCCCTAAACTTTCTGATAAGGACAAATCCACCTAATTTTGCTACTGTTAGAAATTGTTTTATGTTGCAAGAGATAATTGCTTGTTTTCGAAGTTTTCTGAGATCTTTTCTTCGATTCTTTTGCTTGATTGCTTATGTGTGGTTACTATTACTTGCTCACGATAGATTGACCGGAGTGTGCGAGTAGAACTATCAGGAGTTATGAGTGCGAATCATCTTCATCAACAGTACCTTCATCAACAATACGAGGCAAGTTCACACTTTGATCATACTTTTCATTACCCAGTTTTTATGCATTAGTTTCAACCCTCAAACATTGCATGAGTAGGATCTGATTAATATGTGGGTATTGGGAAGTAGTTGATGAAGGAAATATGCCCTAGAGGCAATAATAAAGTTATTATTTATTTCCTTATATCATGATAAATGTTTATTATTCATGCTAGAATTGTATTAACCGGAAACATAATACATGTGTGAATACATAGACAAACAAAGTATCACTAGTATGCCTCTACTTGACTAGCTCGTTAATCAAAGATGATTATGTTTCCTAACCATGAACAATGAGTTGTTATTTGATTAACGGGATCACATCATTAAGAGAATGATCTGATTGACATGACCCATTCCATTAGCTTAGCACCCGATCGTTTAGTATGTTGCTATTGCTTTCTTCATGACTTATACATGTTCCTATAACTATGAGATTATGCAACTCCCGTTTACCGGAGGAACACTTTGGGTACTACCAAACGTCACAACGTAACTGGGTGATTATAAAGGAGTACTACAGGTGTCTCCAAAGGTACATGTTGGGTTGGCGTATTTCGAGATTAGGTTTTGTCACTCCGATTGTCGGAGAGGTATCTCTGGGCCCTCTCGGTAATGCACATCACTTAAGCCTTGCAAGCATTGCAACTAAATGAGTTAGTTGCGGGAGGATGATGTATTACAGAACGAGTAAAGAGACTTGCCGGCAATGAGATTGAACTAGGTATTGGAATACCGACGACGAATCGCGGGCAAGTAACATAGCGATGACAAAGGGAATAACGTATGTTGTTATGCGGTCTGACGTTAAAGATCTTCGTAGAATATGTAGGAGCCAATATGGGCATGCAGGTCTCGCTATTGGTTATTGACCAGAGATGTGTCTCAGTCATGTCTGCATTATTCTCGAACTGTAGGGTCCGCACGCTTAACGTTACGATGACAGTTATTATGAGTTTATGCATTTTGATGTACCGAAGTTAGTTCGGAGTCCCGGATGTGATCACGGACATGACGAGGAGTCTCGAAATGGTCGAGACATAAAGATTGATATATATTGGAAGCCTATGTTTGGATATCGGAAGTGTTCCGGGTGAAATCGAGATTTTACCGGAGTACCGGGAGGTTACCGGAACCCCCCGGGAGCTATATGGGCCTTAGTGGGCTTTAGTGGAAAGGAGAAAAGGGGCAGCCCAAGGTGGGCCGCGCGCCTCCCCCCTCCCCTAGTCCTATTAGGACAAGGAGAGGTGGCCGGCCCCCCTCTCTCTCTTTCCCCCTCGAGGAATCCTATTCCAACTAGGATTGGGGGGGAGTCCTACTCCCGGTAGGAGTAGGACTCCTCCTGCGCCCTCCTCCTGGCCGGGCGCCCCCTCCCCCTTGGATCCTTTATATACGGGGGCAGGGGGGCACCTCTACACACAAGTTGATCCTTGAGATCGTTCCTTAGCCGTGTGCGGTGCCCCTGCCACCATATTCCACCTCGATCATATTGTAGCGGTGCTTAGGCGAAGCCCTGCGACGGTAGAACATCAAGATCGTCACCACACCGTCGTGCTGACGGAACTCCTCCCTGACGCTTTGCTGGATCGGAGCCCGGGGATCGTCATCGAGCTGTACGTGTGCTAAGAACTCGGAGGTGCCGGAGTAACGGTGCTTGGATCGGTCGGATCGGGAAGACGTACGACTACTTCCTCTACGTTGCGTCAACGTTTCCGCAGTCGGTCTGCGTGGGTACGTAGACAACACTCTCCCCTCTCGTTGCTATGCATCACCATGATCTTGCGTGTGCATAGGAATTTTTTTGAAATTACTGCGTTCCCCAACAGTTGATGAGGTAGAACCTATTGTCCTTTATATCAAACCCCTGGGAGTTACTTCTACGTTATGCTTTTACTACTATGCTATCCTCGTAGACGTGGATTGGTTTGAGAGAATTCATGAAAGCTATGAGAGATTATTGTTAACTAAGGTTTAACTTAAGGTGGCTACTTTAATACACATCTAGGTGGATTGGTTGGGGCACCCTGGGGATATACCAGTGGACTTGCCCGGACACCTGGGGTTATATCAGTGTTGTCCTAGGAGATCCCGGGGTTACCGTGTGATCATCCTATGGTTCGCCACCCAGGCTCAAAGGGATCATAAGATTATTCATGCTAGAAACTTCCGCGTGCAGCCACAAGCCATTATGAGCTCTGGAATAGTTGAGTAAGTTGTGGGAAACCTTTCCATGATGGGCTAGCATATGTAGGGGATTGTAGGTGTGTCGGCCTATCTATCAGTTAAGGGGACCTCTTTGGAAAGACTGTGTCTCGGTCATCTCTTTCTCAAACACCATGTAGTGCGAGAAAACCAACGGAGGAGATCGAGTCTTGTGGGGAAAAGTGTGCAAACCTCTGCATAGTGTACAAACTAATCATGGTTAGCCGTGTCCCCGGTTATGGACATCTTGAGTATCTGGTTCTTGAATTATCATGTTGATCTCATCACTCAAAATTAATTTGTTGGGATGTTAATTACTTTTTAATTGGGATTGAGATGGGGATTTACCATTCTCAATGTTTATCAACTACCTTGATAGTTAAATAAAATATATTCCTTTGTTGTAGGAAAAAATTGGCTTTTCACAAAAACATTATAACCATAGAGCTTCCACCAGCCAAATATGCATGTAGTGATAGCTATTATTCAACATTATCCTATGGTGTGAATTTGCCAGTACATTCAATGTACTGACCCTTGTGGCTGCAACGTCTCATGTTACAGAATTCTTACGACGAGTAAGTGATACGTTAGGGTTACGATTTCTATACTCAACTTTGCCATTGGGGTTGATGGGAATCCACAACCTTGTTGTTACTTCCGCAATTTGGATTGAGGTAATAGTATTTACGTTACTTTATACATGTGATTTACCTCTGTTATAAATCCTCGAGTACTATGTGTGTCAGCATACCGATCTAGGGATGACACTTAAGCACAGAGTCTTGATCCATTCGGGTCGGGTCGCTACAGTAGCTCCCTACGATTAACCATACATTTTTTCCAATCTTTGATTGTCATGTCTCCATCGGTTTTAGAAATCCGGTATGAATAACAGTGATGCGTAGGATGACCTGGCCGTACGCTCATAACATCAAGGCGACCTTTTGGAAACATCAGATGAGGCAAACAATCATTCGGGATTTTCTGTTGAAAAATATAGTAATAACTTCATAGTTAGCAATGTAGTTGAGTTTTAGAAGAATTTGTGCAAAAGATGCACGGATGTCATAATAGTAAAAAAATCTTACCATGACATCTCCATGAATGTTACCGTAGTTCAACACATGCACTAGTGGCACGTATTGACCATAATGTGCAGGAGTTTGATAATAGATATTGTAATTCTCAAGATCATTAATAAATGAGATCAGATGATTTTTTCCCTAATTAGTTAATTCTGAGCCATCGGTGTAGTAGGTTATGTTTACCATCTTCCGCACATTCTTCGTAGAATGAAAATAAGCTGCCAACTATTTTAAAATAAATAATATAAATTATATAAATTACATAATAACTATGTTTGAGAAACTCACATAGCGGTAGAATTGGAAGCGTATCAACAAGGACCCAAATGTCCATACTGTCTTCGCCGATGTCAGGATCACCAAGATCCATGTTGACAAGCATACCCTCATGAAAATCATACGTCTTTCAATGTGCTTCCCAATTCGAGCAACCAAAATGGGTTACGCTCTCAGAATTGTATGGATTTACATCAAAATCCATATCATGATGGGTCCTTAGGTGAATTATCTTTGTTTCCATACTTTCATGATCTTCATAATCCATCCTCTCCAAGTTATAGCGTCTTGCATGGCATGAGATAAGATAGTCCAATTGTAAAAGAAAAAAATTACACGTTGAAGAAGCAGAAGTCGTGCTTAATTACGAAAAAACACTTGTCGTCGTTGCGTACTGTTTCAACATCGAAGGTCTCCTGGAGCTTAATGCTGAAGCGCCGACCTTCTACTAGGTGAGGCCTGTCGCATAGACTCCGGCCGTCACCACACCAGTCGCACTCCGCCGGGAGACTTTCGTCGTCCAATGACGACATGGACGACATTTCCTATGTTCATAATTCAAAGATTAAACTTGTACAATAAAATATATATACTAAAAAACTAAATTAGATCATTATTATTCATCACGGGTTGACTATCGGTCTGTCGAGTCTTTTCTGACATTTGCGACCGTCGGTGATGGCTGTTACTCCTCCTCCCCCTAGTGCATAATAAAGGTCTAGCACAAGGAGAAGAAGGAGAAACCACCCCCACGACAATAGTCGGGATTCTTCGTCCTCTCTCATATATGGTGGACACACTCCCTCACAGATTTTTCGACCGTCGGTGATGGTCGTTATTCCTCCTTCCCCTGGTGCATAACAAAGGTCTAGCACAAGAAGAAGAAGAACAAATGACCCCCACGACAAAAGTCGGGATTCTTCTTCTCTCATATATGGTGCAGACTTTCTCCCTCACTCATTTGTTGACTGTCATGTATGGAGCCTCGACAGACTTAAAGTCAACCCGAAATGTCGTTTAATTATCTTTCTAGAAAATCCAGGCCACTCGATATTTCCTACATATTCTAGCACAAGTCATGCCAAAATTCACGGAAAAATTCGGCGTGACCTTTGCTAAAAAAGAACATATCGAGGGCCTGAAATTTGCCGGAACGGAAACTAATCAACACTTCGGCAAAACATAGGCCGCTCAGAGGTGTTACCTGCAAACATGGCCGGCCACTTGGGCAAGCTGTTGGGTTTCGTAGTAATTTCAAAAAATTTCCTACGCACACGCAAGATCATGGTGATGCATAGCAACAAGAGGGGAGAGTGTTGTCTACGTACCCTCGTAGACCGCAACGGAAGCGTTAGCGCAATGTAGAGGAAGTAGTCGTACGTCTTCCCGATCCGACCGATCCAAGCACCGTTACTCCGGCACCTCCGAGTTCTTAGCACACGTACAGCTCGATGACGCTCCCCGGGCTCTGATCCAGCAAAGCTTCGGGGATGAGTTCCGTCAGCACGACGGCGTGGTGACGATGATGATGTTCTACCGACGCAGGGCTTCGCCTAAGCACTGCAACGATATGACCGAGGTGGAATATGGTGGAGGGGGGCACCGCACACGGCTAAGGAACGATCACGAAGACCAACTTGTGTGTTCTAGTGTGCCCCCTGCCCCCGTATATAAAGGAGCCAGGGGGGGTGCGGCCGGCCTAGATGAGGCGCGCAGGAGGAGTCCTACTCCTACCGGGAGTAGGACTCCCCTCCCGTTCCTTGTCCAACTAGGAGAGGTGGAGGGAGAGAAGGAAAGGGGGGGCGCCGCCCCTCCCTCCTTGTCCAATTCGTACTAGGGGGAGAGGGGGTGCGCGGCCTGCCCTGGCAGCCCCTTCCTCTTCTCCACATTGGGCCCATGAGGCCCATTAACCCCCCGGGGGGTTCCGGTAACCCCCCGGTGCTCCGGTTTTATCCGAAACTTCCCCGGAACCCTTCCGGTGTCCGAATATAGTCGTCCAATATATCAATCTTTATGTCTCGACCATTTCGAGACTCCTCATCATGTCCGTGATCACATCCGGGACTCTGAACTAACTTCGGTACATCAAAATGCATAAACTCATAATAACTGTCATCGTAACGTTAAGCGTGCGGACCCTACGGTTCAAGAACAATGTAGACATGACTGAGACAAATCTCCGGTCAATAACCAATAGCGGGACCTGGATGCCCATATTGGCTCCTACATATTCTACGAAGATCTTTATCGGTCAGACCGCATAACAACATACGTTGTTCCCTTTGTCATCGGTATGTTACTTGCCCGAGATTCGATCGTCGGTATCCAGTACCTAGTTCAATCTCGTTACCGACAAGTCTCTTTACTCGTTCCGTAATACATCATCTCACAACTAACTTATTAGTTGTAATGCTTGCAAGGCTTATGTGATGTGCATTACCGAGACCCAGAGATACCTCTCCGACAATCGGAGTGACAAATCCTAATCTCGAAATACGCCAACCCAACATCTACCTTTGGAGACACCTGTAGAGATCCTTTATAATCACCCATTTACATTGTGACGTTTGGTAGCACACAAGGTGTTCCTCCGGCAAACGGGAGTTGCATAATCTCATAGTCATAGGAACATGTATAAGTCACGAAGAAAGCAATAGCAACATACTAAACGATCGGGTGCTAAGCTAATGGAATGGGTCATGTCAATCAGATCATTCACCTAATGATGTGATCCCATTAATCAAATAACAACTCTTTGTTCATGGTTAGGAAACATAACCATCTTTGATTAACGAGCTAGTCAAGTAGAGGCATACTAGTGACACTCTGTTTGTCTATGTATTCACACATGTATTATGTTTCCGGTTAATACAATTCTAGCATGAATAATAAACATTTATCATGATATAAGGAAATAAATAATAACTTTATTATTGCCTCTAGGGCATATTTCCTTCAGCCTCCCACTTGCACTAGAGTCAATAATCTAGTTTACACAGTAATGATTCTAACACCCATGGAGCCTTGGTGCTGATCATGTTTTGCTCGTGGAAGAGGCTTAGTCAACGGGTCTGCAACATTCAGATCCGTATGTATCTTGCAAATCTCTATGTCTCCCACCTGTACTAGATCCCGGATGGAATTGAAGCGTCTCTTGATGTGCTTGGTTCTCTTGTGAAATCTGGATTCCTTTGCCAAGGCAATTGCACCAGTATTGTCACAAAAGATTTTCATTGGACCCGATGCACTAGGTATAACACCTAGATCGGATATGAACTCCTTCATCCAGACTCCTTCGTTCGTTGCTTCCGAAGCAGCTATGTACTCCGCTTCACATGTAGATCCCGCTACGATGCTTTGTTTAGAACTGCACCAACTGACAGCTCCACCGTTTAATGTAAACACGTATCCGGTTTGCGATTTAGAATCGTCCGGATCAGTGTCAAAGCTTGCATCAACATAACCGTTTACAATGAGCTCTTTGTCACCTCCATATACGAGAAACATATCCTTAGTCCTTTTCAGGTACTTCAGGATGTTCTTGACCGCTGTCCAGTGATCCACTCCTGGATTACTTTGGTACCTCCCTGCCAAACTTATAGCAAGGCACACATCAGGTCTGGTACACAGCATTTCATACATGATAGAGCCTATGGCTGAAGCATAGGGAACATCTTTCATTTTCTCTCTATCTTCTGAAGTGGTCGGGCATTGAGTCTGACTCAACTTCACACCTTGTAACACAGGCAAGAACCCTTTCTTTGCTTGATCCATTTTGAACTTTTTCAAAATCTTGTCAAGGTATGTGCTTTGTGAAAGTCCAATTAAGCGTCTTGATCTATCTCTATAGATCTTTATGCCTAATATGTAAGCAGCTTCACCGAGGTCTTTCATTGAAAAACTCTTATTCAAGTATCCCTTTATGCTATCCAGAAATTCTATATCATTTCCAATCAGTAATATGTCATCCACATATAATATCAGAAATGCTACAGAGCTCCCACTCACTTTCTTGTAAATACAGGCTTCTCCGAAAGTCTGTATAAACCCAAATGCTTTGATCACACTATCAAAGCGTTTATTCCAACTCTGAGAGGCTTGCACCAGTCCATAAATGGATCACTGGAGCTTGCACACTTTGTTAGCTCCCTTTGGATCGATAAAACCTTTCGGTTGCATCATATACAACTCTTCTTCCAGAAATCCATTCAGGAATGCAGTTTTTACATCCATCTGCCAAATTTCATAATTATAAAATGCGGCAATTGCTAACATGATTCGGACAGACTTAAGCATCGCTACGGGCGAGAAGGTCTCATCGTAGTCAATCCCTTGAACTTGTCGAAAACCTTTTGCGACAAGTCGAGCTTTGTAGACAGTAATATTACCGTCAGCGTCAGTCTTCTTCTTGAAGATCCATTTATTCTCAATTGCTTGCCGATCATCGGGCAAGTCAACCAAAGTCCATACTTTGTTCTCATACATGGATCCCATCTCAGATTTCATGGCTTCAAGCCATTTTGCGGAATCTGGGCTCACCATCGCTTCTTCATAGTTCGTAGGTTCATCATGATCTAGTAGCATGACTTCCAGAACAGGATTACCGTACCACTCTGGCGCGGATCTCACTCTGGTTGATCTACGAGGTTCAGTAGTATCTTGATCTGAAGTTTCTTGATCATCATCATTAGCTTCCTCACTAACTAGTGTAGGTGTCACTGAAATAGTTTTCTATGATGTACTACTTTCCAATAAGGGAGCAGGTACAGTTACCTCGTCAAGTTCTACTTTCCTCCCACTCACTTCTTTCGAGAGAAACTCCTTCTCCAGAAAGTTTCTGAATTTAGCAACAAAAGTCTTGCCTTCGGATTTGTAATAGAAGGTGTATCCAATAGTTTCCTTTGGATATCCTATGAAGACACATTTCTCCGATTTGGATTCGAGCTTATCAGGTTGAAGCTTTTTCACATAAGCATCGCAGCCCCAAACTTTCAGAAACGACAACTTTGGTTTCTTGCCAAACCACAGTTCATAAGGCGTCGTCTCAACGGATTTTGATGGTGCCCTATTTAACGTGAATGCGGCCGTCTCTAGAGCGTATCCCCAAACGATAGCGGTAAATCAGTAAGAGACATCATAGATCGCACTATATCTAGTAAAGTACGATTACGACGTTCGGACACACCATTACGCTGTGGTGTTCCGGGTGGCGTGAGTTGCGAAACTATTCCACAATTTTTCAAATATACACCAAACTCGTAACTCAAATATTCTCCTCCACGATCAGATCGTAGAAACTTTATTTTCTTGTTACGATGATTTTCAACTTCACTCTGAAATTCTTGGAAATTTTCAAATGTTTCAGACTTATGTTTCATTAAGTAGATATACCCATATCTGCTTAAGTCATCTGTGAAGGTGAGAAAATAACGATATCCGCCACGAGCCTCAATATTCATCGGACCACATACATCTGTATGTATGATTTCCAACAAAATTGTTGCTCTCTCCATAGTACCGGAGAACGGTGTTTTAGTCATCTTGCCCATGAGGCACGGTTCGCAAGTACCAAGTGATTCATAATCAAGTGGTTCCAAAAGTCCATCAGTATGGAGTTTCTTCATGCGCTTTACACCGATATGACCTAAACGGCAGTGCCACAAATAAGTTGCACCATCATTACCAACTCTGCATCTTTTGGCTTCAACATTATGAATATGTGTATCACTACTATCGGGATTCAATAAGAATAGACCACTCTTCAAGGGTGCATGACCATAAAAGATATTACTCATATAAATAGAACAACCATTATTCTCTGATTTAAATGAATAACCGTCTTGCATTAAACAAGATCCAGATATAATGTTCATGCTTAACGCTGGCACCAAATAACAATTATTTAGGTCTAATACTAATCCCGAAGGTAGATGTAGAGGTAGCGTGCCGACCGCGATCACATCGACTTTGGAACCGTTTCCCACGCGCATCGTCACCTCGTCCTTAGCCAATCTTCCCTTAATCCGTAGTCCCTGTTTCGAGTTGCAAATATTAGCAACAGAATCAGTATCAAATACCCAGGTGCTACTGCGAGCATTAGTAAGTTACACATCAATAACATGTATATCACATATACCTTTGTTCACCTTGCCATCCTTCTTATCCGCCAAATACTTGGGGCAGTTCCGCTTCCAGTGACCAGTCTGCTTGCAGTAAAAGCACTCAGTTTCAGGCTTAGGTCCAGACTTGGGTTTGTTCTCTTGAGCAGCAACTTGCTTGCCGTTCTTCTTGAAGTTCCCCTTCTTCTTCCCTTTGCCCTTTTTCTTGAAACTAGTGGTCTTGTTGACCATCAACACTTGATGCTCCTTATTGATTTCTACCTCCGCAGCTTTCAGCATTGCGCAGAGCTCGGGAATAGTCTTATTCATCCCTTGCATATTATAGTTCATCACGAAGCTCTTGTAGCTTGGTGGCAGTGATTGAAGAATTCTGTCAATGACGCAATCATCTGGAAGATTAACTCCCAATTGAATCAAGTGATTATTATACCCAGACATTTTGAGTATATGCTCACTGACAGAACTGTTCTCCTCCATCTTGCAGCTATAGAACTTATTGGAGACTTCATATCTCTCAATCCGGGCATTTGCTTGAAATATTAACTTCAACTCCTGGAACATCTCATATGCTCCATGACGTTCAAAACGTCGTTGAAGTCCCGATTCTAGGCCGTAAAGCATGGCACACTGAACTATCGAGTAGTCATCAGCTTTGCTTTGCCAGACGTTCATAACATCTGGTGTTGCTCCAGCAGCAGGCCTGGCACCCAGCGGTGCTTCCAGGACGTAGTTCTTCTGTGCAGCAATGAGGATAATCCTCAAGTTACGGACCCAGTCCGTGTAATTGCTACCATCGTCTTTCAACTTTGCTTTCTCAAGGAACGCATTAAAATTCAACGGAACAACAGCACGAGCCATCTATCTACAATCAAACATAAACAAGCAAGATACTATCAGGTACTAAGTTCATGATAAATTTAAGTTTAATTAATCATATTACTTAAGAACTCCCACTTAGATAGACATCCCTCTAATCCTCTAAGTGATCACGTGATCCAAATCAACTAAACCATGTCCGATCATCACGTGAGATGGAGTAGTTTCATTGGTGAACATCATTATGTTGATCATATCTACTATATGATTCACGCTCGACCTTTCGGTCTCCGTGTTCCGAGGCCATATCTGTATATGCTTGGCTCGTCAAGTATAACCTGAGTATTCCGCGTGTGCAACTGTTTTGCACCCGTTGTATTTGAACGTAGAACCTATCACACCCGATCATCACGTGGTGTCTCAGCACGAAGAACTTTCGCAACGGTGCATACTCAGGGAGAACACTTCTTGATAATTTTTAGTGAGAGATCATCTTATAATGCTATCGTCAATCAAAGCAAGATAAGATGCATAAAAGATAAACATCACATGCAATCAATATAAGTGATATGATATGGCCATCATCATCTTGTGCCTGTGATCTCCATCTCCGAAGCACCGTCATGATCACCATTGTCACCGGCGCGACACCTTGATCTCCATCGTAGCATCGTTGTCGTCTCGCCAATCTTATGCTTCCACGACTATCGCTACCGTTTAGTGATAAAGTAAAGCATTACAGCGCGATTGCATTGCATACAATAAAGCGACAACCATATGGCTCCTGCCAGTTGCCGATAACTCGGTTACAAAACATGATCATCTCATACAATAAAATTTAGCATCATGTCTTGACCATACACATCACAACATGCCCTGCAAAAACAAGTTAGACGTCCTCTACTTTGTTGTTGCAAGTTTTACGTGGCTGCTACGGGCTTAAGTAAGAACCAATCTCACCTACGCATCAAAACCACAACGATAGTTTGTCAAGTTGGTGCTGTTTTAACCTTCGCAAGGACCGGGCGTAGCCACACTCGGTTCAACTAAAGTTGGAGAAACTGTCGCCCGCAAGCCACCTCTGTGCAAAGCACGTCAGGAGAACCGGTCTCGCGTAAGCGTACGCGTAATGTTGGTCCGGGTCGCTTCGTCCAACAATACCGCCGAACCAAAGTATGACATGCTGGTAAGCAGTATGACTTATATCGCCCACAACTCACTTGTGTTCTACTCGTGCATATAAGATCAACACATAAAACCTAGGCTCTGATACCACTGTTGGGTTTCGTAGTAATTTCAAAAATTTCCTACGCACACGCAAGATCATGGTGATGCATAGCAACGAGAGGGGAGAGTGTTGTCTACGTACCCTCGTAGACCGCAATGGAAGCGTTAGCGCAACGTAGAGGAAGTAGTCGTACGTCTTCCCGATCCGACCGATCCAAGCACCGTTACTCCGGCAACTCCGAGTTCTTAGCACACGTACAGCTCGATGACGCTCCCCGGGCTCCGATCCAGCAAAGCTTCGGGGATGAGTTCCGTCAGCACGACGGCGTGGTGACGATGATGATGTTCTACCGACGCAGGGCTTCGCCTAAGCACTGCAACGATATGACCGAGGTGGAATATGGTGGAGGGGGGCACCGCACACGGCTAAGGAACGATCACGAAGATCAACTTGTGTGTTCTAGGGTGCCCCCTGCCCCCGTATATAAAGGAGCCAGGGGGGTGCGGCTGGCCTAGATGAGGCGCGCAGGAGGAGTCCTACTCCTACCGGGAGTAGGACTCCCCTCCTGTTCCTTGTCCAACTAGGAGAGGTGGAGGGAGAGAAGGAAAGGGGGGGCGCCGCCCCTCCCTCCTTGTCCAATTCAGACTAGGGGGAGAGAGGGCGCGCAGCCTGCCCTGGCAGCCCCTTCCTCTTCTCCACATTGGGCCCATGAGGCCCATTAACCCCCCGGGGGGTTCCGGTAACCCCCCGGTGCTCCGGTTTTATCCGAAACTTCCCCGGAACCCTTCCGTTGTCCGAATATAGTCGTCCAATATATCAATCTTTATGTCTCAACCATTTCGAGACTCCTTGTCATGTCCGTGATCATATTCGGGACTCCGAACTAACTTCGGTACATCAAAATGCATAAACTCATAATAACTGTCATCGTAACGTTAAGCGTGCGGACCCTACGGTTCGAGAACAATGTAGAGATGACTGAGACAAATCTCCGGTCAATAACCAATAGCGGGACCTGGATGCCCATATTGGCTCCTACATATTCTACGAAGATCTTTATCGGTCAGACCGCATAACAACATACGTTGTTCCCTTTGTCATCGCTTTGTTACTTGCCCGAGATTCGATCGTCGGTATCCAATACCTAGTTCAATCTCATTACCGGCAAGTCTCTTTACTCGTTCCGTAATACATCATCTCACAACTAACTTATTAGTTGTAATGCTTGCAAGGCTTATGTGATGTGCATTACCGAGAGGGCCCAGAGGTACCTCTCCGACAATCGGAGTGACAAATCCTAATCTCAAAATACGCCAACCCAACATCTACCTTTGGAGACACCTGTAGAGCTCCTTTATAATCACCCATTTACGTTGTGACGTTTGGTAGCACACAAAGTGTTCCTCCGGCAAACGGGAGTTGCATAATCTCATAGTCATAGGAACATGTATAAGTCATGAAGAAAGCAATAGCAACATACTAAACGATCGGGTGCTAAGCTAATGGAATGGGTCATGTCAATCATATCATTCACCTAATTATGTGATCCCATTAATCAAATAACAACTCTTTGTTCATGGTTAGGAAACATAACCATCTTTGATTAACGAGCTAGTCAAGTAGAGGCATACTAGTGACACTCTGTTTGTCTATGTATTCACACATGTATTATGTTTCCGGTTAATACAATTCTAGCATGAATAATAAACATTTATCATGATATAAGGAAATAAATAATAACTTTATTATTGCCTCTAGGGCATATTTCCTTCACAAGCACATATCCTATTTGAGCAACACAAGATATACATGTTTATATCTACATCATATGAGCATTGAAACTTGATGGTCATTGCATTTCAATGGTTGAAAATATGAACAAAAACATTTCAAAATATCTTATAGGACTCATATTGACATGGAGATTTGGTTGGTCTCACCTCGAGGTCGGAGGGGGTCGGTGACGGGGACGACGGCGAGGATGATGGAGGGGCTCCTTGATTTCAGCAAAAACAAAATATAAACAAAAACATTATTATTCTCATCTTAGGACTTAGTGAAACCCTATAAGCTATCAACTAATCAAATGCATACGCCTTGCATAGTGCTCTCCAATTTGAGCATTCAAAATAGGAGTAGTTCTCCAATTTGAGCATTCAATAAGCAAAACTAAATCATAAAATAAATTAGCATTCAAATTAGGATGCATTCAATGAGCAAAACTAAATCATCTCTTGCGTTCGTACATCATCGAATATTATCACTAATACATCTCGAATAGTATCATACATATAACATCACTAATACAGCTAAAACCCTAGCGAACGACGGGTATCGGCACGGGCGGTGGACACCCAAAGAGAAGGAACCATCACAGGATCATAGCTCCAGTGAGATCCCTGAAGAACATGCCAAGTATTGTCGAACCTGCCCTCCAATACAACCATGTAGCAACGGACGTGCTTGTCCTCCTCGCTAACACGGTGACGTACCACCTCCACGGAGGACGAAAGCCTCCGCACCGTCACTAGCCCACGCGATCGCCACCAAAAATGGTTCGGGTCAACGACAGGCTGGCTCCTCACCAAGCTGCGCCCCCGGAAGGTAGCACCTCCCAGTACCAGCCCGGCGGAGCCCAGTCCTGGACATGGCCCCTCTAATCAAGCATGCCTCCTCCGCCGAGTCGACAATGAGGATGCGGGATAGGCATCATCGACGTTGATGCGGGAATAATTGCTTTAACTAAAAAAACAACAAATGTGACATGTTGAAAATATGACATGTCCACTTCAAAACGAATCAACCTAGAATTCTATTAAATACACCTAAAACACCTAAATTCTATTAACTACACCTAATTAAAAACCTACATTTTGAACATGGTTCGATCATAACTAGGGTTCATACTACATTATTCTAAGATTAAACACCTAAAATACCTAAATTATATTAACTACACCTAATTAAAAACCTACATTTTCAACATGGTTCAATCATAACTAGCTAGGGTCCATACTACATATTCTAAGATTAAACACCTAAGATCACAACCTACTACATCATTCTAAGATTTAGCCTACATTTTTCAACTAGCTAGGGTTCAAAATAAACAGGGAGGAGGAGTACCTCTTGGTGGAGGACGACCGACGCGGTGGGGGCGCGGGAGAGGGCAGCCGGCGGGGGAGGACCGGCGTGGGGGGCGGCGGCGGAGGCGAGTGAGAGTGTGAGGGGGAGAGTGAGGACGCGTGCGGGGGAGGAAAAAATGGCGGGATAAGGTACCCATAGCAGTAGGGCGGGGCATGGAAGAGCGCTATTGCTAAGACCAATAGCAGTAGCACTGATTGTAGACCGGCGCTACTACTAAACCTAGCCTGCCGGCAACGGTGTGGCAGTTATAGTAGTAGCGCTTAGCGTTCTTTTATACAACGCGTTACTAGTAGGTAGCAGCAGCGCTTTTTTAACCAACGTTACTGGTAAGCTTCTGTGTATAAGGTTTTTCCTAGTACTGTTTCCTTTTCTGTGCGTTTGTGTCTTATGGAGATCTCCTGTTTATGTTGTACGGACAAGACATGCTTGCGCCCCATGCGTGCGCCCATCCGTGCTCCCGTGTACGTGGTTTGATTTGATTGAAACAAAATAAGGCCCAGGCCTACCCCGTTAAAATCAGAGGATGATTAGATTAGGAAGGAAAAAGGAAAAAAAAACAGCCATATGATGAAGTGGAAGTACGGATGGGAGCATGAGAAAGGAGCTGGCAAGCCGGATCCATGTTGTATATAGAATAGACTGATGTGACGCTTCCTCTTTCTCCTGATTTTGATCAGCTAATTCGTCCCATTTTATTTGCCTGGCTGGATTTCCATTTGCAGACTTACGCTTGCGTTAACTACACGTCATGTAATCCAGACAAGATTCTTATGCTACTAATTTTGTATAATTGTAAGTTTATTTTTTATTCTTTTCCTTTTTATATAAAAGATATTATCATTGACACATTGAAACGTATACAGTCCAAATATGTTTGTTAAGCATAATGAACAAATGTGAAAAAGCAACCAGTTTTAATTGAAATAAAAAGTAGCATTGTAAACAATTATGTAGAAGGATTTATTGTCATTATGATATTATTTTCAAATATCTGGTTATGTGTTCCCTTCTATGAAGAATTTAAAAAGTGATTCTTCACTGTTATGTTTCCGACATTGTATTTCAGATTATGTATTTTCATCGAGATACGAGATAATGAATAATGCTATTTGATTCAATCTTGTGTTCATTGTATGGTATTTCATATTTTTATATCTGAGGTATTGAAGTTGTGCACAAAGAAGGAAGAAATGTAGCCAACAGATATTATAGAAGATTATGAATTTTTACTCGGTGTCGTCGCAGTTTAGCAGCAGAGCTGACGCGGTATTCTCTTCAGAACTTTGACAGAGAATATCAATCGGGAAGGTGCCTCTACTCTCCGATGCTTGAATGTTTGAAACATGTTCACATTAGGTTTTCTGTTTTATGTTGTTCCCTGGTTGCAGCTATTTCCTCAGATTTTTAAATCTTTTTGTTATTAAATTTAATCCATGTCGTGACAGATGCACGCATGTCAACGATTAAGTTCTCTATTTGTCACTAGGATTTTTTGTGTGGGTTTTAATACTTATTTTACAGCCTAAAACTGGTCAATGAGGTGTTGACACATGCAGTTAGTGGGGGATCTGTCTGGGTACGATCTTAGATGTGCCCAGCAATTTTGCATAGGATTTGGGACATTCCGTTTGTTGAGCTGTCTCTTTGTGCATGTTGAGCCAGATTTTATTTGTATGTGAAGATTGTAAAGTTTGTACTGCCATCTTCTAGCCATGTTAAAATACTTACTATGTCTACATGATGATGCAGGATATTGGTGTAAGTTGTCATTTTCAGTATCCAATATTTTCTGCAGAAGAATACCTTTATAAAGAGCTTACATTTTTTTTTCCGTGCATGTTCTTCAAAGAGTTACTTTATCTGCCAGTCATATTTTGGAGTGCAAAAACTTAGTTTGTGAATTTAGCTTCATCACACACCCACATCAACTACGCGACTTTGACACGAAGCAGGCTACATTCACAGGTCAGCTAACTAAAACTTTGGACGCAGCCAAATAGAAAACTGCCCAGATAGCCTTGGAATACAGTTTTCTCACTACGGCATCACTAACGATGATCACAACTGCCATGTACTCTCACAACTACCATGCACTGGAGGTCACAAAGCAAAGTCTAATCTCAAGACAAGAGAATGCAGGCACCAAACAATGCCAATTCAACATGGCCCATCAGCAAATAACTGCCCAACAAAATGATCAGTTCACAAGGGAGACTAGAGTTCTGGCAAAAATATGTGACAGAGAAATAATTTTATTCTGCATGTATCCTCACCCCGCCCACATACTAATTATCCAATAATATTTTTTTTGCGGGTGAATGATCCAGTCATTACATACACATGCGCCAAACCATCTTTTGCATGCAACAAATTGCAAATGCCCTCTACGACTTCATTACGGGAACCAATCTGCAATGGTGTCAATTAGAATGATATAGACCAAAGATGAAGGTAGAATGGTGTAGGTTAGGAATAAATACGGTGTTTAGTGTTATTAGAACAGTGTCATTGTGTATTTCCCGTTGTCTAAGATGCACCATACATGATGACAATAAAGGGGTGTTTGGTTGAGAAGTCCTAGGACTTTTTCTAGTCCCAGGGACTAATCAAAAAAGACTCTCTAGTAGAGTCTTTTTCTAGTCCCTGTAAAAAAAGTCCCTCCCGTTTGGTTCCTAGGAACTTTTTAGAGACTTTTTCTAGTCTCTGGGACTAAAAAGTCCCTGAACCAAACACCCCCTAAATGTATCCTTTCCAGTTTGCTTCTAAGCATTACTTTCTGTTTTAAGGATACAACTTTATCCACATAGTATTCTTACTTTAATTCAAAAATTAACTATATACAACAAAGACATCTATAAACACCACGTATCGACTGGGCGCGGCGTACTGCCGCACGGGTATGGCTAGTAGTACTATATATACGGCCGTAAGGAGCTGCTATGGATGCCTCCGTACCATATGTACATAATGCAACCACCACTCCTTTATTTTCCACCCATGCAACAACATCATCTACATTGATCTTCACACACTCTGGAGATGGTGGCTGCCATTGCCATACACGCGCACGGACTACCTGATTTCTAGCTTGCTTATTATGACATGTGGTCACTTCAACCTTCCAAGAAACGGACAGTGAACAATGAGTTGACAGGGGGCTCTGATATGCACCTTCATGAATCACCTTTCTCCTTGCTTTCCAAATTGCCCATAACGTGAGAAGCATCTTGAAAAAATCGGCAGAGCTAGTGTCTCCATCATTGCAAATAACCACAACCATGAGATCCTCCATTTCATTAGCCAACATATGGTCTAGCACTTACGTAACTGCACACTGAACATATCGTCGTCCGGGCCATTTCCTAGTGATAAAGAACAATATGTAGCTGAGCACACTAAACATATCGTCGTCTGTGCCATTCCCTGGTGAAGAAGAACAACGGCCGTGGGAATCGATGCCTTGCCAATCTCTAAGCAAAAACCCGAAGCTTTCTTGGCGCTTTAGCTTGCTCGACACTTCAGCTTGCCCTATTGTCCCTGTTCTGTGTTCTCCAACCAAGATTCCTTCTCGCACTTGACCCATAATTGTCATGCGATACCTCCCCAGCCTGATGTGGTTCAGGCGTGGAAACGGATTGGATGGTGTTCTTATCACTAGTATTTTCATATTTTCAAAACAACTATGAATGCAAATACAGATGTTATCGGATAATAATGCGGATTAGATATTACTCGAATACGGATAAATATTGGTGTTTACTCAATTCTAAATGGATACAAAGAATATTGACAGATTAGTTAAAAATAATAATTCAATAGCTACATAAAAAATATGATCAATTTGCAACTTATAATAAGTGAGCGATAGACATGTTTATCAATAAATACTACTATAATGCATATTAGTTCACAAGTTTAGCCATACAGAAAGTAAAATTTTACAACTTATTAAGCTTTCATGTTGGACAATTAGCATATTCGGGCTAGAATTGCTTAAGTTAGCTCACGAAAGTTTAGTCGGATACGGATAAATCCACTTCCATATTCATATTTGTGTCAAAATCCCGTACCGTGTATGTATTTGTAAAACAAACCCAAACTTCTTCCATTTTTTTCAGTTCAAATGCGGATGATTTAAATACGAATAGACATTTTCTTGAATACGAATATCAAATACTTCGGATTATCCCCTGCCACTCTCACCCTTAGGCGCTGGCTGGGATAGAGTAAAGCCCAAGCAGCATGGAGCATCCTAGCTAGCCCATTTATGAACTTAATCGTCTGTTTGAAGCGATTTTGACTGGCTCGGGAGCCTAGCTTGCCCATTTACAAACCTAATCATCTTTTTGAAGCGATTTTGACTGGCTTGGGAGTTTGCGACGCGGAGCCCAGGCACATGCCCATGTTGCAGGTATGGTAAATTCTGAATTCACCCGCCGTCCGATGAAAAGGATGTTGGATATATATGTATAGGCAGTATATCGCATGTATGGATAGGATCATTTTCTACTTAGCCCCTCCTCCTTGTTTTCTTGTATAGTCGAGGCCGTGGACTACATCTTGTGTGTGTGTGTCTATATATATATGAGAGTTGCATTGCCAAACAATAAAGGAGAACCGAGGGATGGTGGTCTAGTGTCACCCGACGTCGTGTACAGGTAGGATTGGAGAGGTGCGAGGATGAAACGGCCCACCCCCTGAAGTGTCACCCATATGGCATGATTCATACGTTTATTTTTCTTGCGTGCTGCACAGGCACGAATTACAAGACTCATGTGTTGAGTAACATATGATTCTCTAGAAGTCGAGGGACTCGTAGATTCCAACTTACGGCGTACATTATCCTTAGCCAACACAAACTACTTTACAACGCGAGTTTACTTAATTAGTGGTGCTGAGGGTCCGGGCCGCCGGGGCTGGACCTCTTCGACTCGGAGTAAGGCATCGCCGCTCTCCCAGCTGCTGACCGCCGTGCGCTACTCGCCACGGTCGTCACAGCCTCCCTCGAGAAGACGGCGGCGGCATTGCTCCCACCGGCCAGCATTCTCCGGCCAGCCACCGTAACCTGCAGGTGGTCGGCCTCGCAGCGTGAGGCGACGGACAGCAACAGCAGCAGGACGAGCACGGCGCACACCGCCGGCATGCTCCTCGACGTGCTCGTGCTGGACGCCATGAAGGGTATATGAGCCTATGAGGTAACGCTGTAGCTAGCTGGCTAGATCCGTCGTGGAACGGAACGCTACCTCGCAGCACTCACTAGATCGAGTGGACTGTGGCGGTGGTGGTGAGTTGGGTACGTAGCTGCACGACGCCGAGGTGATTTATAGGGGCGCGTCCGAGGCCGGGCAGGCGGTTTGCCGTTATACAAAATAGTACTAGTACTAAGCGTTGGCGCTATGGGTGGAGATCGGCTGTGTCGCACTCGCGATGACAGCGACGAACCAGCGACGAGGGGAATGACCTCACTCTCACTCGCTCACCCAACGAAAACTGGACAAGCCTTTTCTCTTGGCGCGGTGTGATCATCATCATACATACATATATATGCCATGTTGCAAATGCAAATTGGCAAGTTGGACGTGGAAAAGGGGCCTTTCTTTTCCATGGCCCCTTCTGATCGGATTTTCAGGAAGGAGAAATCTCGCATTATCGATATTTAGAAAGAATCCATGCATACGCTCACGCACGGAACGAAAACGGGGTGAATTTATGCTCATGGCCCGGCGTGATCGATCATATATACGCCATGTTGCAAATACAAATAGGCAAGTTGGACGAGAAAAGAGGCCTTTCTTTTCTTTGGCCCCTCCCGATGGGATTTTCAGGCAGAAGAAATCTCGATCGCATTATAGATATCCATGCAAACCTCAAAAAAAAAGTGAAAGACATCCATGCATGTTTGACATTGTTTGTTGGACCAACCATCATTATCGGTAGTAGGTTTCTTTGCACCATTGGAATGACATGAGCAATTAAATCCGTGGGAATGGGTATCTTGGGCCAGATCACCGCGGTCGAATCAGCAGCCGCCGTAATCTTCACCCGGATACATGCATATCTCTCACCGCCTCTTGCCACCACACGAACTTTGTCCACACTATGTACGTAGGCGCACACGCCATGGATATGTCAAAGAGGTTGCGTCCACGCACACACCCATTTGTAACTCCAAAGACCTTGCCAATTGGAGCCTGAGATCGGCCGAGTCATTGAGCTAGGCAACAGCTTCCCATTCGCCAAACTCGTAAAGGCGAGTAACCACCCTAGCTAGCTACACTAGTAATAGTATGCGTACCGACAGCTCGTTGGTCATCGATCCGTGCATGCGTGGAGCGCAGTTCGGTGCATGCATGCATGCAAATGCCCTCTCCCAGCTAAGTCGAACCAAGCAGGACTAAGACGAGCCCAGCCAGTGCCGAGCTCACCTAGCTAGCGAGGGCGGTCCGTGTCACTTTCCACCAGCCCATCAATATTGTATAAGTAGGACGGAGCAATTGATGGAGTTCTAGGTATGGCTAATGGAAGGGGAGTTCTAGGTCTGGCTCCAATGGGGTTCTGGTTAAACTAGCGTAAGGAGACCCACCCCCACGACATGCACTATGGCCATGGCCGTGCATGCATGCACGAAGGTGGCCGGCCATTGGTAGCTTTCTCCCCATAGGCCACCCGACTCTCGGCGGCCAGAGGAGCCGGATGCGGCAATCAGGGGGGAGCCATATATGGGAGTCCCACGCCCCTCTGATTAACAAACATGGAAGGTACGGGCAGCGCCAGGCCACCGGCCGATCGATCGAGTGCTGTTGCACTATTATTGATCGAGTGCTATAGCAGGTGTGGCAGCTGGAGCACGAGCTGAGGCATGCATGGTGCCATGTGATAACGCGGGCATGCATGGTGATGGTGGCATGGTGCCATGGCTAAAGTGAAGAGGTGGTTTTTGACAGTGATGGTCCCAACATTCGACAAATACAGTGATCGATGATCCGCCAGGGCTTAGTTGCAACTCAGATGAATAGAATACAGAGTTCCCTCGTCTCTGCACTGATAGTTGGCAAGATTCATGCCAATGACGACGCCACCATCTCAGAAAGATGCGAAACGATACCAGCAATGTTGTCGTGCAGGTCTGAGTTGGATCCGATCCTGTTATGTTCGGTGTGAGTTGGAAAGCAGCCCTATCAATCTGCCTAACGGCCACTGTAAGCAGTTGCTTTCTGTTGAGAGAGAATTACCAGGGTATCAACGGCAACGAATGGCTAAAAAAACGACGAATGGCTGCAAAAAGAAAGAAACAGAATATACAGCTACGTACTACCTTCAAAGTGATGCAAACCACCTCGATCTTGATTTGTCAATGAAGATAGTCGGCCTCCGCGGAAAAAAGTTCTCCGCCAAACCGGCTACCGCGAGCCAATTTTTTCGAATGTTTTAATTGGTGCAAATTACCAGGGCACTTCGTGTCCATGTTGATCGATCTAGAAGATAAGGGCATGTACAATGGTTGATAAGATAGTTTTATCTTAGGTCTTGCATCTAATTAAGAGGACAAAAAAAGATATCTACATAGGTCTTTTTTAGCCTTATCTTCATAACTAGTTATTCCTAAAAACGTGGTGACACATATTGTGCTAAGATATCATCTCTTGTCTTATCTTAAATAAGAGAAGACAAGCCTTTTCTTATGAGTTCTCTCTCCTCCACCTCATCATTTATCCTACATGGTACTCTTAAAATAGCACCATTGTACATGCCCTAAGGAGGAAGTAAGATCATCCAAGGTAACCGATGCTTTGAAGGTACCATCACCATAGTCAACTTGCCCTGGATACAACCTTTCTTGAGCATAACAAATCCATTGTTTCTTTGATAACAGGAGGCCAGATTGGCAGTCGAGCAAGTAGTGATCCCGAAAGGGGAGAGTGTGCAGCTCCTTCCCAAACCGTCAACCATCATCTCCTCCTAAGTGAACCTCGTTAAAAGTTTCAACCTCAAGTGGGAAGTTGATACGTCTCCAACGTATCTATAATATTTTATTGTTCCATGCTATTATATTACCCGTTTTGGATGTTTATGGGCTTTATTATACACTTTTATATTATTTTTGGGACTAACCTATTAACCGGAGGCCCAGCGCAAAATGATGTTTTATTGCCTATTTCAGTGTTTCGAAGAAAAGGAATATCAAACGGAGTCCAAACGGAATGAACCCTTCGGGAGAGTTATTTTTGGAACGGAAGCAATCCAGGAGACTTGGAGTAGATGTCAGGGAAGCTTCGAGGAAGCCACGAGGCAGGGAGGCGCGCCCTACCCCCCTGGGCACGCCCCCACCCTCGTGGCTCCCTTGACCGACTTCTTTCGCCTATATATGTCCATATACCCTAAAAACATCGACCAGGAGAATATATCGGGAGTTCCGCCGCCAGAAGCCTCCATAGCCACCGAAAACCAATCTAGACCCGTTCAGGCACCCTGCCGGAGGGGGGAATCCCTCTCCGGTGGCCATCTTCATCATCCCGGCGCTCTCCGTGATGAGGAGGGAGTAGTTCACCCTCGGGGCTGAGGGTATGTACTAGTAGCTATGTGTTTGATCTCTCTCTCTCTCTTGTTCTTGATTCGGCACGATCTTAATGTATCGCGAGCTTTGTATTATAGTTGGATCTTATGATGTTTCTCACCCTCTAATCTCTTGTGATGAATTGAGTTTTCCCTTCGAAGTTGTCTTATCGGATTGAGTCTTTAAGGATTTGAGAACACTTGATGTATGTCTTGCACGTGCTTATCTGTGGTGACAATGGGATATCATGTGATTCACTTGATGTATGTTTTGGTGATCAACTTGTGAGTTCCATGACCTCGTGAACTTATGCATAGGGGTTGGCACACGTTTTTGTCTTGACTCTCCGGTAGAAACTTTGGGGCACTCTTTGAAGTTCTTTGTGTTGGTTGAATACATGAATATGAGATTGTGTGATGCATATCGTATAATCATACCCACGGATACTTGAGGTGACATTGGAGTATCTAGGTGACATTAGGGTTTTGGTTGATTTGTGTCTTAAGGTGTTATTCTAGTACGAACTCTTGAATAGATCGATCAGAAAGAATAATTTTGAGGTGGTTTCGTACCCTACAATAATCTCTTCGTTTGTTCTCCGCTATTAGTGACTTTGGAGTGACTCTTTGTTGCATGTTGAGGGATAGTTATATGATCCAATTATGTTATTATTGTTGAGAGAACTTGCACTAGTGAAAGTATGAACCCTAGACCTTGTTTCCTAGCATTGCAATACCGTTTGTGCTCACTTTTATCATTAGTTACCTTGCTGTTTTTATATTTTCAGATTACAAAAATCCATATCTATCATCCATATTGCATTTGTATCACCATCTCTTCGCCGAACTAGTGCACCTATACAATTTACCATTGTATTGGGTGTGTTGGGGACACAAGAGACTCTTTGTTATTTGGTTGCAGGGTTGCTTGAGAGAGACCATCTTCATCCTACGCCTCCCACGGATTGATAAACCTTAGGTCATCCACTTGAGGGAAATTTGCTATTGTCCTACAAACCTCTGCACTTGGAGGCCCAACAACGTCTACAAGAAGAAGGTTGTGTAGTAGACATCAAGCTCTTTTCTGGCGTCGTTGCCGGGGTGGTGAGTTCTTGAAGGTATATCTTTAGATCTTGCAATCGAATATTTTAGTTTCTTGTTTTATCACTAGTTTAGTTTATAAAAGAAAATTACAAAAAAATGGAATTGAGTTTGCCTCATACGCTTCATCTTTTTAATATCTTTCGTGAGAATGATGGAAAGGAAAATTGTGCTCAAGTGCTAGAAGAAGAAGTCTCTAAAATGTTTGGCACTAAATCTTTGAATGATGAGCATGATTGCAATGTTGTTTGTATGAACTCCTTGAATATCCATAGTACTAATGATGATTGCACTAGTCATAATGAAAATGTCTCTTATAAGCATGTCAATTTTTCTGGAATACATAGAGCTTGCAAGTACACACCAATTAGGAAAAATAGATTTTGCAAGAGGCATAAGTATTTGGAAACTAAGTGGTTGCAAAAGAGGCTAGATGTCTATGCTGAAAATTTAAAATTTCTTCACCGTACTTGTGAACTTTGCAATGAACATGGTCATTTAAATCTCCAATGCAAATTGTTTCATGATCGTATCGTGTCCAAAAATTTGATGATTCGATTTCCCTTGCACATCATAATGAACTTAGTTTGCTTTTGGGTTATGAAGAAATGAAACGTATAACTAAGCATATTCTAGAATATAACCTTGAGAAATTCCTCGATATTGATCTAGAAGAAATTTTTATGTATTGTGCGGTGATTGCATTGAAAATCCTTATATTACTAATTACATAAAGAAAAGAAAACAAATAGAAGATGAAGAGAATACTAATGAAAGGGAAGAGACTTCACAATATCCTCCTATTGTTTCTTATGATGAATCAGGTGATGAGGAGGAGCCTTCTATCCAACCAATCTCATCAATGAGGAGCTCCAAAAAGAGGATTGAACCCACACATAATGTGAAGAAGAAAAAGAAAAGACGGAGAAGTAAAGGTAAAAAGGTATCCCTCCCAAATGATGTTGCTCCTATTACTCATTGTGATGATGATAATTGTTATACTATTGGTGCTATCCATACTATCAATGATGAGAGTGATTATGCTTATGATATGAAAAGGCCCAAGCTTGGGGATGCTATGTCTGATGAGAATGACAAGTTTGAAAATATATTTGCTGCAATTAATGTTTGTCCCAAGCTTGGGGATGCTATGTTTAATGAAGATGATATTTGTAGTCTCTCAAGTTTTGATATGCAAACTTATTATGATGATAGCATGCCTCCTACTTATGATGATTATATTGATGAAAGTGGGTTTGGAAGAGTGTCAACTTTAGGAAGTAATGATCCCACTATTTTGTAGGATGTTGAATCTTATTGTGATAATTATGAAAGTGGATTTGGAGAGGTCATTACTTTATTTAGTAATGATTCCACTATCTTGGAAGAGGTTTCAATCGATTATGATGAGAACAAAGTTGCTACTTATGATGATTATTGTGATGACACTTATGCTATAAAAAGTAGTGATGATTATATTAAAACTTGTCATGATTATGATTACCCTTTTCCTGAACATTACTCTTTTAAAATGGAAACAATTTATAGTATTTGAGTCTCTTATGATACTCCCACTATTCCGAATGAGAAATTTTTTGCTTATGTGGTGAGTAATAAAATTTCTATGCTTGTAGATCATGAAAAGGAATGCTTTATGTGATAGTCATATTGTTGAATTCATTCATGAAGCTACTGAAAATTATTATGAGGGAGGAATATATGCTTGTAGGAATGCAATAATATCAAGTTTCCTCTCTATGTGCTTAAAGTTTTGAAGTTATGCTTGTTTTTCCTTCCTATGCTAGTTGATTATTGTTCCCATAAGTTGTTTGCTCACAAAATCCCTATGCATAGGAAGTGGGTTAGACTTAAATGTGCTAGTCATATTCTTCATGATGCTCTCTTTATATTTCAATTCTTATCCTTTATGTGAGCATCATTGAAATCATCATGCCTAGCTAGGGGCGTTAAACGATAGCGCTTGTTGGGAGGCAACCCAATTTTTATTTTTGTTATTTGCTTTTTGCTCCTGTTTAGTAATAAATAATTCATCTGGCCTATGTTTATATGTGGTTTCATGCTTTTAATTAGTGTTTGTGCAAAGTAGAACCTTTGGGAAGACTTGGGGAAAGTCTTTGCGATCATGCTGTAAAAAACAGAAACTTTAGCGCTCACGATATTTGCAGCCTTTTTTATTGGAGAGTGCTATTTAGTTAATTCTTTTTGAAGATGATTAATAGATAAATTCCTCACGTCAAGAAATTTATTTTAGAATTTTTGGGGTTCCATAAGTATACGTTTGATACAGATTACTACAGACTGTTCTGTTTTTGACAGATTATGTTTTCTATGTGTTGTTTGCTTATTTTGATGAATCTATGAGTAGTATCGGAGGGTATGAACCATAGATAAGTTGGAATACCGTAGGTATTACACCAATATGAATTTAGAATGAGTTCACAACAGTACCTATGTGGTGATTTATTTTCTTATACTAACAGAGCTTACGAGTTTTCTGTTAAGTTTTGTGTTGTGAAGTTTTCAAGTTTTGGGTAAAGATTCGATGGACTATGGAATAAGGAGTGGCCAGAGCCTAAGCTTGGGGATGCCCAAGGCACCCCAAGGTAATATTCAAGGAAAACCAAGAGCCTAAGCTTGGGGATGCCCCGGAAGGCATCCCCTCTTTCGTCTTCGTTCATCGGTAACTTTATTTGGATCTATATTCTTATTCACCACATGATATATGTTTTTCTTGGAGCGTCATTTTATTTTATTTTGTTTTGTTTTCTGTTTGAATAAAATACTAAGATCTGAAATTATTAAATATTATAGAGTCTTCACATAGTTGCATAATTATTCGACTACTCATTGATCTTCACTTATATCTTTCGGAGTAGTTTGTCATTTGCTCTAGTGCTTCACTTATATCCTTTTAGAGCACGGTGGTGGTTTTTTGAAGAAATAGTTGAACTCTCATGCTTCACTTTTATTATTTTGAGAGTCTTTAGAATAGCATGATAATTTGCTTTGGTTATGAATTTAGTCCTAATATGGTAGGCATCCAAGATGGGTATAATAAAAACTTTCATATAAAGTGCATTGAATACTATGAGAAGTTTGATACTTGATGGTTGTTTTGAGATATGAAGATGGTAATATTAGAGTCATGATAGTTGAGTTGTTGTGGATTTGAGAGATACTTGTGTTAAAGTTTGTGATTCCCGTAGCATGCACGTATGGTGAACCGTTATGTGATGAAGTCGGAGCATGATTTATTTATTGATTGTCTTCCTTGTGAGTGGCGGTCGGGGACGAGCGATGGTTTTTTCCTACCAATCTATCCCCCTAGGAGCATGCGTGTAGTACTTTGTTTCGATAACTAATAGATTTTTGCGATAAGTATGTGAGTTCTTTATAACTAATGTTGAGTCCATGGATTATACGCACTCTCACCCTTCCACCATTGCTAGCCTCTCTAGTACCGCGCAACTTTCGCCGGTACCATAAACCCACCATTTACCTTCCTCAAAACAGCCACCATACCTACCTATTATGGCATTTCCATAGCCATTCCGAGATATATTGCCATGCAACTTTCCACCGTTCCGTTTATTATGACACGCTTCATCATTGTCATATTGCTTTGCAGGATCATGTAGTTGACATCGTATTTGTGGCAAAGCCACCGATCATAATTGTTTCATACATGTCACTCTTGATTCATTGCACATCCCGGTACACCACCGGAGGCATTCATATAGAGTCATATTTTGTTCTAACTATCGAGTTGTAATTCTTGATTTGTAAGTAAATAAAAGTGTGATGATCATCATTATTAGAGCATTGTCCCAGTGAGGAAAGGATGATGGAGACTATGATTCCCCCACAAGTCGGGATGAGACTCCGGAAGAAAAAAAGAGGCCATAAAAAAGAGAAGGCCCAAGAAACAAAAAAACAAAAAAAAAAACAAAAAAATGAGAGAAAAAGAGAGAAGGGGCAATGCTACTATCCTTTTACCACACTTGTGCTTCAAAGTAGCACCATGATCTTCATGATAGAGAGTCTCCTATGTTGTCACTTTCATATACTAGTGGGAATCTTTCATTATAGAACTTGGCTTGTATATTTCAATGATGGGCTTCCTCAAAATGCCCTAGGTCTTCGTGAGCAAGCGAGTTGGATGCACACCCACTTAGTTTCTTTTTGAGCTTTCATACACTTATAGCTCTAGTGCATCCGTTGCATGGCAATCCCTACTCACTCACATTGATATCAATTGATGGGCATCTCCATAGCCCGTTGATACGCCTAGTTGATGTGAGACTATCTTCTCCTTTTTGTCTTCTCCACAACCACCATTTTGTTCCACCTATAGTGCTATGTCCATGGCTCACGCTCATGTATTGCGTGAAAGTTGAAAACGTTTGAGAACATCAAAAGTATGAAAAAATTTCTTTGCTTGTCATCGGGGTTGTGCATGATTTAAATTTTTTGTGTGATGAAGATAGAGCATAGCCAGACTATATGATTTTGTATGGATAGCTTTCTTTGGCCATGTTATTTTGATGAGACATGATTACTTTGTTAGTATGCTTGAAGTATTATTATTTTTATGTCAATATTAAACTTTTGTCTTGAATCTTATGGATCTGAATATTCTTGCCACAATAAAGAAGATTACAATTATAAATATGTTAGGTAGCATTCCACATCAAAAATTCTGTTTTATCATTTACCTACTCGAGGACGAGCAGGAATTAAGCTTGGGGATGCTTGATACGTCTCCAACGTTTCTATAATTTTTTATTGTTCCATGCTATTATATTACCCGTTTTGGATGTTTATGGGCTTTATTATACACTTTTATATTATTTTTGGGACTAACCTATTAACCGGATGCCTAGCCCAAAATGTTGTTTTATCGCCTATTTATGTGTTTCGAAGAAAAGGAATATCAAACGGAGTCCAAACGGAATGAAACCTTTGGGAGAGTTATTTTTGGAACGGAAGCAATCCAGGAGACTTGGAGTAGACGTCAGGGAAGCTTCGAGGAAGCCACGAGGCAGGGAGGCACACCCTACCCCCTGGGCGCGTGCTACCTCTTGAGCACTGCGTTGGTTTTCCCCGAAGAGGAAGAGATGATGCAGCAAAGTAGCGTAAGTATTTCCCTCAGTTTTTGAGAACCAAGGTATCAATCTAGTAGGAGGCTACGCGCGAGTCCCTCGTACCTACACAAAACAAATAAATCATCGCAACCAACGCAAATAGGGGTTGTCAATCCCTATAAGGCTACTTACGAGAGTGAGATCTGATAGATATGATAAGATAATATTTTTGGTATTTTTATGATAAAGATGCAAAGTAAAATAAAGGAAAAGTAAATAGCAAAGGAAATAACTAAGTAGTAGGAGATCAATATGATAAAGATAGACCCGGGGGCCATAGGTTTCACTAGTGGCTTCTCTCGAGAGCATAAGTATTCTACGGTGGGTGAACAAATTACTGTTGAGCAATTGATAGAATTGAGCATAATTATGAGAATATTTAGGTATGATCATGTATATAGGCATCACGTCCGAGACAAGTAAACCGACTCCTGCCTGCATCTACTACTATTACTCCACTCATCGACCGCTATCCAGCATGCATCTAGAGTATTAAGTTAAAAACAGAGTAACGCCTTAAGCAAGATGACATGATGTACAGGGATAGACTCATGCAGTATGAAGAAAACCACATCTTATTATCCTCGATGGCAACAATACAATACGTGCCTTGCTGCCCCTACTTTCACTGGGAAAGGACACCACAAGATTGAACCCAAAGCTAAGAACTTCTCCCATTGCAAGAAAGATCAATCTAGTAGGCCAAACCAAACTGATAATTCAAAGAGACTTGCAAAGATAACCAATCATACATAAAAGAATTCAGAGAAGATTCAAATATTATTCATAGATAGACTTGATCATAAACCCACAATTCATCCGTCTCAACAAACACACCGCAAAAAGAAGATTACATCAAATAGTTCTCCACAAGAGAGGGGGGGAACTTTGTATTGAGATTCAAAGAGAGAGAAGAAGCCATCTAGCTACTAACTATGGACCCGAAGGTCTGAGGTAAACTACTCACACTTCATCGGAGAGGCTATGGTGTTGATGTAGAAGCCCTCCATGATCGATGCCCCCTCCGGAGGAGCTCCAGAACAGGCCCCAAGATGGGATCTCATGGATACAGAAAGTTACGGCAGTGGAATTAGGGTGTTGGCTACGTATCTGATCGTTTGGGGGTACGGAGGTATATATAGGAGGAAGGAGTACGTCGATGGAGCAACAAGGGGCCCACGAGGGTGGAGGGCACGCCTGGGGGGTAGGCCCACCCCCCTTCCTCCTGGCCTCCTTTTTTCATTCTTGGCGTAGGGTCCAAGTCTCCCGGGTCTTGTTCGTTGAGAAAATCACATTCCCGAAGGTTTCATTCTATTTGGACTCCGTTTGATATTCCTTTTCTTCGAAACCCTAAAACAAGCAAAAAACAGCAATTCTGGGGTGGGCCTCCGGTTAATAGGTTAGTCCCAAAAATAATATAAAAGTGGATAATAAAGCCTAATAATGTCCAAAACAGTAGATAATATAGCATGGAGCAATCAAAAATTATAGATACGTTGGAGACGTATCAAGCATCCCCAAGCTTAATTCCTGCTCGTCCTCGAGTAGGTAAATGATAAAAACAGAATTTTTGATGCGGAGTGCTACTTGGCATAATTTTAATGTAATTCTTCTTAATTGTGGCATGAATATTCAGATCCGAAAGATTCAAGACAAAAGTTCATATTGACATAAAAATAATAATACTTCAAGCATACTAACAAAGCAATTATGTCTTCTCAAAATAACATGGCTAAAGAAAGTTATCCCTACAAAATCATATAGTCTGGCTATGCTCTATCTTCACCACACAAAATATTTAAATCATGCACAACTCCGATGACAAGCCAAGCAATTGTTTCATACTTTTGACATTCTCAAAACTTTTTCAATCTTCATGCAATACATGAGCGTGAGCCATGGATATAGCACTATAGGTGGAATAGAGTAGTGGTTGTGGAGAAGACCAAATGGGAGAAGATAGTCTCACATCAACTAGGCGTATCAAAGGGCTATGGAGATGCCCATCAATAGATATCAATGTGAGTGAGTAGGGATTGCCATGCAACGGATGCACTAGAGCTATAAGCATATGAAATCTCAAAAAGAAACTAAGTGGGTGTGCATCCAACTTGCTTGCTCATGAAGACCTTGGGCATTTTGAGGAAGCCCGTCATTGGAATATACAAGCCAAGTTCTATAATGAAAGATTACCACTAGTATATGAAAGTGATAACATGAGAGACTCTCTACTATGAAGATCATGGTGCTACTTTGAAGCACAAGTGTGGTAAATGGATAGTCACATTGTCCCTTCTCTCTTTTTCTCTGAATTTTTTTATTTGGGCCTTTTCTCCCTTTTTATGGCCTCTTTTCTTTCTTTTTCTTTTTTTCGTCCGGAGTCTCATCCCGACTTGTGGGGGAATCATAGTCTCCATCATCCTTTCCTCACTGGGACAATTCTCTAATAATGATGATCATCACACTTTTATTTTTCTTACAACTCGATACTTAGAACAAAATATGACTCTATATGAATCCCTCCGGCGGTGTACCGGGGTATGCAATGACTCATGAGTGACATGTATGAAAGAATTATGAATAGTGGCTTTGCCACAAATACGATGTCAACTACATGATCATGCCAAGCAATATGACAATGATGGAGTGTGTTATAATAAACGGAACGGTGGAAAGTTGCATGGCAATATATCTCGGAATGGCTATGGAAATGCCATAATAGGTAGGTATGGTGGCTGTTTTGAGGAAGGTATATGGTGGGTGTATGATACCGGCGAAACGTGCGCGGTATTAGAGAGGCTAGCGAAGGTGGAAGGGTGAGAGTGCGTATAATCCATGGACTCAACATTAGTCATAAAGAACTCATATACTTATTGCAAAAATCTACAAGTTATCAAAGCAAAGTATTACGCGCATGCTCCTAGGGGGATAGATTGGTAGGAAAAGACCATCGCTTGTCCCCGACCACCACTCATAAGGAAGACAATCAATAAATAAATCATGCTCCGACTTCATCACATAACGGTTCACCATACGTGCATGCTACGGGAATCACAAGCTTCAACACAAGTATTTCTCAAATTCACAACTACTCAACTAGCATGGCTTTAATATCACCATCTCCATATCTCAAAACAATTATCAAGTATCAAACTTATCATAGTATTCAACACACTCATAAGAGATTTTTTTTATTCTTGAATACCTAGCATATTAGGATTTAAAGCAAATTACCATGCTATTAAGACTCCCAAAATAACCTAAGTGAAGCATGAGAGATCAATAGTTTCTATAACACAAATCCACCACCATGCTCTAAAAGATATAAGTGAAGTACTAGAGCAAAATTATATAGCTCAAAAAATATAAGCGAAGCACATAGAGTGCTCTAAAATATTGTCCGCTACAAACTCAGAAGTGGAAAGCGCCATGAATCATAGGCGCCGCCGGGCCGTACTCCGCAACGCTTGTTTCTCACCAGAGGCGTTCGACGCCTTTAATTCTGGAGAGGCGTACCTCCGTGCTGCTCAAGATGGTCTAGCCAGAGCCACGGATCAGTATGTAAAGGATGTATGGGTGAGTAAATCTGGCGATTTATATATATCAGTAGCCCCTGAGACTTGAAACAGTTAGCAGAACTGATTTAAGGATCATCTTTAATGTGCAGGTTCTTTCAGAGAAGAATACTAGGCTGTCCCAAGAGCTGGAGGAATGCAAGGCCCAACTGCGGGCCGCTCTTGCCGCATTGCAGGAACAGAAAAAGCCTCCCGCTGGTAACATTTACTTTAAAGAGTGATGGTTACCATATAGTGTGTGGCATAGCTGCGGTTCTAACAACAGATGTTGCAGATGAGTCCGGCGAGAATCCGGAGGACCAGCATGTTATACGACAGCTAGAAGCTGGCAAACGCGTGCTGACTGAGGTTAGGCGGGAGAAAAACAATCTCCAAGATGACAATGTTAAGCTGAGCGTTGAACTAAAAGACGTTCGGGGCCAGCTTGCGGACTCCGAGAAGGAGAATAAGCGGCTTCGACGCGGCATTTTCAGTAAGTGCTTGAATGAATCATGTTAAAGGAGTTCGGCGAAGAAGTCGACTAATAGCGTTATATCTGTAGGTATGCTGACGGGTCGTCCATCGGAGGAAATGCCCGGGTCTGCGGGTGATCTTCTGTCCGAGCTGTCACATCTGCATGAACAAGTTCGGCAGGTGATGCAGGGTGTTGCCCAGGCCTTGTGGCCGTCCGTCTCCCTGCCAGAAGGCATTGCAGAGCTTGCGGAGAAGCTGAAGGAAGCACGGCGGTGCTTCCGATTATGGAAGATATCAGCTTGCCGACAGGGTGCCAGAGAAGCCTGGGCCATGGTGAGATGCGGTATACCAAGGCAGACCCAAATCACATGGCCGAGGTCGGACCTGTGGGGCCTGACGGAAAAGAGATCCCCGTTAGCTTAGTTTATGGGCAAGTAGAATTAGCCGCAAAGTATTCTCAACAGGATTGTAAGCTAGACCGCCTATTGGATGGTATAGAGGAGGAGTTTAGTCAGTCTGCATGACTATGTAATTAAAGTGACATGTATAATGCCTTCTAGCCGGATTGTAGATCATTTGTCATTGCGGACCTTTTTGCTTCAACCTCCGGGCCCAATAGTCTGGAGTGAATCCGAATACCCGCTGAGTTATATAAAACCAGGGTATGCATGGAGACCAGGCGTAGGGGTCATTAGTGCTTTATCAGACAAGTGCCCAACTAGTTATGTTATATTACATGGGTAGTAAGAAACATCTTCCAGGGAGAATAGTTCCATTAAGGGTTCCTTTCCCTGGGTAAGCATGCCCTAATGTGCATGTCCGGACTGCGATAGGAAACACAGAAAAAACATCTGGGTGGCAGATATGGACAATAAATAAAAAATCATCTTTTGTTCACCGATCGAATATTCCCTTAAGAATGCTAGCTTTTGGCTTCACCCAGTCTGAGGTACACATCCGGCTGACCCGGCAGTAACAATCGCAGAGGTGCTCCCCTTATGCCCTAGCCGAATTAACGGGAACGTAGGGCATAAATACAAGAGCCAGGCAACCCAGCTTGGCCAAAACTTAAGTCATATCGATGCATATAATGGTGAAAAAAGGTACATGTGGAAGTATAACACATGTGTGGGGCATGAGGCCCAGATAAATAATTTAAGCTTCTGTGAAAGAAGCCCCCAGGTATGAAGAGTGCGGCTAGCGCATCTGTAATGTACAAGCGAGGCACAAGGTGACCCTTGAAGGCCTAGAGAAATAATAAGAGAAAGAAAGAAAGGGAAACAAGACAGATGATGTATATGCAGAAAATGGACAAAGGGAGGGGACTAACATAGAGTCCAGTGCTAGGCGTAGAATCTTCGGAGCCTGGCCGCGTTCCATGGGTTTGGCTCGAGTAGACTAGTCGATGCATCCCGCAGTCGGTACGCTCCACCAGTCAGAACTTGGTCAATAATGAAGGGACCTTTCCATTTGGGCTCGAGCTTGTTCTTTTTATTATCCGGCAGGCGTAGAACTAGTTCGCCAACATTATATGTTTTGGCCCGTACTTCTCTGCTTTGGTATCTGCGAGCCTGTTGCTGATAAAGTACGGAACGGGCTTTGGCTACGTCGCGCTCCTCCTCCAAGGTGTCCAGACTGTCCTGCCGATCGAGCTCGGCTTCTCTTTCTTTGTACATGCGCACTCGAGGTGAGTCATGAATTATGTCATAGGGCAAGACTGCCTCTGCGCCGTACACCATAAAGAATGGTGTATATCCGGTACTACGATTCGGCGTGGTCCGCAGCCCCCAGAGTATGGAGTCGAGCTCCTTTACCCAGTGCGTGTCGGACTCCGTTAAGGAACACACTAATCTAGGTTTAATGCCGCTCATTATAAGACCGTTTGCTCGCTCGACTTGACCGTTGGTTTGTGGGTGATAGACTGAAGCATAATCGAGCTTGATGCCCATTTTGCTGCACCAGAGTTTTACCTCGTCGGCCGTGAAGTTTGTGCCATTGTCAGTGATGATGCTGTGGGGGACGCCATAACGATGTACAACCCCGGATATGAAGTCTATCACCGGTCCGGATTCGGCTGTTTTAACATGTTTGGCCTCTATCCATTTGGTGAATTTATCCATCATGACCAGTAAGTATTTTTTCTTGTGGGTTCCCCCTTTAAGGGTTCCAACCATGTCAAGCCCCTAGACCGCAAAGGGCCATGTAATGGGGATTGTTTGGAGGGCGGTGGGTGGCATGTGGCTTTGATTTGCAAAGAACTGGCAACGGGCGCAACGTTGGACCAACTCCTGTGCGTCTGCCCGGGCTGTTGGCCAATAGAATCCTGTGCGAAAGGCCTTTCTTACAAGGGCCCGGGCTGCGGCGTGATGACCGCTGAGTCCGGCATGAATTTCTGCCAAAAGATTCCGCCATTCCTCTTTGGAGATGCACCTTTGAAGGACTCCGGTGGTGCTTTTTTTGTACAATTCTCCCTCATGGACCCTGTAGGCCTTGGTTCACCGCACTATGCAGCGTGCCTCATTTTGGTCCTCCGGAAGTTCCTGTCTAGTTAGGTAGGCCAGGAATGGTTCTGTCCACGGGGCAATAATAACCATTATTACGTGGGCTGAAGGTGTTATTTCGGTGGCAGAGCCTTCGATTGTGTCAGAGTATTCGGTATCGGGCATTTTGGCCGAGTCCGGACTATTGTTACCAGTGTCTCCTTCCCATACTACGGATGGCTTCGACAGCCTTTCCAGAAATATGTTGGGGGGGACCGTATCACGTTTTGCGCCGATGGGGTGAGGACATCCACCGCCTGATTGTTTTCCCGAGCCACATGGTGAAATTCGATCCCCTCAAACCGAGCTGACATTTTTAGGACGGCGTTTCGATAGGCCGCCATTTTTGGATCCTTAGCGTCAAAGTCTCCATTTATTTGGGATATTGCGAGGTTTGAATCCCCACGCACCTCCAGGCGTTGAATGCCCATGGAGACTGCCATTCGAAGACCATGCAACAGAACTTCGTATTCGGCTGCATTGTTGGAGTCTGTATACAATATTTGCAGTACGTACTGAACGGTATCCCCAGTTGGGGATGTCAGGACGACGCCAGCCCCTAGACCGGCCAGCATTTTAGAACCGTCGAAATGCATGATCCAGTTGGAGTATGCGCTGTACTCTTTAGGGAGTTCGGCCTCCGTCCATTCGGCGACGAAGTCGGTCAATACTTGCGATTTAATGGCTCGTCGGGGTTTGTATGTTATGTCGAACGGGAGGAGCTCAATGGCCCATTTGGCAATCCGGCCTGTAGCGTCGCGGTTGTTTATAATATCATTAAGTGGCACTTCCGAGGCTACCGTAATCGCACACTGTTGAAAGTAGTGTCGTAGCTTCCGGGACGCCATGAATACCGCATAGGCTATCTTTTGATAATGTGGGTACCGTGATTTGCATGGAGCGAGGACAGTGCATACATAGTATACCGGCTTTTGAAGAGGGAATTTATGTCCGGCAGCTTCTCGTTCGACGACGAGCACTGCGCTTACAACTTGATGAGTTGCCGCAATGTACAATAGCATTGGTTCGCCAATGTTTGGCGCGGCCAGGATTGGGTTGGTTGCCAAAATGGCCTTTATTTCTTCCAATCTGGCTGTGGCAGTGTCCATCCACTCGAAGTGTTTGGTGCGCCGAAGAAGGCGATAAAGGGGTAAAGCATTTTCTCCTAAGTGGGAGATAAAGCGGCTTAGAGCCGCCACGCATCCAGTTAACTTCTGGATATGTTTGAGGTCTGTTGGTGTAGCCAACTGTGACAAAGCTCGGATTTTGGCTGGATTAGCTCCGATACCTCTACTGGAGACAATGAAACCCAGGAGCTTTCCGGCTGGTACGCCGAAAACGCATTTTTCCGGATTGAGCTCGATGTCGTATGTTTGGAGGTTATCGAATGTGAGTCTCAAGTCGTCTATCAAAGAGTCGATGTGTTTGGTTTTAACAACCACATCGTCTACGTATGCCTCTACTGTTTTGCCGATTTGTTTCTCCAGACATGTCTGAATCATGCGCTGATATGTTGCGCCGGCGTTCTTGAGCCCAAAAGGCATTGTGTTAAAATAGAAGGGACCGTATGGTGTGATGAATGCCGTTGCGGCTTAGTTGGACTCCGCCATCTTAATTTGGTGGTAACCGATGTATGCGTCGAGGAAACACAATGACTCGTGTCCTGCGGTAGCATCAATGATTTGATCAATGCGTGGGAGGGGGAAGGGATCCTTTGGGCAAGCTTTATTGAGGTCTTTGAAATCGACACAAAGGCGCCAGGATTTGTCCTTCTTTGGTACCATCACCAGGTTTGCTAGCCAGTCCGGATGTTTTATTTGTTTGATGAATCCGGCCTCCAATAACTTGGCTAGTTCCTCTCCCATGGCATGTCTCTTAGGTTCGGAGAAACGCCGAAGAGCTTGCTTGACCGGCTTGAATCCCTTTAGGATATTGAGGCTATGCTCGGCCAGCCTGTGTGGGATTCCTGGCATGTCTGAGGGATGCCAGGAGAATATGTCCCAGTTCTCGCGCAGGAACTCTCGTAGTGCCGCGTCCACAGCGGGGCTTAGCTGTGCCCCGATGGAGGCTGTTTTTGTAGGGTCCGTTGGGTGGACTTGGAATTTGACTATTTCATCCGCTGGTTTAAAAGAGGTGGACTTGGATCTCTTGTCGAGTATCACGTCGTCCCTGTCCACTGTGGAGCATAGCGTGGTTAATTCCTCGGTCGAGAGGGCTTTGGATAATGCCTCGAGGGCCAATGCGGCTGTTTTGTTTTCGGCGCGGAGTGCTGTGTCCGGATCACTGGCGAGAGTGATGATTACATTGGGCCCGGGCATTTTGAGCTTCATGTACCCGTAATGGGGTACGGCTTGGAAGATTGTGAATGCCTCCCGTCCTAAAAGAGCGTGATAACCACTGCTGAACGGGGCCACTTGGAATGTAATTTCTTCAGACCTGTAATTATGCGGCGTGCCGAATACCACATCTAGTGTGATTTTCCCAGCACAGCGTGCTTCCCGACTGGGGATGATTCCTCTAAAGGTTGTGCTACTTTGCTCAATGTGGTTCCACTCTATTTCCATCTTTTGAAGAGTTTCCTCATAGATGAGTTTTAATCCGTTGCCGCCGTCCATGAGTACTTTCGTGAGTCGAAAGCCGTCCACGATTGGACTGAGGACCAGTGCAGCTGGTGCTCGGGCTGTTCGGAATTTAGGTTCGTCACTGGCATTGAAGGTAATAGCCATGTCACTCCATGGATTTATTGCTGCTACGTGGCAGATTTCGCCCATGCTGCGGAGTGTTCGCTTGCGTCTATTATTTGACGCGAAGGTCTCAAAGACCGTTAACAGCGTATTGTTATCCATAGGATGGTGCTCTTGTTGGGTTTCGTAGTAATTTCAAAAAATTTCCTACGCACACGCAAGATCATGTGATGCATAGCAACGAGAGGGGAGAGTGTTATCTACGTACCCAACGCAGATCGACTGCGGAAGCGCTGACACGACGTAGAGGAAGTAGTCGTACGTCTTCACGATCCAACCGATCAAGCACCGAAACTACGGCACCTCCGAGTTCGAGCACACGTTCAGCTCGATGACGATCCCCGGACTCCGATCCAGCAAAGTGTCGGGGAAGAGTTCCGTCAGCACGACGGCGTGGTGACGATCTTGATGAACTACAGCAGCAGGGCTTCGCCTAAACTCCGCTACAGTATTATCGAGGAATATGGTGGCAGGGGGCACCGCACACGGCTAAGGAATAGATCACGTGGATCAACTTGTGTGTTTCTGGGGTGCCTCTGCCTCAGTATATAAAGGAGCCAAGGGGGAGGGGGGCGCCGGCCAAGGAGGAGGGCACAGGAGGAGTCCTACTCCTTCCGGGAGTAGGACTCCCCCCCCCCCAATACTATTCCAACTAGGATTCCCAAGGGGGGAAAGGGAGAGAGGCGGGCCGGCCACCTTCTCCTAGTCCTAATAGGACTAGGGGAGGGGGGAGGTGCGCAGCCACCTTGGGCTGCCCCTTTCTCCTTTCCACTAAGGCCCATGAAGGCCCATATGGCTCCCGGGGGGTTCCGGTAACCTCCCGGTAACCCGGTAAAATCCCGATTTCACCCGGAACACTTCCGATATCCAAACATAGGCTTCCAATATATCAATCTTTACGTCTCGACCATTTCGAGACTCCTCGTCATGTCCGTGACCACATCCGGGACTCCGAAAAACCTTCGGTACATCAAAATGCATAAACTCATAATAAAACTGTCATCGTAACCTTAAGCGTGCGGACCCTACGGGTTCGAGAACAATGTAGACATGACCGAGACACGTCTCCGGTCAATAACCAATAGCGGGACCTGGATGCCCATATTGTTCCTACATATTCTACGAAGATCTTTATCGGTCAGACCGCATAACAACATACGTTGTTCCCTTTGTCATCGGTATGTTACTTGCCCGAGATTCGATCGTCGTATCCAATACCTAGTTCAATCTCGTTACCGGCAAGTCTCTTTACTCGTTCCGTAATACATCATCTCACAACTAACATATTAGTTGTAATGCTTGCAAGGCTTATGTGATGTGTATTACCGAGAGGGCCCAGAGATACCTCTCCGACAATCGGAGTGACAAATCCTAATCTCGAAATACGCCAACCCAACATCTACCTTTGGAGACACCTGTAATGCTCCTTTATAATCACCCAGTTACGTTGTGACGTTTGGTAGCACCCAAAGTGTTCCTCCGGCAAACGGGAGTTGCATAATCTCATAGTCATAGGAACATGTATAAGTCATGAAGAAAGCAATAGCAACATACTAAACGATCGGGTGCTAAGCTAATGGAATGGGTCATGTCAATCAGATCATTCAACTAATGATGTGACCTCGTTAATCAAATAACAACTCATTGTTCATGGTTCAGGAAACATAACCATCTTTGATTAACGAGCTAGTCAAGTAGAGGCATACTAGTGACACTTTTGTTTGTCTATGTATTCACACATGTATTATGTTTCCGGTTAATACAATTCTAGCATGAATAATAAACATTTATCATGATTATAAGGAAATAAATAATAACTTTATTATTCCTCTAGGGCATATTTCCTTCAGCTCTGTGGTATTTGGGAGAAGTAGATCCTCACCACTTTTGGCCACCTACCGGAGTATCCAACATGCTCTAAGGTTGTGCGTTGTTATTGTATCTGCTGTACTATGAATTTTGCAGGGTCCGTTGAGCCATCCCTCCAGTACGGTTCCATACCCTAGAGGGTTTTTGCTTTTTGGTAGTTGACCCGGGTGTATTGTGATAATGCACCCTTTTGTTTCGGACTGGGTTTGTATTCAGGGCCGGATTATCCCAGAAGTTTATTTCGGTTTTCCAGGCACTTTCCATCGCACAGTACTTTCGTACTATGGACGCCAAGTCAGCGAAGCGTGTTATCTCACGGCGATTTATGGCGTTAAGGATTCCCTTGTCCGTGCAATTATTGCAGAAAAATAGGATTGCGTCTTCCTCGCGACAGTCCTTAACCTTGTTCATCGCAAGGAGGAATCTGGCCCAATAGTGATGTACTGTTTCCTGGGGCTCTTGCCTGATGTGGGAAAGATCGCTTATGTTTGGGTGGGTGGGTGTAATTGAATCCGAACCCTCACCTCATCTGGGATCCAGGGGCCGAGGAATTTCCAATTTTGGAAGTTCCGGTTCCGGGGTGTGACCCGATAATCCTGGCCTGCTGCCTGACTCTAAGTTCAGGGATTGGATGTTGTCCTCCCGCGAACGGGCGTCTGGCTCAGAGAGCTCAGGAATCCGGACATAGTTGGTCCTCAAGATGGAGGAAAGGTCGCCGCATTGTTCCTCCACCACTGCAATATGATGGGTGACCGGTGGAGAGTTAATCTCCCTTTCATCGGGTTTAAGCCCAATCCGATCATAGTCCGTAGCGACTCCCAAGGCGGCGATGCGATCTAAGAGCTCGTTTAAGGAGGTGAGCTCCATTGGATCCATCTGTTCGGCGAGTGCCGATTTAACGTGGAGGCTGTTTTCGATGACCCGAGAAGTCATCGTCGGCGCGGCGGCCCAACAGGCGGTCATGATGAAACCGCCTAGCCGGAGAGTTTGGCCGACAGCCAAAGCTCCCCCGATAGTAGTACCGTCTTTAAAGACGAGACGAGACATCCTTCCTTCTGGCGACGGCACGGAGGAACTCTCAATGAAAGCACCAATGTCGGTGTCAAAACCGGCGGATCTCGGGTAGGGGGTCCCGAACTGTGCGTCTAGGCGGATGGTAACAGGAGGCAGGGGACACGAAGTTTTACCCAGGTTCGGGCCCTCTTGATGGAGGTAAAACCCTACGTCCTGCTCGATTAATATTGATGATATGGGTAGTACAAGAGTAGGTCTACCACGAGATCAGAGAGACTAAACCCTAGAAGCTAGCCTATGGTATGATTGTATGTTGTCCTACGGACTAAAACCCTCCGGTTTATATAGACACCGGAGGGGGCTAGGGTTACACAAGGTCGGTTACAAAGGAGGAAATATACATATCCGTATTGCCTAGCTTGCCTTCCACGCCAAGTAGAGTCCCATCCGGACACGAGACGAAGTCTTCAATCTTGTATCTTCATAGTCCAGCAGTCCGGCCAAAGGATATAATCCGGCTGTCCGGAGACCCCCTAATCCAGGACTCCCTCACCAGTAGCTATGTGTTTGATCTCTCTCTCTCTCTCTCGTGTTCTTGATTCGCCACGATCTTGATGTATCGCGAGCTTTGCTATTATAGTTGGATCATATGATGTTTCTCCCCCTCTACTCTCTTATGATGAATTGAGGTTTCCCTTTGAAGTTGTCTTATCGGATTGAGTCTTTAAGGATTTGAGAACACTTGATGTATGTCTTGCACGTGCTTATCTGTGGTGACAATGGGATATCATGTGATTCACTTGATGTATGTTCTGGTGATCAACTTGCGAGTTCCGTGACCTCGTGAACTTATGCATAGGGGTTGGCACACGTTTTCGTCTTGACTCTCCGGTAGAAACTTTGGGGCACTCTTTGAAGTTCTTTGTGTTGGTTGAATAGATGAATCTGAGATTGTGTGATGCATATCGTATAATCATACCCACGGATACTTGAGGTGACATTGGAGTATCTAGGTGACATTAGGGTTTTGGTTGATTTGTGTCTTAAGGTGTTATTCTACTACGAACTCTTGAATAGATTGATCAGAAAGAATAACTTTGAGGTGGTTTCATACCCTACAATAATCTCTTCGTTTGTTCTCCCCTATTTGTAACTTTGGAGTGACTCTTTATTGCATGTTGAGGGATAGTTATATGATCCAATTATGTTATTACTATTGAGAGAACTTGCACTAGTGAAAGTATGAACCCTAGGCCTTGTTTCCTAGCATTGCAATACCGTTTGTGCTCACTTTTATCATTAGTTACCTTGCTGTTTTTATATTTTCAGATTACAAAAACCCATATCTATCATCCATATTGCATTTGTATCACCATCTCTTCGCCGAACTAGTGCACCTATACAATTTAGCATTGTATTGGGTGTGTTGGGGACATGAGAGACTCTTTGTTATTTGGTTGCAGGGTTGCTTGAGAGGGACCATCTTCATCCTACGCCTCCTACGGATTGATAAACCTTAGGTCATCCACTTGAGGGAAATTTGCTACTGTCCTACAAACCTCTACACTTGGAGGCCCAACAACGTCTACAAGAAGAAGGTTGTGTAGTAGACATCAGAAGTCATAATCAAGGAGCCGAATGCTTGCCCGAGGATCCTTCCGCAATTTGTGGATAGGGAAGAAAGTACCACCTCGGAGCAAGGTGCATCACCAGGGCTCAAAGATTCGGATAACAGCTCCGGTGGCATGGAGTATATGTAGAGTGGTGTCACCAGGCTACCTTTCCTCCCGGAGTAGTAGCATCTTGTTGAGCTCCTTGGCTGTCTCAGCCCAACTTGTGGAGGCTAACTGCATACAGACACTATCGGAGAAAGCTTCGTCGAAGTAGTTTCAAGCCCGATGACCAATGAAGACGTGCAGCTCGGAGTGACCAAGGTGCAGCCAAGCTTGAAGACTGATTCAGAGGCTACTGTTAGTGTCCCAACCTCAGGTTTGCCTTGCCATGTCGGTTCCTGGCCTAGTGTGCCAGATTGAGTATCCCTAGGACAGTTTCGTCTTGGGCCACATTGGACTGTCCACAAAGCATTATACGGAGGCTCTGGAAGCCTTGATGTTCAAGACAAGGAATTTGTATCCTTGTAGGACTCCCCTCCACCAACCTAGCCGACAAGGACTCATATAATCCTAGGACCCCGATATCTTATATAAGCCAAGGCCAGGCTAGTCGACAGAACACATCTTAGAGAATATTCAATCCCTTGGTACTTTACCTGTACTTTGTATACACACCAACACAATGTACACAAGCAGGACATACAGTATTATCTCATTCCTGAGAGCCCAAACCGGGATAAAACCTTGCCCCTATTACCATCGTGCCAAGTAGCCTAGCTAGAATACCCTACCAAGGAATCTGCCGGAATTAGCTCCGACAGATGCAGTTCTGCATGAAGCACAGTCGTGCTACTCGCGTGAAAAGGACAAAATATTTTTCCCGAAAGTGAAGCATAGTTTAGTCAGTACATTCTTGAATCATGTGAGTACAATTTTGGACCATAGATTTCGCCTGAAAAAAGTTCTTCCAACCTTATCAATATGAGATCTAGTTTTGAAGATCTTCACGCGAGGAATGCATCGGTCAAAGTGGTTCATGATTTGGATGCACCGATAAATAATTTAAAAATTGAATCTATGAAAACAACACAAATAAACCAACTGATATCTCCTGCACGTGTGGGAAAGAAATCACACCAAAATTGTCTAATTGCTACAAGTGCACGATGCACCACTTGTCACCACCGACGAAGGTGTGAGTGGCCTTTTCAAAGGGTACCCCTTAATTAGTGAATTATAGAGGGTGTGTGTTTTGTACTATCGTATCCAGCGCAGCAAGCGCCCAAATAGAAATTTCCTTTAGTGGGCGCAATTACTAAATCTCGCCTATTGCAAACCTATAATGTCGTTGCCTACAACGCCAAGGCCGTGGCCGGCCTAGCTTCCCATTTTCTCCGATATTTTGTTATTAGTTCTTTGGTCTTGTTTCCTAAGCAATAGTTTTGGCTTTGTGTTTGATTTGTTTTGTTTTGCCTTTTTGGTTTTTACTGTATTTCCTGCTTTTTTCCCTTCCCTTTTTCCTTTTCCCTTTTCCATGTTTCTAGTTTTTTTCTTCTTTTGTCCCTTTTGTGCTTTAAAAATATATTGCCATCTTTTGAAATGTGCTATGATGTTTTATAGATATATTAATTTTAATAAAACTGTGTCAACACTTCTAAAAATTACATGAACATATTTACCAAAATGCATAAACGTCTTTCAGAAATTATATGATTTTTAGGAAAAGTTTGAACATTTTTAAATTACATATGCATTTATTGAATATATGATGAACAATTTTCAATACATGATCAATGTTTAAATTGAGCAACAAGCATTTTTTAAATATAATATGACCATTTTTTTAAACACACTATGAATAATACTTTTAATACATGATGAATGTTTTCCAAATACGCCATGAATTGTTTTGAACACATGATGAACAATTTTCCAATAAGTATCGGACATTTTCTAAATACACTATGAACATTTTTCAAATAGGTGATGACTATTTTTTGAATTGGGTAGGACAATTTTCTAATATATGTTGAACGTTTTCTAAATGTCTAGCAAATATTTTTTCTAATACCCAGCAAATATTTACTAAATTTGCAGCAAATATATTTCAAATACGTCATGAACATTTGTCAAATACATGATGAATATTTTTTAATATGAGATGGACGGTTGATAGATACGAGCTAAATGTTCTAAATATGAGATGAGCATGGGATTAGATACGTGGGTAAATTTTTTCCAATACATGGTGACTATTTTCTAAGGGAAATACTTACCATCATGCGGTGGATCATAGCGGTCACGTCCGCCACCTTCCCTACATGACATGCATCCAAGTGAGGTCCTGCATACCATCCTTCGTTGAACTCGCTTCTGTAATAGGAGCTATGCTTCTGAAACATATGTGGTGTTGCAATGATGTACGGCGGGTCTACGTTTTGCAACAAAACTTCTCTTGCGAAAACTTTCTGCAACAGGACTTTAGTTGCAAAAAATTTTTGCAACAAAACCTTAGTTGCAAAAAAATTACAACAAAACCTCAACTTCAAAAAATGCAACAAATTCTTAGTTGCAAAAATAAATCTGTAACAAGACATGTGTTGCAGAAATAATTCTGCAACAAGATCTGTGTTGCAGTAGTGGAGACGCGTTTCGCCGCTTGATGTGGTAAATCTGATGGCTCGCGCCTGATACGTCTTCAACGTATCTATAATTTTTTATTGTTCCATGCTATATTATATTCTGTTTTGGACATTATTGGGCTTTATTATACACTTTTATATTATTTTTGGGACTAACCTATTAACCGAAGGCCCAGCCCAGAATTGCTGTTTTTTGCCTATTTTAGGGTTTCGCAGAAAAAGAATATCAAACGGAGTCCAAACGGAATGAAACCTTCGGTAACGTGATTTTCGGAATGAACATGATCCAGAGGACTTGGACCCTACGTCAAGACATCAACCAGGAGGCCACGAGGTAGGGGGCTCGCCTACTCCCTCTTGGCGCGCCCTCCACCCTCGTGGGCCCCCTGTTGCTCCACCGACGTACTCCTTCCTCCTATATATACCTACGTACCCCCAAACTACCAGATACGGAGCCAAAACCCTAATTTCACCGCCGTAACTTTCTGTATCCATGAGATCCCATCTTGGGGCCTGTTCCGGAGCTCCGTTGGAGGGGCATCGATCACGGATGGTGATGTCTACTACACAACCTTCTTCTTGTAGACGTTGTTGGGCCTCCAAGTGCAGAGGTTTGTAGGACAGTAGCAAATTTCCCTCAAGTGGATGACCTAAGGTTTATCATTCCGTAGGAGGCGTAGGATGAAGATGGTCTCTCTCAAGCAACCCTGCAACCAAATAACAAAGAGTCTCTTGTGTCCCCAACACACCCAATACAATGGTAAATTGTATAGGTGCACTAGTTCAGCGAAGAGATGGTGATACAAGTGCAATATGGATGGTAGATAAAGGTATTTGTAATCTGAAATTATAAAAACAGCAAGGTAACTAATGGTAAAAGTGAGCGTAAACGATATTGCAATGCTAGGAAATAAGGCCTAGGGTTCATACTTTCACTAGTGCAAGTCCTCTCAATAATAATAACATAATTGGATCATATAATTATCCCTCAACATGCAACAAAGAGTCACTTCAAAGTCACTAATAGCGGAGAACAAATGAAGAGATTATGGTAGTGTACGAAACCACCTCAAAGTTATTCTTTCCAATCAATCTGTTGGCTATTCTTATAAGTGTCACAAACAGCCCTAGAGTTCATACTATAATAACACCTTAAGACACAAATCAACCAAAACCCTAATGTCACCTAGATACTCCAATGTCACCTCAAGTATCCATGGGTATGATTATACGATATGCATCACACAATTTCAGATTCATCTATTCGACCAACACATAGAACCTCAAAGAGTGCCCCAAAGTTCCTACCGGAGAATCACGACGAAAACATGTGCCAACCCCTATGCATAGGTTCATGGGCGGAACCCGCAAGTTGATCACCAAAACATACATCAAGTGAATCACATGATATCCCATTATCACCACAGATATGCACGGCAAGACATACATCAAGTGTTCTCAAATCTTTAAACACTCAATCCGATAAGATAACTTTAAAGGGGAAACTCAATCCATTACAAGAGAGTAGAGGGGGGAGAAAACATCATAGGATCCAAATATAATAGCAAAGCTCGCGATACATCAAGATCGTATCACCTCAAGAACATGAGAGAGAGAGAGATCAAACACATAGCTACTGGTACATACCCTCAGCCCCGAGGGAGAACTACTCCCTCCTCGTCATTGAGAGCACCGGGATGATGAAGATGTCCACCGGAGAGGGATTGCCCCCTCCGGCAGGGTGCCGGAACGGGTCTAGATTGGCTTTCGGTGGCTACGGAGGCTTCTGGCGGCGGAACTCCCGATCTATTATGCTCCCCGGTCGTTTTAGGGTATATGGAGATATATAGGTGGAAGAAGTACGTCAGGGGGGCCACGAGGGGCCCACGAGGGTGGAGGGCGCGCCCCCTGCCTCGTGGCTTCCTCGTTGATCCCCTGACGTGCACTCCAAGTCTTCTGGGCTTCTTTTGATCCAAAAATAAGTTCCGTGAAGTTTCAGGTCAATTGGACTCCGTTTGATTTTCCTTTTTTGCGATATTCTAAAACAAGAAAAAAAACAAAAACTGGCACTGGGCTCTGGGTTAATAGGTTAGTCCCAAAAATCATATAAAATATCATATAAATGCATCTAAAACATCCAAGGTTGATAATATAATAGCATGGAACAATCAAAAATTATAGATACGTTGGAGACGTATCAGCATCCCCAAGCTTAATTCCTGCTTGTCCTCGAGTAGGTAAATGATAAAAACAGAATTTTTGATGTGGAATGCTACCTAACATATTTATTCATGTAATTTCTCTTTATTGTGGCAAGAATATTCAGGTCCATAATATTCAGGACAAAAGTTTAATATTGACATAAAAATAATAATACTTCAAGCATACTAACCAAGCAATCATGTCTTCTCAAAATAACATGGCCAAATAAAGCTATCCCTACAAAATGATATAGTCTGGCTATGCTCCATCTTCACCACACAAAGTATTTAAATCATGCACAACCCCGATGACAAGCCAAGCAATTGTTTCATACTTTTGATGTTCTCAAACTTTTTCAATCTTCACGCAATATATGAGCGTGAGCCATGGACATAGCACTATAGGTGGAATAGAATGGTGGTTGTGGAGAAGACAAAAAGAGAGAAGATAGTCTCACATCAACTAGGCGTATCAACAGGCTATGGAGATGCCCATCAATAGATATCAATGTGAGTGAGTAGGGGTTGCCATGCAACGGATGCACTATAACTATAAGTGTATGAAAGCTCAACAAAACAAACTACTGGGTGTGCATACAACTCGCTTGCTCACGAAGACCTAGGGCATTTTGAGGAAGCCCATCATTGGAATATACAAGCCAAGTTCTATAATGAAAAATTCCCACTAGTATATGAAAGTGACAACATAGGAGACTCTCTATCATGAAGATTATGGTGCTACTTTGAAGCACAAGTGTGGTAAAAGGATAGTAGCATTGCCCCTTCTCTCTTTTTCTCTCATTTTTTATTTTTTTATTTTTTTATTTGGGCCTTCTATTTTTTATGGCCTATTTTTCCTCTTTTTTTATTTGGGCTTCTTTGGCCTCTTTTATTTATTTATTTTCTTCCGGAGTCTCATACCGACTTGTGGGGGAATCAGTCTCCATCATCCTTTCCTCACTAGGACAATGCTCTAATAATGATGATCATCACACTTTTATTTACTTACAACTCAAGAATTACAACTCGATACTTAGAACAAGATATGACTATATATGAATGCCTCCGGCGGTGTACCGGGATGTGGAATGACTCATGAGTGACATGTATGAAAGAATTATGAACGGTGGCTTTGCCACAAATATGATGTCAACTACATGATCATGCAAAGCAATATGACAATGATGAAGTGTGTCATAATAAACCGAACGGTGGTAAGTTGCATGGAAATATATCTCGGAATGGCTATGGAAATGCCATAATAGGTAGGTATGGTGGCTGTTTTGAGGAAGGTATATGGTGGGTTTATGGTACCGGCGAAAGTTGCGCGGTACTAGAGAGGCTAGCAATGGTGGAAGGGTGAGAGTGCGTATAATCCATGGACTCAACATTTGTCATAAAGAACTCACATACTTATTGCAAAAATTTATTAGTTTTCAAAACAAAGTACTGCACGCATGCTCCTAGGGGGATAGATTGGTACGAAAAGACCATCGCTCGTCCCCGACCGCCACTCATAAGGAAGACAACCAATAAATAAATCATGCTCCGACTTCATCACATAACGGTTCACCATACGTGCATGCTACGGGAATCACAAACTTCAACGCAAGTATCTCTCAAATTCACAACTACTCAACTAGCATGACTCTAATATTACCATCCTCATATCTCAAAACAATCATCAAGTATCAAACTTCTCATAGTATTCAATGCACTTTATATGAAAGTTTTTATTATATCCCTCTTGGATGCCCATCATATTAGGACTAGTTTCATAACCAAAGCAAACTACCATGCTGTTCTAAAGACTCTCAAAATAATATAAGTGAAGCACGAGAGTTCATCTATTTCTTCAAAATAAAACAACCACCATGCTCTAAAAAATATAAGTGAAGCACTAGAGCAACAACAAACTACTCTGAAAGATATAAGTGAAGCTCAATGAGTAGTCGAATAATTATGCAACTATGTGAAGACTCTCTAACATTTTAGAATTTCAGATCTTGGTATTTTATTCAAACATCAAACAAAATAAAATAAGATAAGATGACGCTCCAAGCAAAACACATATCATGTGGCGAATAAAAATATAGCTCCAAGTAAAGTTACTGATGAACGAAGACGAGAGAGGGGATGCCTTCCGGGGCATCCCCAAGCTTAGGCTCTTGGTTGTCCTTCAATATTACCTTGGGGTGCCTTGGGCATCCCCAAGCTTAGGCTCTTGCCACTCCTTATTCCATATTCCATCGAATCTTTACCCAAAACTTGAAAACTTCACAACACAAAACTTAACAGAAAACTCGTAAGCTCCGTTAGTATAAGAAAATAAATCACCACTTAGGTACTGTTGTGAACTCATTCTAAATTCACATTGGTGTAATATCTACTGTATTCCAACTTATCTATGTTCATACCCTCAGACACTACTCATAGATTCATCAAAATAAGCAAACAACACATCGAAAACAGAATCTGTCAAAAATAGAACAGTATGTAGTAATCTGGATCAAACGTATACTTATGGAACTCATAAAATTCAAATTGCTGGACCTGAGGAATTTATCTATTAATCATCTTCAAAAATAATTAACTAAATAGCACTCTCCAAATAAAAATGGCAGCAATTCTCGTGAGCGCTAAAGTTTCTGTTTTTTACAGCATGATCATAAAGACTTCACCCAAGTCTTCCCAACGGTTCTGGTTGGCACAAACACTAATTAAAAGCATAAAACCACATCTAAACAGAGGCTAGATGGATTATTTATTACTAAACAGTAACAAAAGGCAAGGAACAAAAATAAAGTTGGATTGCCTCCCAACAAGCGCTATCGTTTAACGCCCCTAGCTAGGCATGATGATTTCAATGATGCTCACATAAAGGATAAGAATTGAAATAGAAAGAGAGCATCATGAAGAATATTGCTAGCACATTTAAGCCTAACCCACTTCCTATGCATAGGGATTTTGTGAGCAAACAACTTATGGGAACAAGAATCAACTTGCATAGGAAGGTAAAACAAGCATAACTTCCAAACTTTAAGCACATAGAGAGGAAACTTGATATTATTGCAATTCCTACAGGCAGTATCCAGTGAAAACAGCAATTCGATGAAAATCTGGAAACTAATGGCATGGGTCGTTGGATCAAGAGCGAAGGGTAGAGATGAAAAGTGGGATTGCCAACAGGTCACTTAACCCCATTTTACACACAACCCCCTCCCCTGATTAACCAGTTCAATTCACTCGATCCTGCGGGCTCGCTCTAAACCTAGGCTCGCTCCATGGCAGCGCCGCCACATCTTGGTGCCCAACGACGGCGGTGCGGCGCTCTCCCCCGCGACGGAAACCTGGCGGCGCGGCGCTCTCCCCACGCGACGGAGACCCGGCGGCGCGGCGCTCTCCGCCACGCACCGGAGCATCAGCGGTGAGACGGTCTCCCCACCCTGACAACAGTAGCTAGGGGCCCCCCGCGATAGGCTCGGCTGCTGTGGCATGGTGCTGGTTCCATGTGAGCATGAATCGGGGACAGCTACTTTGCGACATGACGGGCGTGTGCCGGTGTGGAGAACTGCTTCCTGCTGTATATGAAGACTGCTTCCTACTGTATATGAAGTATCTGAATTTTGCAACTTTATTGTATCTGAAATAGCTTTACTCGATGGTTTATCGAGCTGAGCAAAGGCATGTTTGTTGTTTACTAAGAATAGGAGAGGAGAATCCAGTAGTAGTATGAGCTTCTCATGTAATTTAGAAAATAGTGTTTCTGAACACAATGTATACAACCGTACTGAATATTTGCAGGTACAGAGATGTGAAATATTTATCAAGCAAGACTATGTAAACATTTGGTGTGTGAATATATTGACTGGATGGTGTGCTTCAATGCATACTCACTAAGTGAGATGAGAAATTCCAAGTTGAGATGAGAAACACTCACTGACTAAGATAGCATTGTATCCTGTTAGTGCATACATCAGTACATACATTCAGTTAGAAAGTACAAGCCTTCTATCAATCTGTTTGTGGTAGGAAAAAATTGGCGCATACCACAGCAAGCAGAGAAACTAAATATGTACAACTTTGGAATCCTCTTGGAATAAGTATACATGATGTATAAGGATTCTAGAGCTCTCAAATAATCAGCGACAGGTACCAGCAATATAATGCCAAATAACCACTAGAGAATTTCAGATAAATAAGACAATCCAGTGCATTAAAACAAGTGGTAACATTCAGTACATATCATTGATTCGTAGGATTTTCAGACCAACACAAGATTTAGAGATACACATAAACTTCTTCTACTACAGTCTAACATTAAAACAAAGTGGTAACACCCAGTACATAACACTTAAGCTTTGATTTCCATCTTTCACAACACCAAAAAGAAAGTCTTATGTTGACTCAAATCAGAATAAAAGAACCTGCAAGTAGAAATGATATGATCAGTTATAATGGAATATATAGTCACTTTTTGAAAGCGAATATACATAGATAAGAACTACTGTATGGAAAATACCTATTCGTTTCTTAGTTCTTGTTGGGGCAACTACGACTATCATGGAAGCCAACCTGCTTACAAGTCCCACACGCGCGAGGCTCTTTCGGTCCTCCGGCATTTTTCTTCCGCTCTCCATTTTTATTTTGCTTCCCTTCTCCATCCTTTTTTTGTTTCCCTTCTCCACCCTTGTCTAAGTGTCCCTTAATTCTTTTGCACCTCCCCTTTGTATGCACATCAGTTGGTGGATAAATTTCAACTTCATTAGGCATACTACAACCAATGTATGCCTCGAATTCATCTTGTCTACTAGGATTATTGGCAGTAACCCTTTCAGATAACTTTCTTTTTGTGTCAAGGAGACCGTTTCTCAACGCTTCCAATTCTTCAGAAGAATGTTCAGCCAACCTGATAGTGTCATCTAATGTTTGGTGTATCTCTGAAACTAGTTTTCTCTTTGCCAAATCTAAAGAACTACTCTCGTTCTCTTCAAGCAAGTTGCCATCACTATCGTATAGTGACCTCCTGTTAACTGTTTTCTTCCACCTATCTAGAATGAAATGGCTTGGTAGCTCATTAATTTTTGCACCTCTCAAAACCACGATGATATGTCGGCATGGAATTCCACATGTCTCAAATAACATGCAAGAGCAGTGAGCACTCATGGATGTTGTGTTGAACTTAACTTCTCTAGACTTGTAAGAGCGATCACCTCCTACAACCATGGTTTTCACATCACCCTCCTGCAATATGCTTTCAATTAAGCAGTGATCTCTAGCCGCACGCACCTCCTTCTGAAAAGCTTTGAAAACCTCATGGGTGAAGTATAGGCTTGCATGCTTCTCGATCTCCCATGATGTAATCAGTGGAGACATGGAGTTGAGGCAATCATGGTCAGCCTTGAGTTCATTCTGACGTTGTTCTTCCAGGGTTGTACCAATCCTAATCCAAAACTCCACCAAAGCATGCTTGTAACCAATAAAGTGATTAAAGAATGAGTTAGCACTCTCTGACCTCGAAGTGGTTCTCAGAGTTTCACCCAAGAATACACCTCTAAAGTAGGCTGGTATCCATGAGTCACGAATTTCATATCTCCTAGCAAACCATGTGTTTTCTTCAAGACCAAATTCAGAAATCATGGAAGACCACTTTGCCTCAAATTCGGCTGGGCTTTCAGAACCCCATACACATGCATTAACTGAGTTGTAAAAATGTCCATCCTCTTTCAGTGAAGGACCAACCTTTTCTGGAAGCTTTCTCATTATGTGCCACATGCGTAACCTATGGACGGTGTTTGGCATAACTATATCAATGGCAGACTTCATGCTAGCATCTTCGTCAGTTACTATAAGCCTCGGTGCTGCCCCATCCATGGCTTTCAAAAATGTTTCAAACACCCATTTGTGCGACTCTTCTTTCTCATCAACAGTCAAGGCAGCACCATAGAAAACAGATCCCATATGGTGGTTTATTCCCGTGAATGGACAAAAAATCATCTTGTACTGATTTGTGCTGTATGTGGAGTCAAAAGACACCATTTCTCCAAATAAAGCATAATTCTTTCTACAAAATGCATCTGCCCAAAACACACGTTTCAATTGATTTTTATCATCAAGAACATACTCAAAGAAGAATCCTGGGTTGATTTGCTTCCTCTTTCTGAGGTTGTCAATAAACATTTGAGCATCTGTATCCTTGAAAGTACTTCTCATGTCACGGTGATAATTCTGCAAGTCTCTCTTCGTGCACCCCACTAACTGAAATCCACCCTCACCAACACGAAGCAATCGAAAGGCTCTAGATGTGCCAATACTAGCTGCATGACATGTGAATAGTGTGGTCTTGGCCTTCTCGCTGACTTCTCTATTTGACTTGATTAAATGTTGCTTGGTGGGTGTGATAAATTGATGGGTGTGTTCTTCGTGAAAATATGATATTGAGTATTTGCCATCCTGCATATGCTTGACAGTTATCATGGCTTCACAACCACATCTAGTAATCTTTCTTGCATGTGTTATTATCTTCCCTCCCTTCAAATCCTTCTTGCGTTCCTCCTCCTTCTTCGTTCGGAAACCTTCTTACGAACAAAGAAATTGCCTCCAGACCACCACATCATCTATGGACTTTTTCTGCCCAATTCTGACTGAAAATCCAACATTGTGTGCATAAGCCTTGTAAAAAATCTCAACATCTTCCATACTATCAAATGTCATACCCAAGGATGGTTTTAAGTTATCGTCACAATTGGGAGTACATGTTGAACCCTGAAATTACATGATCCATTGGTCGCACAAGTTAGTGAATGTTAAAGAAATTTCTAAAAATTATGTTGATAACAATACTAACACAAAATGGGCCGCTGGTAGCTCTCTTTTTAGGGGTGCTGAAGTTCTCAAGTATGATGGGGGGAGGACGTATTTCCACATCACGGTGTCATTTGTCAGTGCATTCATGGTTTTGCAAAGCAATATCACACGCTAACTTGGGCTTGATCTGTTGCAAGCACATAGGGATGACCATGACATGTTCATTAGAATTAAAAAATGATCATACAAGGAGTAAGGACTGAGCACACAAGTTCATATCAATTTACAAAAAAGGCACTACGATGACATGTTCATTAGAATTCGGAAAAAACAAAGATGCATTTACACAAAGAGTAAGGACTGAGCACACAAGTTCATATCAATTTACAAAGAAATAGACATTACCATGACACACTCAATATAATTCAGAAAAAATAAATATGCATCAATATAGGGAGTAAGGATTGAACGTTCATGTTCATATCAATTTAAAAAAAAGTGATGCGTCATACATGGATTGGTCAGGGACTTACATCTGTACAGATACGAGGAGGAGGGGGCATGGCAGGAGACAGAGGAGCGACACGGTCTGTAGGGAGCATCTCCATGAACTCCGACAGATAAGGTTGTGGCCTCGGAGGCGATCGTGGCATGACCTGCGGGGGCATGGGAGGGTACAGAGGAGCGACAAGAGCAGCAGAGAGGAGGGGTGGCGGCACCACATGGTTTGAAGGGCGGGGTGCCATGATCTCCAACGGCGAAGGATGGGGTGCCATGGTCTCCGGCGATGAAGGACGGGCCCTGGTCGGTGATGGCGCCATGCCCTTACCTAGATCGAACATGAGTCGTTCGAAGACGAACAGACAAAGGGGCACTAGGATTTGTCTAATCGTAGGACTTAATGAGGGGTTATGTGTAAAAGGGGGTTAAGTGACCTGTTAGCAATCCCACTTTTCATCTCTACCCTTCGCTCTTGATCCAACGACCCATGCCATTAGTTTCCAGATTTTCATCGAATTGTTATTTTCACTGGATACTTCAAGCATATATTCCTCCCTCATAATAATTTTCAGTAGCATCATGAATGACTTCAACAATATAACCAGCACCTAAAGCATTCTTTTCATGATCTACAAGCATAGAAATTTTATTACTCTCCACACAAGCAAAATTCTTCTCATGAATAATAGTGGGAGCACACTCAACAAAATAATTATCATGTGAGGCATAATCCAATTGAAAACTAAAATCATGATGACAAGTTTCATGGATATCATTATTCTTTATAGCATACAAGTCATCACAATAATCATCATAGATAGCAACTTTGTTCTCATAATCAATTGGAACCTCTTCCGGAATAGTGGATTAATCACAAAATAAATTCATGACCTCTCCAAATCCACTTTCATCAATATAATCATCATAAATAGGAGGCATGCTTTCATCATAATAAATTTGCTCATCAAAACTTGGGGGACAAAAAATATCATCTTCATCAAACATAGCTTCCCCAAGCTTGTGGCTTTGCATATCATTAGCATCATAGATATTCAAGGAATTCATACTGACAACATTGCAATCATGCTCATCATTCAAATATTTAGTGCCAAACATTCTAATGCATTCTTCTTCTAACATTTTGGCACAATTTTCCATTCCATCATACTCACGAAAGATATTAAAAAGATGAAGCGTATGAGGACACCTTAATTCCATTTTTTGTAATTTTCTTTTATAAACTAAACTAGTGATAAAACAAGAAACTAAAAGAATCGATTGCAAGATATAAAGATATACCTTCAAGCGCTAACCTCCCCGGCAACGGCGCCAGAAAAGAGCTTGATGTCTACTACACAACCTTCTTCTTGTAGACGTTGTTGGGCCTCCAAGTGCAGAGGTTTGTAGGACAGTAGCAAATTTCCCTCAAGTGGATGACCTAAGGTTTATCAATCCATAGGAGGCGTAGGATGAAGATGGTCTCTCTCAAGCAACCCTGCAACCAAATAACAAAGAGTCTCTTGTGTCCCAACAAACCCAATACAATGGTAAATTGTATAGGTGCACTAGTTCGGCGAAGAGATGGTGATACAAGTGCAATATGGATGGTAGATAAAGGTATTTGTAATCTGAAATTATAAAAACAGCAAGGTAACTAATGGTAAAAGTGAGCGTAAACGATATTGCAATGCTAGGAAATAAGGCCTAGGGTCCATACTTTCACTAGTTCAAGTCCTCTCAATAATAATAACATAATTGGATCACATAATTATCCCTCAACATGCAACAAAGAGTCACTCCAAACTCACTAATAGCGGAGAACAAACAAAGAGATTATCGTAGGGTACGAAACCACCTCAAAGTTATTCTCTCCAATCAATCCATTGGGCTATTCCTATAAGTGTCACAAACAGCCCTAGAGTTCATACTAGAATACCACCTTAAGACACAAATCAAACAAAACCCTAATGTCACCTAGATACTCCAATGTCACCTCAAGTATCCATGGGTATGATTATACGATATGCATCACACAATCTCAGATTCATCTATTCAACCAACACATAGAACCTCAAAGAGTGCCCCAAAGTTCCTACCGGAGAATCACGACGAAAACATGTGCCAACCCCTATGCATAGGTTCATGGGCGGAACCCGCAAGTTGATCACCAAAACATACATCAAGTGAATCACGTGATATCCCATTGTCACCACAGATACACACGGAAAGACATACATCAAGTGTTCTCAAATATTTAAAGACTCAATCTGATAAGATAACTTCAAAGGGGAAACTCAATCCATTACAAGAGAGTAGAGGGGGGAGAAAACATCATAGGATCCAAATATATATCAAAGCTCGCGATACATCAAGATCGTATCACCTCAAGAACACGAGAGAGAGAGAGAGAGATCAAACACATAGCTACTGGTACATACCCTCAGCCCCGAGGGAGAACTACTCCCTCCTCGTCATGGAGAGCACCGGGATGATGAAGATGTCCACCGGAGAGGGATTGCCCCCTCCAGCAGGGTGCCGAAACGGGTCTAGATTGGCTTTCGGTGGCTACGGAGGCTTCTGGCGGCGGAACTCCCGATCTATTATGCTCCCCGATCGTTTAAGGGTATATGGAGATATATAGGTGGAAGAAGTACGTCAGGGGGGCCACGAGGGTGGAGGGCGCGCCCAGGGGGGTGGGTGCGCCCCCTTGCCTCGTGGCTTCCTCGTTGATCCCCTGACGTGCACTCCAAGTCTTCTGGGCTTCTTCTGATCCAAAAATAAGCTCCGTGAAGCTTCAGGTCAATTGGACTCCGTTTGATTTTCCTTTTTTGCGATATTCTAAAACAAGAAAAAAAATAGAAACTGGCACTGGGCTCTGGGTTAATAGGTTAGTCCCAAAAATCATATAAAATAGCATATAAATGCATATAAAACATCCAAGGTGGATAATATAATAGCATGGAACAATCAAAAATTATAGATGCGTTGGAGACGTATCAGAGGGCTTCTACATCAACACCATAGCCCTTCCGATGAAGTGTGAGTAGTTTACCTCAGACCTACAGGTCCATAGTTATTAGCTAGATGGTTCTTCTCTCTTTTTGGATCTCAATACAAAGTCCCCCCCCCTCTCTTGTGGAGATCTATTCGATGTAATCTTCTTTTGCGGTGTGTTTGTTGAGACCGATGAATTTTGGGTTTATGATCAAGTTTATCTATGAACATTATTTGAATCTTCTTTGAATTCTTTAATGTATGATTGGTTATCTTTGCAAGTCTCTTCGAATTATCAGTTTGGTTTGGCCTACTAGTTTGATCTTTCTTGCAATGGGAGAAGTGCTTAGCTTTGGGTTCAATCTTGTGGTGTTCTTTCCCAATGACAGTAGGGGCAGCAAGGCACGTATTGTATTGTTGCCAACGAGGATAGCAAGATGGGGTTTATTTCATATTGCATGAGTTTATCCCTCTACATCATGTCATCTTGCTTAAAGCATTACTCTGTTCTCTTGAACTTAATACTCTAGATGCATGCTGGATAGCGGTCGATGTGTGGAGTAATAGTAGTAGATGCAGGCAGGAGTCGGTCTACTTGTTTCGAACGTGATGCCTATATACATGATCATACCTAGATATTCTCATAACTATGCTTAATTCTGTCAATTGCTCAACAGTAATTTATTTACCTGCCGTGAATACTTATGCTCTCGAGAGAAGCCACTAGTGAAACCTATGGCCCCCGGGTGTATCTTCCATCATATTAATCTTCCAATACTTAGTTATTTCCTTTGCCTTTTATTTTACTTTGCATCTTTATCATAAAAATACCAAAAATATTATCTTATCATATCTATCAGAGCTCACTCTCGTAAGTGACCGTGTAGGGATTGACAATCCCTTATCGTGTTGGTTGCGAGGATTTATTTGTTTGTGTAGGTACGAGGGACTCGTGCGTGGCCTCCTACTGGATTGATACCTTGGTTCTCAAAAACTGAGGGAAATATTTACGCTACTCTGCTGCATCACCCTTTCCTCTTCAAGGGAAAACCAACGCAAGTGCTCAAGAGGTAGCAGCGCCCCATTTGATCTTTAAAAAGGATCAGCCGGCGTACGCGTAGCACGCCCCATGGGAAAGAATTAGAGTCAGTCGGCCGATCACTCGTACACTTCCGTCGCATGCACAACCGTCAGATACGAGTTTGATCAGCCGACGAACAACTAGGCAGGACCTCCACCACTGAACGCGTGCCTCTACCACTTACAGTTCTTCTGTAACTTTATCTGTGTTGCAGAAGTCCTTCCGCAACAACATCCATGTTGCAAAAAATTGAGACAAAAAGGTTCTGCAACATCATCTGTGCTGCAGAAGTCTTTTCGCAATAACACCCATGTTGACAAAAAGTTAAGACAAAAAATTCTACAACATCATCTGTGTGTTGCAAAAGTCCTTCCACAACGATACTCATGTTTCAAAAAGAGTTCAGACGAAAAAAAACTGCAACAGGACCTCTGTTGCAAAGGGTTCTGCAACACTCGCTTTGTTGCAATGGTGAGGAAGAGGCCAGGCCACTGGATGGCCCCGATCAAACAGATGTGGAGGCGGCATATCTTTTTGAAAGATCTGCCAGCCGACACGTAGTGTCGCCCATTTTCTAATACACAACAAATAATTTCTAAATATTTGTTGAACATTTTTATAGACGATAAATGTTCCTTAATAAGAAAAACAAAAATAGATTCCAAAAGATAAAGTTTTTGAACTTAGCAAAATATCTTTACTCTTATTATTTAAGGGGAGTTGGTAGGTTTGCGTCACCTTGTTCTATGGTTTTTTCTTGTTGATTGTTTTGGTAATCTACACGGATGCAACGTAAAATTAAAACCAACGTAAATAGAGTAACTTGAAATTATTTAAACTAAATTGGTACATTCCCAAAACCACGTCTTGCTTTAACTCAATCAAATCAAATCAAATTTTTATCAAAATATCAATTAAATCAAAACTTTCTTGTTTTCCCCTACCCATAACCAAATCAAATCAAATCTTACAAAACCTCAACTAAATTAGAACTTTACTTGCATTCCCATACTATATTCAAATCAAATTAAATCTTGCAAAAATTCTAGAATATGATGAGTGTAAGGTATATATCAGAAAATATTAATGTTGAATCATAAGAATATATATGCACGCATTGCAACACATGAGCAATTAGTTAGTAAATATAAAAAGCAGAAAGCAAAAAATATAAAAAGGCAGAACCAGTGAAATCGGCGGAAAATAGAGTAACCTGAAGTCTGCCGGGGTGATAAAAAACGCTTGATGGGCAGTAAGAGAGCTGAAGGAAGCCGGTGGGATGCGGCGTACATCGTCGGTCGGGTCGAAAACCGATCCCTGTAGGAGAGGCGAGCATCTGGCCCGCTAACGGCAACATATAGATGCCGCTTGCAATGGGATTTGCTGAATATTGCCACAAACAGACCTCATGCCGTGCTTGAACTCGTTTCCTGCTTCATGAACTCCTTCATAAACTCTTGTGTCCATGGTTGGAGAATCATAGTCTCACTTTTCTTTCTACTGTGAACTAAGCTTAGCTTGGATTGTTAGGTTGCTTATGATGAAATCGGCCCACCCATATTCAATACCTAGACTTGACATAGATACTCGAATATTTCCTAGATTTAATTCAGGCTCCTCGATGCTACTCTTTCAGTGATATGACGTGCCAGTCAACTACAAGGGGCATGTGCTGACTTCGTCAATCTCAAGATCTACCGACTTAGTCTTTTGAAGATGATCAAAGGGATAGGGATGTGTGCATGTGCTTATATGGATGAGTGTGCATGCTCGTTGTGAGGATGTGCTTTTTGAAAAGAAATCTCCTTCTCTTTCTCTTCTCTGGGTGTCTATATTGTCGGTAACCAAGCCAATGTGTCAAGAACAAGCTCATTTTTTTACTCCCTCCACTCTCGAAACAAAAAGACACGTCAGTGGTAAATTTCATTGAGACCAGCCGTCCACAAGCGTTTCATTGGCCGAATATCACAGTGGTAGATTTGAAGGAAGGTACATCTTAATGCAATGAATGTCTACCGAACCACCGGACGGTTAGGAGGACAGTGGTATCCTCAGCCCATTAGAGTTCAAGTCTTAGACTTGACACTGGTGCTCGTATTTCTCTGGATTTATTTCAGGCCTTCTAGCGATGTGCATTCAGTGGGAGGAGGCGTTTCCGTCGATTACGAAGACATCTGTAGCGTTTTCGTCAATCTCAAAATGACGTGCTGACTCAGTCTCTAATTATAGAAGTAGAGTGCGGGTGGCGGGTGCGTGCGTTCATAAAGACGAGTGTGTGCGTGTATATATGAGTGTCTACATATGTATTACATTAATAAAAATGTGATGAATGTATAGTATTGTATCGATTTTTTTCTCAGAAAAAGAGAATGGTGTATCAAGAGAAATGACTTTTACATGCTCTTGCTATACAGCGTGCAACATTCATTGTCCCTCTTTTCTTTTTCTTTTTCTGATAAAAGTTGTTCCTTATTTACTCAAAACAAAGCATCAAGGTGATACAATTAAAATGAGCACTGACTCGTTGTCATTGGAGCCACGTTTTTTCCTTTTGACAACAGTTTGTCTAATTCACATCTAAATGTTTTTTTAAGTATGTCACATCTAAGTTCCCATAAATACCGCACGAACAAGGAATAAAAAAAACTGGGAGTAAAAAAAAACTACAAACATAGTGGACATCATCTAGATGTGTCCTAGACAGACCATTTAACAAAGTCATCATGCATCCCTCACTCATGATGTTACTTTGTGTGCCGACAAAATATGAATGCACTCAGGATTTTTAGGTACTTTATCAAGTTTCTTCTTATTTTGGAATGTATCTTAGTGTTTTGCATTGTTTCATCTGAAGTATACCATTGAATTCCAGATGTACCAATCTACACCACATTTGACGGTATTATATAGCATGCATGGTAGAAAGATCATTCGTGACCGATATATGAGTCGGAAAGAGTGAAAGATGATATATGCCTTATTTTTCTTGCATGCTTCAAAGACACGAATTACAAAACTCATGTTTGAGCAATACTAGTAGTATATAACTCTATAGAAGTCGAGGGACTTCTAGATTCCAGCTTACCACGTACGTCCTCTTGATCAATGCAATATACTCCCTGCATTCCTAAATCATCCTTTTAGAGATTCCAATATAAGCTACATACAAAGCGAAATGAATGAATTTACATTTTAAAATACATGTATATTCATCCACATGTAGTTTATATTGAAATATTTTTAAAAGTTTAGAAACGGATGGAGTATAATGACATCTCTAACGGCGACCAGCAAATTTTCTCTCGCATTCGCCCGCGGACAGAATGGCAAGTCCACGACACGGATGCGGGAGGCCGCCATCCAACGCTGTCCGTAAACATCTGGCCTCCCTAATTTTTTATTTTTTAAAAGTCCGCGCGTCCAAATAGACGCATACATAGAGTTTAGATGTTCAAATGGCAGCATACATAGACTATAGACGTTCAAATAGCCGCATGCAGCAGTAGTTTAAATTTAAACTAGTTCAAATATTATATTCCAACATTTTTGTCTCCTTTTACCGCCACTGATGCTCAATCAGATCTTACTTTAGTTGTTCGTGAGTTGGTCGATGCCGAATTTGTTGATGCATTTCAATAAACTCTTCAAATGTGGTCGGATTCTGGTGTGGAAAGGATAATCCATGTTCTCAAATTCTAGAGTTGCGGCGGGATTCTCACCCTCATCTTCGACGATCATGTTGTGCATGATTACACAACATGTCATCACCTCCCACAAGGTCTTTGGATCCCATTATTTAGCAGGTCCATGAATAACTGCGAAACGGGCTTGCAGAACTTCAAATGCCCTCTCGACATCCTTTCTAGCTGCTACTTGTCTTTAGGCAAAGTGAGAGTTTTTATGGCCAACTGGATTAGAGATGGTGCTGGCAAAGGTAGCCCATGGAGTATAGATACCGTCAACCAGATAGTAGCTCATATTGTACTCGTGTCTATTCACAATATAGTGGCACGGAGGAGCTTTTTCTTCAGTCAGCCTCACAAACAACGGTGATCGCTGCAACACATTGATGTCATTGTGACACCCGGACATGTCAAAGAAAGCTTGAAAATTCAAAAAATCATGTGATGCAACTGCTTCAAGAATAATGGTGGGCTTCTTAGCATGACCATGATATTGCCCTTGTAAAGCCTTCGGGCAGTTTTTCCATTTCCAATGCATACAGTCAAGGGATCCAAACAAACCAGTCCGCCCTCTTGCTTCTGAGATTGCCAAGAGCCTCTTGGTGTTTGCCATAGTTGGTTCTCTCAGGTATTGAGGTCGAAACAACTCGACTACGGCAGTTGCAAACCTAACCATGGCATCTCCGCATGTGCTCTCAGACATCCGTAGGTACTCGTCCCACGAATCAGCGGTCGTGACATATGTAAGCATCCGGAGTGCGGCCGTGCACTTCTGGTAACCAGAGAACCTAGTCGTTCCCGCAACGTCCTTCTTTAGAAGGAAGTAGTCATCATAAGACCGGACGACATGGTACAAATGATCGAAGACAGTCTTGTGTATTCGAAAACGGTGGCAAAAATGGTCAGCGAAGAGTGCATCGGGGGCAAAGTAGTCAGGCATCAGTTTCAAATGGCTGCACGCCCTGTTGCAGTTGAGCACTCGATGACCCTTGACCGATCCATTAAAATTGAGAACATTCTCCTCTGCACGCTCCGCGTCTTCAAGGACTACCTGCATCATCGCCATCTCATCCGTGTAGTCCTCCTCGTCGAAAGAGCAGTCAGACGACTCATCATAGTACTCATATATGTATTCATATCGGAATCCATTGCTTGAAAGAAGAAGGAACAACTTTTTTATTAGCTTCAGTAATGCATCGAACAGTTGCCGGGTCGATCGGATGAGATGGGTTGAACGGTGATGGAGGAGAAACAGGGTGGAGCCCGACTGGAACGCTAGAGGTGACGGAGACGTAGAGTTCCGGCAGGTCGCGGCTAGGGTGGTGGAGTGGCAACGAAGGCAAGAGAGAAGGAATGAAGGAAAGAAAATGGGGAGGTTGGAGGTGGGGTCCATGAAGGGTTTTGGATGGGCCAGGGTTATCGGAGTCCTACGTGTCGGTTGTCTGGACTCCCGCAAGGCCCTTCACATTTGTCTCGGGTTTGCAGGAAAAAATACGTCCGGACCCCTCAGCGGACCGATACAGGCCCGCCTTGGATGGCTTCCACGGTCCGAACAATGTGATCAAGACGTATTACCGCGATTTGAGAGTCCGCCTTGGAGATCCCCTAAGAGCATCTCCAATAGACGCGCAACGCGCTAAAAACAGTATACAGCGTCGGGTGAGCCAACTTTTGCACACGGCGGTGCGCCGGCTCCAGCCGCCGCCACAAAATAAAGCATGCCCGAGCTGCTCGAGCAGACGCGCTATACTTCTTATTTTTTGTACTATGACTCCATATACATTTGACTCCGATTCTACAGACATAGATAGATAAAAAACAATAGATAGATAGTCCATAGATAAATAAAACAATAGATTATATAAAACGATACATAGATAGTGCATAGATAGTTCATAGCCTCCTCCTATGATAAATAGATAAAACGAAAAACTACTACTCGTCATCCTCCTTCGACTCGGACTCCGCCTCGGTGATGTCCTCCTCCGACTTCTGAATGAAGGCGTTAAAGAACCGCTATTCGTTGGAGCCTCAGGACGACGCATCTCCTAGCGCGATGTTGAATTCAGCGGCCGCCTTCCGCTTTGCCTGTCCTCGCGATAAGCGGCTGGCTCCACCCTCCTCTCATCCCTCTCCGTCCTCCTCTTGGCGAAGAACTGTTGCTCGTTGATGACGTCTTGCGGGAAGCGTTGACGCCATAACGCCATGGCTTCCTCATCCATCTTGGCCAGGCTGAGACGGTGCTCCCGCCTCCGGTTCTCGCCAGGATCCTCATCGGTGATAAGCCGCAGCGGAGGCGCCAACTCCTGCGCCCACTCCCGCGTCGGCACGTCTGGGAAGTTCATATCCCAACGGGACCGCCGAAGGCGCCACACCGTCACGTCGTACGCGCGGGCGGTCTTGTGGGCGGTGTCGAAGGTGCCAAGGCCGAGGCACACATCGCCAGACCGAATCTCGGCGGAGTAAGTGTCGAACGGGCGCACACGGACGCTGCGGTAGCCCGAAGCTCCCCGGCGGCGCGGCGGCATGGTGGCGCGTCAGCAACAAGGCGAGAAAGCGGCAGAGGGAGCGAGGAGAGAGCGGCAGAGGGCGCGTGGCTATGTGGATAGCGATAGAACGGCGCGTGGGCGGGCGCTGCATTTTATAGACGCGCCGAAAGCGGCGCGCCAAATCTAAAGCGCGGCCGCCCGCTTTTTCCCCACGGGCACATCGTTTCCTGCGCGCCTGATTTTTCCGTCTCCGCTGAAGCGCGCTAAACCGTCCCGCACGCTAAAATCTCATTTTACCCGACGCGCGCATTTTTTGCGGGCACTGTTGGAGATGCTCTAAGCTTGCATGCATGTACATACGCCGGGGCAAGAAAACTTAGTTAATGGTGCTGAGGGCAAGGGCGGCCGGGGCTGGACCTCTTCGACTCGCAGTACGGCACCGCCGGCAGCCTCCCAGCTGTTGCTCCGCGCGTGCTACTAGCGACAGTCGTCTCCGCGGGGGGCGGCATTGCTCCGACGGGCCATCATTCTCCGCCCTCCCACAACCTGTAGGAGGTCGGCTTCACAGCGCGAGACGACGGATATCAGCAGCGGGATGAGCACAACGCACACCGTCGGTATCCTCTGTTGGGGCTGCCCTGCAGGGACACATGCTGAACCAGCCCTCTGGCGATGAACGCCCGAGGGAAGAGACGAATATAAACAGTGACAAAATGAATTTGTCGGCGACGAAGACCGTGGCGTCAAACGCCTGTTATCTTGGCTTGTATTCCAACTCACAAACATGGTGACAAACACCCCAGCACTCACGAACATATGTACAAGGGCCAACGCCCCAAAGACAAGGCCTATCCAACTACTTGCATACAGCTAAAATCACGTATATTTAGCTCCAACGCCCCAAAGACAAGGCCTATTGCTCACGTAGCTAACAAACTCACATGCAGACTGCTAGCAACCCACGCATGCACGATCCGCTGCCCACTAACGGCAACCGCGCCACGACTCGATCAAGATTAGTGCTAACAATTTCCTTTTGTCTTGACTTGGCTCATGGCCGGCCGTCGTTTGATCGCCTCTGTCCACCGCCACTGCGCGCCGTTACGCACGAGACTAACGCATCCACGGTCGCCGCATCATGGTCGCCGCACCGCGCCGATGTGGCCTCCACCACCATGCAGCACTTTCACATCGCCGCGCCGTGCCGTGCCTCCGCGGCCTCTGCATCGGCACGCAGCGTCTCCGTGGCTTGCGAGCTCGCCGCGCGCACGTACGACGCCACAACGCGCCTCCTCCGGGCCCACCGCACTCGCCGCAGACTCACCGTGCCACGACCATGATTCTTAGGCTCTGAATACCAATTGACCAATTGTTGGGGGCTGCCCTCCGACGACACACGCAGAACCAGACCTCCGGCGACGAACGCGGGACGGAAGAGATGAAGAAGAACAATAAACAAGATGGATTTGCCGGCGCCAAACGCATGTATCCTCAACGCGCTCAAGCTGGACGCCATGAATGGAATGCTACCTCACAGCTCGCGCTAGAGTAGAAAGTGGCCGCGCTGGTGAGTTCGGTACGTACGTAGCTACAGGACGCTGAGCTCATTTATAGGGTTTTTTTTTGCGGGGTCATTTAAGCAAGCGGTTTGCCGTTGGCGCCATGGGTGGAGACTCGCCTCTGTCTCGGTCGCGCTAACAGCGACCAACGAGCGACAAGGGCAGTGGCCATTACCCTCACTCACCGATCGAAAAAAGGGGCAACTTTCTGCTCATGGCCCCGTGTGATCGATCATATAGATGCCCTGTTGCATATTCAAATTGGCAACTTGGACGTAAAAAGAGGCCTTTCTTTCTATGGCCCCTCCCGATCGGATTTTCTAGAAGGAGAAATCTCGTATTATGAATATCCACGCAAATCTCGAAAAAAGAAAGATATCGATGCATGTTTGACATTGTTTGTTGGACCAACCATCATCATCGGCCGGGTTCACTGCACCGTTGACCCGTTGTATGGCATGAGAAATCCGTAGGAATGGTATCTCTGGCCAGATCACCGCGGGCGAATCAGGAATCGCTGTAATCGTCATCGGCCTGGATATATATACATGGGTTTGTCTAGGTAGTTATTGCACATCTAAATGACGCAATCAAGTATAGAAAGAAAAAAAAAGGCAAAAGAAAATTCCCACACGAATCTTCGCATAAGATCAATGTCATAGGATTTAGATGTGCAATACTTATGACACATCTAAATATGCTTTAGCAAAACTGTATATACAATAGAGCTGGCTATAAGGTGGGCTATAAGGTTAGAACTTTTTTTAACTTTCTCTCCATCTCTTTCCTCTCATTAAATGTTTTTATTTTTTTAGATGGATTAAATGTTTTTATCTAGGAGCACGCGTAGAGGCTCGCTCTTGCATGTTAGCCCACTTCATCACTTTTTTTTGTCTCTCCTCCGCATAGGCAAAAGTGTCATGTAAGTGGGCTTATAGCCCACTATTGTACTTGCTTGTAGGCCCGTACCCCATTGATATGTCAAAGCGGTTGCGTCCACACACACCCATTTATAACTGGATCGTTCTACCTTACCAAATTGGAGCTTGAGATGGATCGATCGAGTCATCGAGCTTGGCAGTTGGAGTACCGTTTGTTTAAGAGTTTCTTGTTTGTGAAAAAAAATACATCTACGGGCTACTCCTAAAGTTAAAGGCGAGTAACCACCCTAACTACTTAGCTAGTCTTGTACACGCGCACCAGTTGCTCGTTGAGCATCCGTGCATGAGTGGCATTGCAGCATGCAAACACCTAGCTAGGGCGCTCCGTGTCACTTTCCAACGGCCCGCTAATTGTATTATACTACTAATAGTATACACGTAGGAACTAGGACGGAACAATGGACGGAGTTCAGGTATGGCTCCAATGTCGGCCTAGTTAAAATACCGCTAGTCATAGTAGGGAGTAATTTAGACTAGTGTCATGCATATGACACTAGTCTTTGTTACTATCTTTATATTACAAAGTAACATACAAGTAGTATCATAAATGATAGTCTTTCGTTATTTTGTACAAGGAATCAAGGAGTATATTATTCCATAAATGAAGAGTTACCTGCTAATACTACAAAATCTCTACTCCTAAAGGGCGAGTCTGCGGTTGTGATGGTGTGTTGGTACGTCGTTCGCTCGTTCGCCTCCCTTTCGTCCCACCCTCCCAGCGTAAAAGTCATGCATGGAAACAAATCAAAACCTGACAACCATATTATTGAAACAACGCCGAAAGATCAGCACCATCGTTCCGTTCCTCCCACCCTCGTACTGATATACATAGGAAAAGAAACCATAGAATCCTAACAATAATTAGCCTAATTATTACATATACTAAATATCAGGGTGGAGATAAGGAAAGCCTGACAAGATTGATAACTCCTTCAAACATCTCCGAGCATTATAAGTAGTAGGTCTCTCCATCAAGCAAGTCGATACATCGCTAGGAGATCACGCCAGGTCACCAAGACGATACATCGCTGGAAGATCACGCTGGAGATCACACCAAGTCACCAAGACGATACATCGCTGAGAGATCACGATGGAGATCACACCAGGTCACCATGGAGCTCACATGAGTTTATTATCAACTTGTCAGCGACGCTTTCATCACCCGGAGGTGAGTTCACCTTTTGACAAAGCCATCTGTTTCTCCGACGTAGTGCCGTCTTTCTTGTGGATCTTCACAGTCCTGATATATGCATGGCGAACTACTACTAATATTTTTTGAAACGGAAACTACTACTAAAAATGATTGAAATAGTTTCTGCAATTCGTAGGCCAGATGGGTTGTAACTACAAAAAATCACTTATCAAGAAATATTCTGCCACATCTTGATTTGAATCAACTTCATGAATGATACACAACACTCACCTGCATATCGACCGCTGATTGTCTCCTGGAACTTTCAACTTGGGCAATAAGAAATGCAACCTCACCAAGCAAACTTGTAGAAATTCATTAGATGTCTGGAGAAGACAATAATGTGCGCATGGAGGAGAAACTGCGTATGTAGGTAATTATTATTTATTTTTCTTTGTTTATGAACCATGGTGTTGAAGGTTCAAAGGGCCTTAATCACTAATTCACTATCCATGCACCATGTACTAATACTGTATTTTATTTTGACCTTTTTGTCTGAATTCTCCCTCATAACATCTTTATTGACTGAAATCGTAGCATCAACTATTTTACTTTGTTTATGAACCACGGTGGTGAAGGTCCAAAGGTCGTTAATCATTATCCATGCAACATTTGCTTATAAGATGTCGGAGGATAAGGGAAAAAGAGATGTGTATTCTCTAACAAATTGTGGAGACATAATGTCTTAAATTAATGATTTGAAGCTGACCATCTTGTAATCTTAACTGTTGTTGTGGAACGGTCATACGGAATGTTCATATGGGAACCGTCCACCCAATTAGCTACAATGCTTCCCACAACCAGTACCATGATAGCATTGGCGCCACAGGACCATGTGGGAACATCAAATGATATTTACCCTTTCACACGACGTTTTTACCAGTGAAGTATTGTCATCTATAGATCTAGATTTATTAAGTCTAACCATGTACTGCGTATATTGCTTCAAATGTGGGTCTTGGATTTAACAAATTACACTGGTCATGTAGAAAACCCTACATCACCTCAAGGAACACCGCGTGGTGCTGAAGATATAGCTTCCAATGCAAGCGCGTTAAAGAAGACAAAAATCAACAAAGACGGAACCGTGATAAAGCAAGGCGAGATAGCCTAACACCCGAGCAAAGGGAAGAAGTGAATGCACGTCGAAGAGCATCTAGACAAAATAAAACTATTGAATATAGGAATGCGAGCCAAAGGGCTGCAAGACAAAATCTGACAACCAAGGAGAGGCAAGAGATGAGCGCCCGTAGAAGGGCAGCGAGTAAAAATATACCAGTTGAGCAGAGGCAAGAGATGAACGCCCGTCGAAGAGCACGCAGGCAGAGCATACCACCGGATGAGAGGAAGGCATTGCGGGCTCAGCGAAACGCGGACCTTGCAGCTAAGCGGAAGACCCCGTGCGCTGAATGCATTGCAATGCCTTGCCCAGATGTATATCTCTAATGAATCACCATGTTCTCGTACAATTTTGAAAAATCTCGAGTGATTTGACTGCCTGTTAGATGACATGAAAAAGATGATTATATCAGATAATTTCGTAGCGGAAAGAAAGAAGAGAGAAAACAAATATGTGCATACCATGGATCGAGAAAAAAAGTGCACAAGAGAAAGAGATGGATACCTCCTTCCTACAAAAATCAAATAAAGCATCTTCTAATAACTTCTTCCTCCTGGATACAGATTCTTCATCACTAGATGCAATGCTCTCATCGCAACTCTCAGTGTTTGACGAACCGTCATCAGGGTCGTAGTTGGGTTCATAGCATCCACTCGACGATCTCTGCCCCCAAGAATCCCCAACCCTGCTGTTGAAAAGGTAAAAAATGAAAGCAAACTAAAAAAACTCCACATAGCTGACAAGAGAAAAGACTACAGGCTATAAAATATGTTGAAAAAACACGGATGGGTATTTTCCACATTTTGCAAATACATAGCTTCAGCAGCCGCCGCGTCGGTGCAAAAAAGGTGTTAGATGGACAGTGCCGTTTTCATCGAGTATGTATGAGCAACTTTCCCCCGGGACATTGCTTTACACAATTAGAAAATAAACGTCGGCAGGGTGCACGCTTATTATTGTTACTCCGGAATTAATGACTTGGTAAAACTAGCTAACTATCTTACCCTAAATGTTAACTGAAGAAAGTGACACCTGCTGAAGATGTTCCCTACATGCTGGATTCTCTCTCTTCCCATCCCCACCCCCCCCCCCCCCCCTAAAATGTATTGTGTTAGACACAATCTGCACCTTAATTTCGAAACCTCAGTCTGAGAGGAACACTGAATAAACTTACACCTAACACGGAAACTACAACCATAACTGAATAAAATGACACCTAACACTGAAACGGCTGAGAGAGAGATGCCTGGCTGTTCAGAAATCACAGACACGCTAAGAACAAAATCCAACACTACCAAAAATCTGAACAACTACTTACAAAGAACTAACAAAACTGAATGGCACATCTGCCGAACACACACACATGCGAACAAAATGCCCATAATCTGAACACACACCCATACGCTCGCTCCAACCCACTTTGTATGTGGATCATATAAGTATACTCATATCAATTGTCATCACTAAAACGCCCATAATCTAAAGGAAAACAAAGGGGGGAAATGCTGAGGGCAAATCCCCAAAATGTTCGTATCCGCGAAATCGAGCGACATAAAAATATCTGCTGAACTAATAACCCCGACATTACGATGATTTCTCATGAAATTAGTCTGAAGCGTGATGAGAAAAACAACCCCCACACATCAAGGGATCTGAGCGCACGGCGTGCAGGGATGAACCCAGAGCTGCACGACTAAAATAACTAGAAATCAGAGCTGTAGCGAGGGGAAAGGGATAATTAGCCGTACCTCCCGCGTGAACGGCGCCGACGAATGGTTCCGACATCACCGGCGAAACCCTGTTGGTGGCGGGACTAGCAAAAAATCTTCGCCGCCCCCCTCTCTCCTCCCCCTGCTCCTCCACGACAGCGGCTCCACCTTCACAGCAGGGCTGTCCCGCGGCAGCTTCCCGCGCTCCATGACCTCCATCTAACCCCTTGCCGCTCCTCGCCGATGGTGGTGACCGGTGACCCCCCTCCACCGCCTCCACTTCTTCTCCCCTTCCCTTCTCTCTCTCTGATACAAAATGATTTCTGATATGGGCCGCCGACCAAAAAAAAACTTTATTTAACACTATATACGCAAGCGCTCATACATAATACATTCACCCTTAAGAACACATAGACCCACACCCTATGAGTCAGGATGGACGACATGAACGGTCTTTTCGAACCGGCTCGTGGCCCGCTCGGTCCAAGCCGGCTCGGTCTTGGCCCGGCAAAAAAATCAGCCGGTCCGGTCCCTGAAAAGAGGACCGAAAATACTTCGGTCCAGTCCGATCCGGTCCGGTTAAAGCTCGGTTCGACCGAGCGGACCGAAGAACACAGCAGGTGGCATGGCAGGGGCGTGCCGGCGGCTTGCCAGGGGCGTGGCGGAGGCGTGGTGGCGGCTTGCAAGGGCGTGGCGGCCCAGGCGTGGCGGGGGAGCAAGAAAATTGTCGCCGTCTACGTCCGGCGGCGCGAGGCCGTCGCCCGTGCGGCCACTGAACTCTCTAGCCCCGGAGTCCATGTTCGTTGGACGCACCCCACTCAGATCCATCGTCTCCACCAAAGAAATCAACGCGGGAGGCCCTACATCGCCGCATCGGCCATCATACCTTTCATCTCCGTTCATCGGCCATCGTGCCAAATTGGTCGTCGATTAGCTCCCTTTGGTGATCATCTTGGTTCATCTAGCTCCCTCTGGTTCTTTTGAAGCTTCCAGACATCTCGCGATGAGCTGCGCTTTCCTCTAGCATTGCATCCCGATGAGCAGCCGTCGTCGGAGCTCCAGTGCGCGCTCTGCCCTTGTCTCGTGGCCGGTCCTCTCGGTCTGGCCCGAGCTTCTCCATTGCCGGTCCGGTCCCTGAAATCAGGACCGCGACGCTACTCCAGTCTGGTCCGGCCCGGACCGCCTGCGGCCGGTCCAAACGACGGCTCGGACCGGGACCGTACCGACCCGGACCGTGTCCACCCTGACCTATGAGCACCTTCGAGTGGCTAAGTCGGCATATCATCTTGAAATTTACGAAATCACCGTGGGTACCTTGTTGTCGACGGGAACGTATCCTCCCATTAAAAACGCATCATCGAAAATCCTGAAATAAATTGTGTGGATAAAAATGGATCGTTTTGAAATAAACGGTGCGGAGCAATATTAGCCTGACCTCCTGAAAAGAAAATCAACCGAGACCCAACACGCCCCACACAGGGGACAGACGGGAGCGAGTGAATAAACCAAGGAGAAAAGTTTGAAAAAACCTTGACTTCATAGAGCCGGTCTGAATCGAACTCCGAATTCTCAATTCCTGAAATTAGCACCCTATCAATCCTGGTCAATTCCGTCTTTAGATCTGTTTGTCATACCGGGAAAAAATTTCAATCCTGAACGGGATGCTCACGTGTCAACTACAATCTTCGCTCTCTCTGTCGCACGCCCGTGCAAATCCAAGAATATGCGGATAACATTGCTAACTTGTCGCAGACTCGTAGATAATAACTATGTTACTTAGTAGTGATTGCCTCTCCATGGCCTGGAGAAAGAGATTAGTATGCTTGACGTTGTACTCCCTCCGTTCCATATTACTTGTCGCTGATTTACTATAACTTTATACTAAATCAAGTACAAGTAATATGGAACGGAGGGAGTACATGTTTGTGCTCTTTAAGTGGGGAGAATATGTGTGTGACAAGTGGACCCGCTTAGTTGGTGAGGGAAGTTATGATCCCACTAGGGATTATCTGTTTCTCAGCGCCCTAAACTGGTCTAGATCGGTAGAAGGTCGGGATTGACCGGAATCAATAAGTACAGAGTGCTAATTTCTCGGATTGAAATTCCATGGTTTAATTCAAACTGGCTCTATGAGTTTAAGGTTTTTTCGTTAGAATTTTCTCACAAAACAACGCTACAATTGTGTAGATCCGACAATCACAGAGGAAGATCCGACAGTCATAGAGAACGGCCTGAAACAAATTTTAAAATAGACGGCTAAAAGTTAGAAAAATTGTACTTTTATACATGCGAAATTTGATGTGTTTATGGCTGCAACCACATAAAATTTAAAAAGGCCCATGACAAAGTACGGGCATTCTACTAGTTATAAATGAGAGGAGGGCCTCGCTGTAACCAACAAATGGTGCTCTGAGCCGTGCGGGCATAATTAGCTAGACGGTGTGAATCCTTATCATCGGATCAAGCATTCTTGGCCGGAACAGACCCCCTCTCAACCATGCATGAGCGTCTTGATTTCATTTGTGAGGTGACCATTGGAAAGAGTAGATAAAGCCTCCAAAGAATCGGATTGCACAATGACTGAGAGGGTCAACCATCGGAGAGGAGACATCCCCACACCATTTCTGTAGAATAATATCTGATAGAAGACAGAGATTACCTCTCGTGCACTATTTCTTAGCACCATCGCAGCACCCGTCGAGCCATCCTCGCGAGAATAGGAGCCATCAACAAAGAGCCCTCGCCAGTCTACCGGTGGTGGAGACCAAGGCGGATCTGGTGGGCGCTCGGGCGGGGGAGGGGGGGGGGTGGATTTGCTGCTCCGCGTGCTCAGGTGCTACGGTGATACGGGCTTTTGAGAGCCACAGGATCTGAGATCCAATCTCTTCGAGGGAGCTCGCGGACATCTTGTAGAAAACCCCCCTAGGAGTCCGCAAATTGCGCATAGGTCCAGCAGATTCGCAGATGTTGTCCGATCTTAGATACAGTGGCTGAGGAGCTCGTATCGTCGTAGCACCTAAGCCTCTCGAGCACCAGATACTCTCTCGGTGCTCATGTTGTTCTGTCCGAACGCATGAACCCACTAGTAGAAAAAACCTCATTCGTCCCGGTTGATAAGGGCTTTTTGTCCCGGTTTGTGAACCGGGACTAAAGGGTCGTTACTAATGCCCTAACCCTTTAGTCCCGGTTCTTACACGGACCGGGACAAATGGGCCTCCACATGGCCGGTGTGCCGAGCCCAGGCAGGAGGGCCTTTGGTCCCGGTTGGTGGCACCAACCGGGACCAATAGGCATCCACGTCAGCATTTCGGGGGCTGGGGTTTGTTTTTTTTGAAAGGGGAAGGGGGTCGGGGGTTTTGGGGGTTTAATTTAGGTGTTTCATATATTGTGTTAGCTAGCTAATTAATAGAGAGAAGTGTCCTCTCTTATGTCCGTGCTTGGACGACGCTATATATACGTATATATAGAGAGGACTAGACACGCTAGCTAGTAAGCAAATAAAGGAAAGAGAAGATCGTCATGAACATATGCATACAGAGAGAAGTGATATCGACCACCTCTCCTTCTCCGAGAGATTGGTCGAACAACAAGTTCTCGTATATCTATCCGACACTACCGGCTACATATATACAATAATTATCTCTTACAATATAATCTCCTAGTTATATATGAACACAGGGTCCACATAGTATTCTCCGTCTTCAGCGATTACGTGGTCAAGGAAGAATGCCGCCAATTCCTCTTGAATTACTCGCATACGGTCTGGTGCTAGGAGTTCATCCCGCATCTGAAACATCTAATTTGAACAAGGGGGTCAATACATGTATATATGAATAAATGAAACTCAACACAAATGATGGTAATAAAATAAAATTGTGAATATTATTGCTTACGCACTTCATATTGTTCGTCAGAGTACCCTCGTTCACAGGTCGTGTGGCGGATGGACTCGCAAACGTAGTATCCACAGTAATTATTTCCGGCTTCCTGCCACAACCACTTTACAAGAAATAGAGGTCAATCAAACTGATAAGCAAGCATGCTATAAATGGTATTGATGAAACTAGCGCTTGAATCACTAGGAGATGCGTGGAACATGTTACTATAATACTTACTTTCGGATGTCTAAATTGCAGCTTCTTTGGCAGTCCCGGAGCTTTTTTGGTGAATTTTATCCAAACCCTGCCAGACAAAGAAAACAATTACTTGATATATCAGGAAATGAACAAAATTGCTGATATGGTGGATAACGATCGATTTAACTTACTTCTCGAGCATTTGAGTCATGTCCGAATAGTCCCAGGGATCTTTTCATCTCGAGTCTAAGACGGTTACTAGTCCCTGCTCAAGCTTAATCTCTAGGAGAATATAGTGGAAGCTGGGCACGCATGCATAACTCATCAATTACATTACTATAACCTGGACTAATAAGGGAAACCGAATATGCACAAGAGAGTAACACTCACTTGAAGTTGTAAGGAAAGAGTACTATATCTTTGTTTTCATTTATTACCAACGATCGTAGCAAGTTGGCCTCGGTATCTTCGGCACGATATTTAACCTCAGTTGCATCTATGAGATTTGTGTTAATGAACCCAATATCACCGATTTGTCTTTTCTTCAATTTGGCGATCTTCAATCTGCATAATATAGTGAGGATAATTATAAATACATGCAATGAAAGAGCTGACCTATATAAAGAGACTTAATGACAGAAGTAGTACTACTTACAGACAGTAGCAAGTGACCGTTGCTTTATCAAGGGCCTTTTGATTGAAAAACTGGAAGAACTCAAATGGAACATTCAACAGTTCAATTCCAACGAGGTCATGCTCCTCTCTAACTCTCAGTGTCAAAATATTCCTTCCCCCAGACTCTCTGCAGGTTTTCATATACCAATCATGGAATCTTCGCATCATCGTTGTTAGAGATCTTTCATCTTTGACGAGAGGCTTCCCGTACTCGTATTTGTGTTCCTCCACCTCCAAGAACTCATAATGTACATCGTCGGGCAGGTAATCTCCAAGATTGCTATAACCGGGCACCATCCTCGGATTATTAGTAGGCACCTTGAGCGGGGGGCACGATTGTTTCGCTTGTTCGCCGAGCTGGGGAATTTTTTTCCCAGCTCGTCGTTCTTTTAACCTTTGATCACTGACAGTACTTCCCGACCGCTCCGCTTCGACAAATGACTTTGCAATAATGCGGTCTAGTTGCCTTTCGGCGGAGACTTTGCTGGTTTTTTCAAGGCAGCCAGAGTGCGCTTCGCTTTCACCGGATCTACCTTCTCCTCCGGAGGTGGATGTTTCTTTGCTTTCACCCCTTCAAAGAAGTTCCTCACTTCGGCTCGCGCGATCTTGGCGTTCTTCTCCGGGGTCCTCTCGTATGGTAACTTCTCTGGAGTCTTCAGAGAAGGACCAAATCTGTATTGCCTCCGGCCTCTGGATGTACTGCTAGACGCCGGCAGAGCAGACGGAGCGGCTGCGGCTGTCTTCTTTCCTTGCTTACGAGGCGGAGGATAAGGACTACGACGCGCCGGAGCAGCCGGAGCGGCAGCGGGTCTCTTCCGCCCTTGCTGACGAGGCGAAGAAGGAGGAGGTTGGCTGCTCGGGCGCGCCGGCGCAGGCGGAGAAGGAGGCGGAGTGCCGCCACGCGCCGGAGAAGGAGGCTGAGTGCCCTGATCACTCGCCGGAGGAGGAGGCGGAGTGCCCTGACTCGCCGGAGGAGGAGGAGGAGGCGGAGGCGTCCAGTTCAGAAGCTTGATGAGCTCCTTCCGCCATAGGCATGGAGTCAATAGACAAGAACCCAGCCGAGTCTCCCCTTCACCGGTACGGTAGTCAAGCTGGAGGTCCTCAAATCCCTCCGTTATTTCATCCACCGTCACCCTGGCATATCCTTCTGGAATCGGACTACAGTGAAAAGTTGCGCCGGGTTCAGTAGGTCGAACAAAGCCGACAGTCGCCTTGACTTTGAAGTTCTGCCATTGTGTCATAAGGTGGCAATGGTGAGACTCCGTGATAGCATCCACGGGGTAGCTAGCAGGAGCCGTCAAGACATGCTCCGGCTGAAGCAGCTCGGTGGAAGCCACGCTGCTTCTCCGCTAAGATGGCGGGGTAGCTTCGGGGGTAGTTTCGACAGGTCTCTTGCTGCGAGCTACTTCTCGTTCCTCTAGCGCTTGAACCTTTCGTGCAGCGTCTGAATTTGGGAATGCTCCACTTTTTCCTCCTCTCCTGGCATTTGTAACCGCCTGCGTCCGGAAAACCAGCCTTCCACAGAACGGAGCCTGGCGTGCCTCGTGTCCGTCCAGGGTGCTCAGGATTCCCGAGGGCCATTGTGAGCTCGTCGTTCTCTCTGTCTGGAACGAAAGTCCCTTGCTGCGCTGCATCGATATAGTGCTTTAGCTTCTTGACTGGTATGTTCATTTGCTCGTCCGTCCAAATGCATTTCCCTGATACAGGGTCCAAGGTTCCGCCCTCCCCGAAGAACCAAGTCCGGCAACGGTCTGGCCAGTTCATTGTCTCTGGTTCGATCCCTTTATCAAGCAGATCATTCTCAACCTTGGCCCACTTAATTAGACCGGGCTTTGAGGTAGCCACCTAACCCCGTGCGATGGTGAAGCTTCTTCTTTGCAGAATTTTTCTTGTTTGTCGCCGACATCTTCTTACTCCTTTCCGATGTCTTGTAGGCCACAAATGCGGGCCAGTGATCTCTGATTTTCTCATATCTGCCGATGAATTCTGGTGTCTCTTCTTTGTCGACAAACATTTTCAGCTCATTCTTCCACCTCCTGAATAGGTCTGCCATCTTCTTAAGAGTATGAGACTTGATTAATTGCTCTTTAACTGGCTTCTCCGGATCCTCCTCTGGCGGTAGGGTGAAATTTGCCTTCAGCTCAGTCCAAAGATCATCTTTCTGCATATCATTGACATAAGACACCTCAGGGTCTTCGTTCTTAGGCTTACACCATTGTTGGATGCATGCTGATCGGGATATTGTCCCTAACAAGAACCCCGCACTGAGCAGCAAATGCTTCCTTTGTCCAGATCGGTTCAATCGGCATGCCATCGCGCGCGATTGCTGTGATCTTAAACCTTTCATCCGAGCGCAACTTTTTCTTCGGGCCTCGTCTCTTTACCGAAGTTGTGCTCGATCTGGAGGGCTAGAAAAAAGAAGAATTAGACAAGAGTTAATTAATATGTGTACATACCAAAACAATGAATGCATCAATTAGCTAGTCATCACAGGCTTAACTAATATATTTACCTAGCCGGACTCTGTTCGGTCACCGGAGCCGTCACCACGGGCTCCTTCTTGCACCAGCATTGGGTCACCGGAGCCATCATAATAATGCCTTTCCTCCTCCATTCTTCGATCACCGTAGCCTGCTTCTTCTTCACCCTGTTCTGCTTCCAGACCATCATTGTCGTTAAGATACGACATGAAATCACCTCCGGCTAAGATTATGTCCCCCAACACCTGTTCTTGTTCCTCGTCTCGTCCGAACTCCATTGTTTCTGCAAATATTACAACATGGCAATTATTACACAAACATGACAACATGTGGATATATTAGTGGCAAACGTAGACCTAGCTTATTCCGGGTTTGGGGTGGCCTCGGCAACACTTCACGGGTAGGGGCGCGGCGGGAGGGGGTAGGAGACCGACATCATTTTTTTCTAGGGTTTGGGTGTCCTCGAGAATTTTGGTCAAGCGAGAGGGCCGAGGGGGGGGGTGCTCCCGTGGTATAAATTATCACGGTCGAAGTTATCCGGGAGGGGGTTATATCGACAACGACGACATACATACATGGGAAAATAATGTTATCGAGGAGGGGGTAGGTCGAACCCCCCCCCCCTCGTGTTGAAGTTATCGGGACACGGGGTATATCGACAACGACATATACGATAAAAAATAAGAAGACGAAGAAGAAATAAAAAGAGAAGAAGAAGATATTAATAGAGGAGAAGATTGAAGAAAAAAAGAAGAAAAATAAAGAGGAGAAAAGGAAAGGAATAGAGGAGAAGAAGAGAAAATAGAATATATAGAGGAGAAGAAGAGAAAATAGAAAATAATATTCTATTTTCTCTTCTTCTCATCTATTCCTTTCTTCTTCTCCTCTTCCTTTTCTTCTTCTTATTTATTTCTCCTCTTCTTCTCTTTTCTTCCTCTTCTTATTTTCCTTTTTCCTCTCATTCTTTTTCTTCTTCTTCCTTTCCTAGATAGATATATAAAACTTTTCTAAAAATGTAACTTTTGCATACATACATGGGAAAATAATATTATCGGGGAGGGGGTAGGTCGAACCCCCCCCCTCGTGTTGAAGTTATCGGGACACGGGGTATATCGACGACGACAGACCCGATAAAAAATAAGAAGACGAAGAAGAAATAAAAAGAGGAGAAGAAGAAAGGAATAGAGAAGAAGATCGAAGAAAAAAGGAAAAAAAGAGGAGAAGAAGAAAAAATAGAATATTCTATTTTTTTCTTCTTCCCCTCTATTCCTTTCTTCTCCTCCTCTTTTTTTTCTTCTTTTTTCCTCTTCTTATTTATTTCTCCTCTTCTTCCTCTCCTCTTCTTCTCCTTTCTTCCTCTTCTTATTTCCTTTTTCCTCTCATTCTTTTTCTTCTTCTTCCTTCTTAAAAATACATGAAGTAGTATTGCTTGCTTTTTTTAAAATAATTTTCAAATAGAAATTTTAGAAAAAAGTAAAGGTTTTGCCTAATTCATTGTTCATATGAATATACAAACATTTGCATATTTACAATAATTAATATCACCAAAAAAATCTATGAACAGAAAAAAATCCTAATTTTTCTAAAAATCTATCTTTTGCATATATAGATGAACATATATATATATACACACACACACAAAGAGAGAACATATGTACATACATATATACATTTTTATAAAAATGCAAAAAACAAAAAAATCTAAAAAAGACATATAAACAGATATACATACATACATATACTCATACATATACATATAATCAGGAAAAAAAACATCTATATATGTGCAAAAAAACAGGGAGGAAGAGGGGGGCGGTGCCGGCCCTGACCAAAGGGATGAGAGGTGCGGCGTGGTCGGGGTAGGGGCACGACGCGCGTCCGGGTAGAGGCGACGGCGGCGTGGTCGGGGAAGGGGCAGAGGCGACGGCGACGTGGTCGGGGCAGGGCGAGGCAGAGGCAACGGCGGCGCGGGGCAGCTGGGGCGACGACGACGTGGTCGGGGCAGGGGCGCGCGGCGTGGTCGGGGCGGGCCGCCGGCGGCGTGCTCGGGGCAGGGCGGCTGCGCGTCGACGAGGCAGCAGAGGGCAGCGACGGCGTCGACGGGGCGAGCTCGGGCAGCCTGGCGGCGTCGTCGGGGCGGGGGAACTGATGCAGATGAATCTGAAAAACGCCAAGTGCTTTCTTATATACTGAGAGCATTGGTCCCGGTTCGTGGCACCAACCGGGACCAATGCCACCCTTTAGTCCCAGTTGGTGGCACCAACCGAGACTAAAGGGGGGTATTGGTCCCGGTTGGTGCCATCAACCGGTACCAAAGGCAGCCTTTCGTCCCGGTTCGAGCCACGAACCGGGACCAATGGCCTTGTGCTGGAACTGGCGTGGTGCGGTGGGATGTTTAGTCCCACCTCGCTAGCCGAGAGGCTTCGACAGTGGTTTATAAGCGCTGCTGCGCTGACCACTTCGAGCTTCTCTCAAATGCAGGCTTACGGGTCTAAAGTCACTTTATCTGTCTGTGGGCCTACTGGGCCTCCTACGGGTCTGAATCCTGGCCCATGGTAGGGTTTCTAGTCGTATTCAGGCCGTGGGGGCCCAGTAGGTGGCACTTTTTTGTTTTTTGTTTTCTTTGTTGCTTTATTTATTTTATTTTATTTCTACTTACAACAAAATACTTAATGTTGCTATTTTTATTTTTTTCAGTTTTTTGTTTTGTTTTTTGCATTATTTATTTTCTTTTATTTTTTGCTTTATTTTTTTAATTCTTTTTGCTTTTAGGTCAGAAAAATTATAATCTTTCTGTTAGTGCCATTAGTTTTCAAATTTGAATAGTTAAAATTTGAATTCTTTGAAATTTGTGTGAATCACAAGTTTGTGATTAACTTTACTATAAAATAGTTTTTTTCATTTTTTTGTTTTGTTTTTTGCATTATTTTCTTTTGTTTTTTGCTTTTTTAATTCTTTTTGCTTTTAGGTCAGCAAAATTATAAACTTTCTATTAGTGCCATTAGTTTTAGAAAAATTATAAACTTTCTGTTAGTGCCATTAGTTTTCAAATTTGAATTGTTTGAAATTTGTGTGAATCACAAGTTTGTGATTAACTTTACTATAAAAATAGTTTTTTCCAGTTTTTTTGTTTTGTTTTTTGCATTATTTATTTTCTTTTGTTTTTTGCTTTAATTTTTAATTCTTTTTGCTTTTAGGTTAGCAAAATTATAAACTTTCTGTTAGTGCCATTAGTTTTAGAAAAATTATAAACTTTCTGTTAGTGCCATTAGTTTTCAAATTTGAATAGTTAAAATTTGAATTCTTTGAAATTTATGTGAATCACAAGTTTGTGATTAACTTACTAAAAAAATGAGCATAGATGCGCTTATAGAGAAAAATCAACCTAAATTCATAGTAAATTTCTATGAATTTCAGAGAAATTCACTCTGAATTTTGGTTAAATTTCCTGTATAAGGGCATCTATTTTCACTTTGAGAGGAGCTCAACAAGGCAGAGAGGGAAGGGCTTATAAACCGGTGTGAGCCCCCTTCCGTTGGTGAGGTGGGACTAAACTCTGACCGCAACGAGGACTAACCCTTTAGTCCCGGTTTGTGGCACAAACAAGGACTAATGGTCATGGGCCAGGGGCGAGGAGCATTGGTCCCGGTTGGTGCCACGAACCGGGACCAATGCCCCCTTTAGTCCCGGTTGGTGGTACCAACCGGGACCAAAGGCCTTGTGTTGCCCCGCGTCAAAAGTTTAGTACCACCTCGCTAGCTGAGAGAGCTCGAGAGTGGTTTATAAGCGCTGCTGCGCCCACCCTCTCGAGCCCCTCTCAATTGTAGGCTTTCGGGCCTAACCATACGCTGTGTGCATGTGGGCCTATTGGGCGACCTGCGGGCCTGAATCATGGCCCATGGTAGGGTTTCTAGTCGTATTTAGGGCGTGGGGGCCCACTAGGTGGCACTTTTTTTGTTTTCTTTGTTGCTTTATTTATTTTATTTTGTTTCTACTTACAACAAAATACTTATTGCTTTTATTTTTATTTATTTTATTAAAGTTTATTTTAAATTATTTTTCTTTTAGGTCACAAAAATTATAAACTTTCTGTTAGTGCCAAAAGTTTTCAAATTTGAATAGTTAAAATTTGAATAATGGCCTTTTGTCCCGGTATTACGAGGGCCGAACCATAAGATATTAAAGCATTTCAAATGAACTCTGAAAAAGTTGAAAGTTGGCATGGTATCATAATTTCACCCACATAGCATGTGCATGTACAAAATGGACAATGGTATCATACTCGTCTGTTACAAAGTTGGCATGGTATCATCATAATAGTTGCGGGAGAAAGTCTTCACTTTTTCTTCGCTTGTGTCATTTGCTTATTGCGCCGTAACCATGGATAATCTTCATCGTTTATCAGGATGCTTGGGTCAGCCTTGACTTTGAAGGGAGGAATTTCATGAAACTTTTCATAATCTTCAGACATGTCTGTGTTGCCCTCCACTCCCACGATGTCCCTTTTTCCTGAAAGAACTATGTGGCGCTTTGGCTCATCGTATGATGTATTCGCTTCCTTATCTTTTCTTTTTCTCGGTTTGGTAGACATGTCCTTCACATAGATAACCTATGCCACATCATTGGCTAGGACGAACGGTTCGTCAGTGTACCCAAGATTTTTCAGATCCATTGTTGTCATTTCGTACTGTGGGTCTACCTGTACCCCGCCTCCTGACAGATTGACCCATTTGCACTTAAACAAAGGGACCTTAAAATCATGTCCGTAGTCAAGTTCCCATATGTCCACTATGTAACCATAATATGTGTCCTTTCCCCTCTCGGTTGCTGCATCAAAGCGGACACCGCTGTTTTGGTTGGTGCTCTTTTGATCTTGGGCGATCATGTAAAATGTATTCCCATTTATCTCGTATCCTTTGTAAGTCAATACAGTCAAAGATGGTCCGCTGGACAACAAGTACAGCTCATTACAAACAGTGTTGTCACCTCTGAGACGTGTTTCCATCCAACTGCTGAAAGTCCTTATGTGTTCACATGTAATCCAGTCGTCGCACTGCTCCGGGTGTTTGGAGCGCAGACTGTTCTTGTGTTCATCGACATACGGGGTCACCAAGGTAGAGTTCTGTAGAACTGTGTAGTGTGCTTGAGACCAAGAATATACGTCCCTGCATATTATTGAGGCCCCTCCCAGCGTGCCTTTTCCAATCAGTCTCCCCTCATACCGCGATTTAGGGAGACCTATCTTCTTAAGGGCAGGAATGAAGTCAACACAAAACCCAATGACATCCTCTGTTTGATGGCCCATGGAGATGCTTCCTTCTGGCCTAGCGCGGTTACGGACATATTTCTTTAGGACTCCCATGAACCTCTCAAAGGGGAACATATTGTGTAGAAATACGGGCCCCAGAATGACAATCTCGTCGACTAGATGAACTAGGACGTGCGTCATGATATTGAAGAAGGTTGGTGGGAATACCAGCTCGAAACTGACAAGACAATGCGCCACATCACTCCTTAGCCTTGGTACGATTTTTGGATCGATCACTGTCGGTGTCAAAACCGGCGGATCTTGGGTAGGGGGTCCCGAACTGTGCGTCTAGGCCGGATGGTAACAGGAGGCAGGGGACACGAAGTTTTACCCAGGTTCAGGCCCTCTCGATGGAGGTAAAACCCTACATCCTGCTTGATTAATATTGATGGTATGGGTATTACAAGAGTTGATCTACCACGAGATCAGAGAGGCTAAACCCTAGAAGCTAGCCTATGGTATGATTGTTGATGTGTATGTTGTCCTACGGACTAAAACCCTCCGGTTTATATAGACACCGGAGAGGGTTAGCGTTACATAGAGTAGGTTACAATGGTAGGAGATCTGATCATCCGTATCTTCAAGCTTGCCTTCCACGCCAAGGAAAGTCCCTTCCGGACACGGGACGGAGTCTTCAATCTTGTATCTTCATAGTCCAGGAGTCCGGTTCGAAGGTATAGTTCGGCTATCCGAACACCCCCTAATCCAGGACTACCTCAGTAGCCCCTGAACCAGGCTTCAATGACGACGAGTTCGGCGCGCAAATTGTCTTCGGCATTGCAAGGCGGGTTCCTCCTCCGTATACTTCATAGAAGATCTTGAACACAAAGATAGTGTCCGGCTCTGCAAAATAAGTTTCCACATATTGCCATAGAGAGGATAATAATATTGACACAAATCTAATCTGCTGACGTATTCCATGGTGTGACATGCCACGGCCAAGCCTATATCCATTTAATTATCCCACCTCGGCACGTTGTGCGAGGTGGTTTCCTTGGCACGTCTTGTTGAAGCAGATATCGTGCCCCCTCATTTCGGGATTCTCATCAATACGGGCGTGGGTAACCCAACCGCGCCTTTGATTACGGCGCTTGGAGATAAGCAAGTTTTATCAGGATGGTGGGGACACGTAATCGCGTACGCCCATATAAGGGGATAAGGATCCACCTTTTCACCCACGCCTTCTTCCTCCTCTGCCTATCCATTCTTGCGCACTCGAGCTCCAGCGCCCAAGTCCGCACTACCACCTCGACCTTCTCAGTCATGTCCGGAGCGGGAGGCAAGTGGATGGTCTCCTCCATCACGGAGGGACACATAAAAAAGCTGAGGAAGGCCGGATATCTGGCCAGCGACATCGCGCACCGACTCCCCAAAAAGGGGCAGCTCATCCCCACTCCTAGGCCTCATGAGAGGGTGGTATTTCTCCCCCATTTCCTCCGCGGACTGGGCTTCCCTCTGCATCCATTTGTCCGGGGGCTCATGTTCTACTACGGTCTGGATTTCCACGATCTGGCCCCGAACTTCGTCCTCAACATCTCGACGTTTATCGTCGTGTGCGAGGCATTCCTCCGCATCCGCCCCTATTTCGGCTTATGGCTAAAGACCTTCAACGTCAAGCCGAAGGTGGTGCGCGGCAGCCAGGCGGAGTGCGGCGGCGCCATGGTTGGCAAGATGGCCAACGTCCTGTGGCTCGAGGGCTCCTTTGTGGAGACCCTGAAGGGGTGGCAGTCGGGGTGGTTCTACATCACCGAGCCGTGCGACCCCGAATGGGTTGCAGCCCCCGAGTTTCGGTCCAGACCCCCTACGCGGCTCACCTCCTGGAAGGAGACCGGCCTGTCGTGGGGTAAAAAAGGAGAGCTGACCAGACTCCAAACATGCATCCAAACCCTGATGGACAAGAAGCTCAAGCTTGTCAACGTAGTCCAGGTTATGCTCATCCGCCTGATCCTCCCGTGTCAACGACGGGCCTTCAACCTTTGGGAGTTCGACCCGGCGCAGCATCAAACACTTAACAGGCTCTTCAACACGACGTACGAAGATGCCTGGAGGATGCTTTTCAAGGGCGCCGAGGCTCCTGCATCCGCTGCCGAGGATCGCGGATTCAGTGCTCAGCACCGCGCTCTGGCGGTAAGCTGTTTTTGTCATTTTACAAGGTATTAGTTTTTCATAGTTTGACTCTATGCGGGATCTAAGCTCCCTTATCTTTGACAGGATTGGGAGGTGACGTCCGGACAGATCAACTGTCCGGCTCCTTTGCCCGAAGGCCCAGCGGACGCTCTCTTGGTGAAGCTGCTGGTTCCAACGCCCTATGTGGTGCCGGAGAAGAAGGCCACGAAAAGGGCCACGGGGACTCGAAAGAGTGCCCGGCGCTAGGAGGTGTCGGACTCATCATCCGACGGTCCCGAAGCAACTTCCTCTCGTGAAGACGAGGAGGAAGAAGAAGAGACCTCTCCCCCTCCAGCGAGAGGAGAGAAGAAAAGGAAGGCCGCCCTCTCTGAGGAGGCCGGAGGGTCCAAGAAGGGGAAAACCGTTCCTCCGGACTGCTCCACCGACGTCGACGACGACGAAGAGGAGTGGCAGCCCAAGGCCAAGCCCCTGGCGAAATCATAAGTATCCGGATACCGGAGCGACTCATAGTATTTGTTTATTGCACAGCTTTCCCTTACGTCGAATGTGTTTATGCAGCCCACCTAAAGACCGGCTCGACACATCGTCGAGCGGCTCACTGGATCCGTCGGAGGTAAACTCGCTTCCGACGGCTTCATCCCCCTGCCCTGTGGACGACACCGAAGTGTTGTCCCAATCAGGTTCCAAGCCGGGAGGATGTGGTCCTGGAGGCGCCGCAATGCGACCTCCCGGACTCCAGGAGTAAAGGGGATGAAACTCCCCAGGGCTCCAAGTCCGACTTAAGGCCGGACACAGCTCCGGAATCTTCAAGGGTTCCAGAGTCCGGCGGGCGACCTCCTTCCAAGAGGAGAAAGCCTGCCATGCCGGTGACCTCCGTCCAACCGGAGGCGCCAGACAATATGTTGGAGGTGCTCCAAGGTGCCCCCATTGATGAGGGGCACCGCACTATTATGAGTGCGGTGATCCAGAAGGTTCAGTCCGTCAAAAGCGGACTGACTGAAGCTTGTACAAGCCTTTTAACAGGCTTTGAGGTAAGTAAAGAATGTTCAAATAATGTTACCGCATAGACAGTAGCCCCTGATGCTCTGTTGGGCGTTCGGGAAGAAAATCTTAATAGAGGATCAAAGAATTCGCAGGAGTCTAACAAAAGGAGTCAATATGCGTATGCAGGCTTCTCTGCTAGCGTCCGCCGCACTGACTGCGGAAGTTGACGTGCTGAAGCAGAGTCTCGAGAAGTCCGAGCAAGAGCTCGGGCGTGCCAAGAAGCAGCTCGAGGAGAAGGAAGGTAAGAAATACCCTGTTTGAATATGTATATAAAAAAGGTGCAATTGAAAAAAATGACAGGATTGACATGGCTATTGTAGGGGCCACGTCTGAGGTGGCGACCCTTAAGCAAGCGCTGCTTGAGGCCGAGAAGAGTGCGGCCGTGGAGCGCATCGAGCAGGAGAGGTACGAGGCTGAGGTTGGCAAGGTGCGGCAAGAGCTCCAGGTTCTCATGAAGAAACATGAGAGTTTGGAGCTTGACTCGAAGACGCGAGCATACGAGCTCGCGGCAGCTATAGAGAATGCCAAGTCTGCCAAGGCCGAGTCCCAGAGGACCCTCCAGGAGTTGGATGAGGTGAAGAAGATTGCGGCGGGTAAGGCATTCTTTATGCAAAGCAAACACATAAACGTGAGTTACCTATTACTTACCCGAATCCGGAGCTCTCCAGGAGCGTTCGCAGATCTTCCCCGGAGTGTATCTGATGCCGCCGCATTCTATCGAGCCGAGGAGGGCAGCTTGACGGAGAAGGTGTTCTGGTCGCGGTACGCTGAGGCCGGACACCCCGTGCCCCTGAGCGACCAGCTGAAGCAACTGGTCGAGCTCCACAAGGCGGCCGAACAGGCCATGAAGGGCCTCCTAGTTCGGCTGTGGCCTGGAGAGGCCCTGCCTGGGAGCTATTTCGGGCTGGTGCGGCGGCTGGTGGAGGCCTGTCCGAGGCTTGAAGACATCAAGCACTCCGTCTACATCGAAGGTGCCCGTAGGGCCCTTGCCCGTGCTAAGGTGCACTGGGGCAAGATGGATGCGGAGAAGCTTGTGAAGGACGGGCCACCGCTGGGGAAAGAGCATCGCAAGCCCGAGAATTATTATAAGGATGTTCTGAAGGGTGCCCACCTTGTTGCGTATGAATGTACCAAGTATGTATTTTTTGAATAAAACCCGCTCGTGTTATCCTGTGCGCTGAAAACTTGTTCATATGCGCTAAGCAATGCTGCTTGAATTTAAAATATTACCTTCTGTGCGGCTGTTTATCAATACTGAGAGATGGCGAGTCATCGGCTTCTGCCCCCTTGCCGCTAGTGCTGGGGTGTTCAGGGATAAACCTGGGCGCTCTTTTTCCCATATTTGGGTCCTTCGAGAGAGGCGCTCAGCCGCACGAACGAGGCAATCGGACTATAATGCGTGAACACTCTCACTTAGCCATAGAATTCTATAATTTTAAATTTCAGCGAAGCCCCTAGTATTAGGAAGATCGAGTTCGGGGCGCTATCCACGCCTTGGCCGGACAGAGCCGACTCCTCGCCCTAAGCGACATAAGTCTTTAAGGACTCGAAAAGACCTCTCGAACAGCGACCAGCTCTCGCCTCATCATGACGGTTAGTTTTAGCTTTCTCCACTGAGGTGCTTGGCCCAGCTCAACTGGGGCACAATCGCAGTGGTTCTCCTAGTGCTACCTTAGCCGGTATAGCGGAACGTAAGGCACCAAAACATAGGAGCCGGGCAAACCCAACTATTGACCCAAGACATGATTCGGAGCCGATGCATATAATGCTATAAGTTCGGGGTGCCGCACTTGTGAAAGTGTTCGGACTTCTTACACCATGTTGAGGGGTACTGAAGCCCCTGGCATATTTTGGCCGTACCAAGGTGTACGGGTGCAACATGTCATTAAGAAAAAAAAGGTAATGCAAAAAATAGACAAAAGCTATGCATTGTTCATTAAAATGGCTGCGATCAAAGCAGAACGATACAAGTAATGTGATAAACGAAAAGTTGGACTATTTAACATGTCTGCTCCAGGGGCAAGCTGCGGAATAGTATGCGAAACAGGTATACTGCTCGTGATAGAGACCACCTGTGATTTCCGTAATGCGGCATGGCTTGTCTGCTTCCTGGTTCTTGCATCGTTTGTGCGGTAGTTGAACTGCCGAACAGGCCTTCCGGAGAGTAGAGTCCTGAAAGTAAGAGAGAAGTAAAAAATCGGCAGCCCCTGGTGCGGTTTAAGCCGTGTTTTGGGCGTGCCGTGATGGTGCCCCTCCCCCTATGCCCAGGGTATCTCTAGAGCATAGTTATGGACGCAAAGTACTGGCGTCGCCTTTTTGCGAGGGTTGGGGTCGGGGCCAAATTGCTACGCCTGCTCGGAACGTGCCAGGCGGTCTTGTTGTAGGTTACTCCGGGCACGCTTGACGGTGTCCGGTCGTTGAATGGCCGGACTAGAGAACTGCCTAGAAAGGCTGCTTTGTACTTCCGCTGCGAGGGTCGCCGTGTGCTCCTCCGTACGGAGGGAGCGTTCGGTGTTTCCATTGACCGTAATTACTCCTCGAGGGCCTGGCATCTTGAGCTTAAGGTATGCGTAGTGCGGGACCGCATTGAACTTGGCAAATGCGGTTCGCCCGAGCAGTGCATGATAACCACTGCGGAACGGGACTATGTCGAAGATTAACTCCTCGCTTCGGAAATTATCCGGAGATCCGAAGACCACTTCAAGTGTGACTGAGCCTGTGCAGCTGGCCTCTACACCTGGTATTACGCCTTTAAAGGTCATTTTGGTGGGCTTAATCCTCGAGGGATCTATGCCCATTTTCCGCACTTTATCCTGGTAAAGCAGGTTCAGTCTACTGCCGCCGTCCATAAGGACTCTAGTGAGATGAAATCCGTCAATAATTGGGTCGAGAACCAATGCGGCGAATCCGCCATGGATGCTAGTGGGATGGTCTCTTCGATCAAAGGTGATCGGGCAGGAGGACCATGGGTTGAACTTTGGGGCGACTGGCTCTACCGCATATACGTCCCTTAACGCGCGCTTCCGCTCCCTCTTGGGGACGTGGGTGGCGTATATCATGTTCACTGTTCGCACTTGTGGGGGAAAATGAAGGAAATATGCCCTAGAGGCAATAATAAAGTTATTATTTATTTCCTTATATCATGATAAATGTTTATTATTCATGCTAGAATTGTATTAACCGGAAACATAATACATGTGTGAATACATAGACAAACAGAGTGTCACTAGTATGCCTCTACTTGACTAGCTCGTTAATTAAAGATGGTTATGTTTCCTAACCATGGACAAAGAGTTGTTATTTGATTAATGGGATCACATCATTAGTTGAATGATCTGATTGACATGACCCATTCCATTAGCTTAGCACCCGATCGTTTAGTATGTTGCTATTGCTTTCTTCATGACTTATACATGTTCCTATGACTATGAGATTATGCAACTCCCGTTTACCGGAGGAACACTTTGTGTGCTACCAAACGTCACAACGTAACTGGGTGATTATAAAGGAGCTCTACAGGTGTCTCCAAAGGTACATGTTGGGTTGGCGTATTTCGAGATTAGGATTTGTCACTCCGAATGTCGGAGAGGTATCTCTGGGCCCTCTCGGTAATGCACATCACTTAAGCCTTGCAAGCATTGCAACTAATGACTTAGTTGCGGGATGATGTATTACGGAACGAGTAAAGAGACTTGCCGGTAACGAGATTGAACTAGGTATTGGATACCGACGATCGAATCTCAGGCAAGTAACATACCGATGACAAAGGGAACAACGTATGTGGTTATGCGGTCTGACCGATAAAGATCTTTATAGAATATGTAGGAGCCAATATGGGCATCCAGGTCCCGCTATTGGTTATTGACCGGAGACGTGTCCCGGTCATGTCTACATTGTTCTCGAACCGTAGGGTCCGCACGCTTAAGGTTTCGATGACAGTTATATTATGAGTTTATGAGTTTTGATGTACCGAAGGTTGTTCGGAGTCCCGGATATGATCACGGACATAACGAGGAGTCTCGAAATGGTCGAGACATAAAGATTGATATATTGGACGGCTATATTCGGACACCGAAAGTGTTCCGGGGAAGTTTCGGATAAAACCGGAGAACCGGGGGGTTACCGGAACCCCCGGGGGGTTAATGGGCCTCATGGGCCTAAAGTGGAGAAGAGGAAAGGCAGCCAGGGCAGGCCGCGTGCCCCCTCTCCCCCTAGTCCGAATTGGACAAGGAGGGAGGGGCAGCGCCCCCCCTTTCCTTCCTCTCCTCTCTTCCTTCCTTCCCCCTCTCCTACTTGGACAAGGAAAGGGAGGGGAGTCCTACTCCCGGTAGGAGTAGGACGCCTCCTGCACGCCTCCTACCAGGGCTGGCCGCACCCCCCCCCCCCCTTGGCTCCTTTATATACGGGGGCAGGGGGCACCCTAGGACACACAAGTTGATCTTCGTGATCGTTCCTTAGCCATGTGCGGTGCCCCTCTCCATGATATTACACCTCGATCATATTGTAGCGGTGCTTAGGCGAAGCCCTGCGACGGTTAAACATCAAGATCGTCACCATGCCGTCGTGCTGACGAAACTCCTCCCCGAAGCTTTGCTGGATCGGAGCCCGGGGTGCATCATCGAGCTGTACGTGTGTCAAGAACTCGGAGGTGCCGGAGTAACGGTGCTTGGATCGGTTGGACCGGGAAGACGTACGACTACTTCCTCTACGTTGTGTCAAAGCTTCTGCTTCGGTCTATGAGGGTACGTAGACAACACTCTCCCCTCTCGTTGCTATGCATCACCATGATCTTGCGAGTGCGTAGGAAATTTTTGAAATTACTATGTTCCCCAACAGAAAACCCTTCTGTCCATTGTTGTTCGGCGGCCGGGGCTCCTCGTCGTCATCGCTATGCAACCCCTTGTCTTCATTGTCGCCGCTTAATCTGCCTGCCTGCTTGAACACCCAACAGTCCCTGTTGGTGTGATTGGCCGGCTTTTCGGGGGTGCCATGTATTTGGCACAAGCGGTCGAGTATTCGGTCCAAGCTGGACGGGCCCCTAGGATTCCTTTTGAATGACTTTTTCCGTTGACCGGATTTAGAGCCTCTAAATCCGGCATTAACTGCCGTATCCTTAGCATTGTCGCTGTTGATGCGGCGCTTCTACTGGTTGCAACGCGACCTGCCACTAATGTCCCTGGTGTCCGAACGACCAGGGTTCTTGGTCATGTTGTTGCTACGAGCAAGCCAGATGTCTTCTCCCGCGCAAAAGCGGGTCATGAGTGCCATGAGTGCTGCCATAGATTTCGGCTTCTCTTGTCCTAGGTGCCGGGCAAGCCACTCGTCGCGGATATTATGCTTGAAGGCTGCTAAGGCCTCTGCGTCCGGACAGTTGAGTATTTGATTTTTCTTTGTTAGGAACCGTGTCCAGAATTGCCTAGCCGATTCGTCTGGCTGCTGAATTACGTGGCTTAGGTCGTCAGCGTGTGGGGGTCGCACATAAGTGCCCTGGAAATTGTCGAGGAATGCGGCTTCCAGGTCCTCCCAACAGCTGATTGACCCTGTTGGCAGGTTGTTAAGCCACTGCCGGGCTGGTCCTTTAAGCTTGAGTGGGAGGTATTTGATGGCGTGGAAATCATCGCCGCGGGCCATGTGGATATGAAGGAGATAATCCTCGATCCATACCGCGGGGTCTGTTGAGCCATCATATGATTCGATGTTTACGGGCTTGAAACCCTCGGGGATTTGATGATCCATTATTTCGTCTGTGAAACACAATGGGTGTGCGGCGCCTCTGTATTGGGCGATATCATGACGTACCTCCAATGAGCTTTGTCTACTGTGTTCGGCCCTGCCGAATTTGTGGCCGGCGTGACGGTTGTCGTCTCAAGCCGTGGGGTGCCTACGCGATCCGTAGATCGATCTTGTTTGTCTTGTCTTGTCCTCCAACATGTCTCGTAAGTCCGGCGCGTATTCCCGTGCCTTGGTACGGGGTGCGGCTTGGGTGGAGGGCCATGAGGCCTCTCTGTCGCGGCCACGAGGTGGCCTGTCGGCCGTGTCGAGTGCTTCCTCCTCTAATCGGGGTAGTAACCTGCGCTTCGGGTAGCACTTGGAGGGGCGTTCGGGTTTATGCTCTTCGGCCGCAAGGACTTCAGTCCATCTATCGACTAGCCGATCTTGATCAGCTTTAAGATGTTGCTGTTTTTTCTTAAGGCTTCTTGCCGTGGCCATAAGCCTACGTTGAAAATGCTCTTGTTCGACGGGATCCTCTGGCATGGCGAATTCGTCGACGTCGAGGCTTGCCTCGTCTTCGGAGGAAGGCATACAATTATCGTCCTCGACCTCTCTGTCGGTCGCTCTTTCATGAGGGCTGGTTTCTCCATCCTCCTGTGCTAAATCTTGCACGGGGGGATGTTCTTCGGCGCTTTCCGGGGTATTATTATCTCCCGTGCTGGAATCACCGTTTTTGTGTTGGCGGGATTTTGAGCAGCACCGCTGACGCTGGCGCTTTTGCTGTTTCTTGGAGGGGTCATCCTCCGCTGTTCCATCGCCCTCTCCCTCTTTTGGGGTGTCCACCATGTATATGTCATATGACGAGGTGGCTTTCCAAGGCCTAGTAGGTGCTGGTTCTTCATCATCTCCTTCATCGGCGTCCATACCGTCGATGTCTTCGAGTCAAAGTCGAGCATGTTGGTTAAGTTGTCGACAATGGCTACAAAGTGGGTGGTGGGTGGGCTTTGAATTTCTTCATCGTCCGAATCCCAACCTTGCTGACCGTAGTCCGGCCAGGGCTCTCCTGATAAAGAGAGAGACTTCAGTGACTTCAGGATATCACCGAAAGGCGAGTGCTGAAAGACGTCCGCGGCCGTGAACTCCATGATCGGCGTCCAATTGGATTCGCTCGACAGGGGCGCGGAGAGTTCGGAGTCCGGAGAAGAATCCGGCTCCATGGAGTCACGAGTCTTGCAGGGTATGGGGCTGGTGTTCGGCTCAACCGCCGTTGGGATCTCAGTCCCCGAGGCGGCGTCCAACCGCCCGTCCTCGATCGGCGCGGCCGGCTCCGAACTAGGGGTCGGAGCCGACGCGGGTGCGGCCTCCAGGGCACTGCTCGGTGGCAGAGCTAGATCATGCTCGTCGTGACAATGCGGCGCGCTCGTCAGTGGTTCGAATCCGTCGAAGATCAAGTCCCCGCGGATGTCTGCCGTGTAGTTTAAACTTCCGAATCTGACCTGACGACCAGGGGCGTAGCTTTCGATCTGCTCTAGATGGCCAAGTGAATCGGCCCGCAGTGCGAAGCTGCCAAAGATGAAGATCTGTCTGGGGAGGAAGGTCTCACCCTGGACTGCATCGCCATTGATGATTGTAGGAGCCATCGGGCCTGACGGCGACGGCACAGAGGAACTCTCAATGAAAGCACCAATGTCGGTGTCAAAACCGGCGGATCTCGGGTAGGGGGTCCCGAACTGTGCGTCTAGGCCGGATGGTAACAGGAGGCAGGGGACACGAAGTTTTACCCAGGTTCGGGCCCTCTCGATGGAGGTAAAACCCTACGTCCTGCTTGATTAATATTGATGGTATGGGTATTACAAGAGTTGATCTACCACGAGATCAGAGAGGCTAAACCCTTGAAGCTAGCCTATGGTATTATTGTTGATGTGTATGTTGTCCTACGGACTAAAACCCTCCAGTTTATATAGACACCGGAGAGGGTTAGGGTTACATAGAGTCGGTTACAATGGTAGGAGATCTGATCATCCGTATCTTCAAGCTTGCCTTCCACGCCAAGGAAAGTCCCTTCCGGACACGGGACGGAGTCTTCAATCTTGTATCTTCATAGTCCAGGAGTCCGGTTCGAAGGTATAGTTTGGCTATCCGAACACCCCCTAATCCAGGACTCCCTTAATCACCTTCTGAGAGATTGCATGGAGGAATGCACATAGCTTCAAAATGGCTAATCGGAAGTTTTCCGGTAGAAGCCCCCTCAATGCAACCGGAAGCAATTGCATCATAATCATGTGGCAGTCATGAGACTTTAGGTTCTGAAACTTTTTCTCTGGCATATTTATTATTCCCTTTATATTCGACGACAAGCCAGTCGTGACCTTCATACTGAGCAGGCATTCAAAGAAGATTTCTTTCTCTTCTTTCGTAAGAGCGTAGCTGGCAGGACCTTTATACTGCTTCGGAGGCATGCCGTCTTTTTCGTGCAAACATTGCAGGTCTTCCCATGCCTCAGGTGTATCTTTTGTCTTCCCATACACACCCAAGAAGCCTAGGAGATTCACGCATAGGTTCTTCGTCACGTGCATCACGTCGATTGAAGAGCGGACCTCTAGGTCTTTCCAGTAGGGTAGGTCCCAAAATATAGATTTCTTCTTCCACATGGGTGCGTGTCCCTCAACGTCATTCGGAACAGCTAGTCCGCCGGGACCCTTTCCAAAGATTGCGTGTAAATCATTGACCATAGCAAGTACGTGATCACCGGTATGCATGGCGGGCTTCTTCCGGTGATCTGCCTCGCCTTTGAAATGCTTGGCTTTCTTTCGACATTGATGGTTGGTCGGAAGAAATCGACGATGGCCCAGGTACACATTCTTCCTGCATTTGTCCAGGTATATACTTTCAGTTTCTTCTAAATAGTGCGTGCATGCGTGGTATCCCTTGTTTGTCTATCCTGAAAGGTTACTGAGAGCGGGCCAATCGTTGATGGTTACAAACAGCAACGCGTACAGGTTAAATTCCTTCTGTTTGTGCTCATCCCACGTACGTACACCGTTTTCATTCCACAGCTGTAAAAGTTCTTCAACTAATGGCCTTAGGAACACATCAATGTCGTTGCCGGGTTGCTTAGGGCCTTGGATGAGAATTGGCATCATAATGAACTTCCGCTTCATGCACATCCAAGGAGGAAGGTTATTGTAACGCCCGGATAATTAAGCTACAGTGATTCCCCGCTAATGATGCCACGTCACCACGGTTACTGTGGTAAACTCTCGATAGTTCAGAACCGAAACAAGTTCAAATTTCAAATAAAAGAAAACAATAAAAGTTTTCAAAAATTAAAACAAAAATGTTCGGTGGTTGCCAAATATTACAAAGATAATTATGGTGTAAGGTTCACCATTTTATAAAATGCCTAAGTGTTTATAAAAAAATAAAAACAGAAAAGATAAAAAAAATATATATATATATATAAAAGGACCCCCCCCCCACTGGGCCAGACGGCCCAGCCGGCCAGGCCACCACCGGCCCAACTGGGCAAAGGCCCCAGCCGGCCACCCCCCCCCATAACCCACACCCCCGAAACCCTAACCCCACCCCGTCGCCCCACTCACCCCCACTCCCCACCTCTCCTCTCGCCCCCACTCCCCCCCCCGATCCAATCGGGATCGGGCCCGAACCCATCGCCGCCTCCCCGACGCATCACCGGCGCCGCCCCGCCCGTCGCTCGCCGTCGTCCTCACCCCCTCCCTCTTTCCTGGACCGGAAGGGCCCCCCCCTTCCGTCGCCGCCGCGCCAACCCCCACCGACGCCTCGCCAAGCCCGACGCCTCCCGTCGTCATCGTCGGCACCAGGCGCCGCCGAGCTCCGTCGCCGGATCTGCACCAGCCCGCTGCCCGTCTCCGGCTCACCTCCCCTCTCGCTCCTCTTCCCCGACCCGATCTGGATCGGGAAGGGGCAACGAGCCCGACGCCGCCCTGCCTCTGAAGCCGCTAGACCTCGCCGCCACCTCGCCCCGTAGTCACCCCGCCTCCCTGACGCCGCGTCGCCGGACCGCCCGTCTTCGTCCTCCTCCACGACCGGCCTCCTCACGCCTCGTCGCCCCCTCTCCCCATCAACGCTGGTGAGGCCCCGGGCCTCTCCCCTTCTCTGCCTCGCCCCTCGCTCGCGGTCACCGCACGTTAGACCGCCCACGCGTGCGCCTGCGGTGAGCACGCGCTCACCGCGCCCTCTGCGCCGTCCCCACCGTCCGCCGCATCCGCCGTGGCCCGCTCCCTTCCATGGCCGGCATCGTGCCCCGCCATGGCTGCCGGCAAGGCACCGCCCGGGTCCAGGCGACCCGGCGCCCGCAACCGCGCCCGTTCGGGCGACAACCATCGCCCCGGCGCCCAAAACCCGTTAAGGCCCCCTGTGCCTATGACAGGGGGGCCCACGACCAGAACGCTTTTAACAAAAAAAAAGAAAAATAAATAATAAATATAATAATTAAAATGTTAATTAATTAATTAGAGAATTAATTAAAGCGGATTAGATTAACCTAATCATTTAGCTAAAGCTAATTAGCCCTATTTAATTACTATGAGCCTATGACATATGGGCCCCATGCCCCCAAAAAAAAGGAATTATAATAATTAATTAATTAGGATAATTAATTAATTTAATTAATTCTGTTTAGTTAACCTAAACCTAATTAGGCTAATTAATTCTGATAATGAGATAACAGTCAGTGACCGACGGGCCCCACCCACCAGTTGACTGGTCAACGGTCAGAGTTGACCGCTGACATCATGCTGACATCATGCTGATGTCATAATTGTATTTCCTAAATTAATTAATTCTGTTAGTCCTAAAAATGATTTAAATCTTTAATAATGAATAGAAAATAAACCGTAGCTCAGATGGAAAAACTTTGTACATGAAAGTTGCTCAGAACGACGAGACGAATCCGGATACGCAACCCGTTCGTCCGCCACACCCCTCTAACCTATCGAACTCGCAACTTTCCCCCTCCGGCTCCTCTGTCCGAAAACGCGAAACACCGGGGATACTTTCCCGGATGTTATCCCCCTTCACCGGTATCACCTACTACCGCGTTAGGGCACCTCTAACGCCGTAACTTGTCTTGTCATGCATCACTATGCATATGCTTGCATTATATTTATTGTTTCTTCCCCCTCTTCTCTCTCTAGACACCGAGACCGACGCCGCTGCTACCCCGTACGACTACGGAGTTGACGACCCCTCTCTCTTGCCAGAGCAACCAGGCAAGCCCCCCCCCTTTGATCACCAGATATCGCCTACTCTTCTCTATACTGCTTGCATTAGAGTAGTGTAGCATGTTACTGCTTCCCGTTAATCCTATATTGATGCATAGCCTGTCCTTGCTACTACTGTTGTTACCTTTACCTGCAATCCTAATGCTTAGTATAGGATGCTAGCATTTTCATCAGTGGCCCTACATCCTTGTCCGTCTGCCATGCTATACTATCGGGCCGTGATCACTCGGGAGTTGATCACGGGTATATACTATATGCTTTATACATGATACATGTGGTGACTAAAGACGGGTCGGCTTGTGGAGCACCCGCGAGTGATTCACGGATTGGGGGCTGAAAGGACCTTTGTCCCAACGGCCCTCTGTGTGGATCTTTGAGGCGGAGCGACAGGGCAGGTTCCGACCACCTAGGAGAGAGGTGGGCCTGGCCCTGTTCGGCGTTCGTGGATACTTAGCACGCTTAACGAGATCTGGGTATTTGATCTGAGTCTGGCCATTTGGTCTATACGCACTAACCATCTACGTGGGAGTAGTTATGGGTATCCCGGCGTCGTGGTATCAGCCGAAGCCTTCGTGATGTCAGCGACTGAGTGGCGCGCGCCGGATTGGAACGTAAGCCTGCTCTTGTATTAAGGGGGCTAGTTCTGCTTCCGGCCGCGTACGCAACGTGCAGGTGTGCTAAGGGCGATGGGCCCAGACCCCTGTGCGCTTAGGTTTAGACCGGCGTGCTGACCTCTCTGTTGTGCCTAGGTGGGGCTGCGACGTGTTGATCTTCCGAGGTCGGGCATGACCCAGGAAAGTGTGTCCGGCCAAATGGGATCGAGCGTGTTGGGGTATGTGGTGCACCCCTGCAGGGAAGTTAATCTATTCGAATAGCCGTGATCTTCGGTAACAGGACGACTTGGAGTTGTACCTTGACCTTATGACAACTAGAACCGGATACTTAATAAAACACACCCTTCCAAGTGCCAGATACAACCGGTGGTCGCTCTCTCACAGGGCGACGAGGGGAGGATCATCGGGGATTATGCTATGCGATGATACTTGGAGGACTTCAGTCTACTCCCTTCTACATGCTGCAAGATGGAGGTTACCAGAAGCGTAGTCTCCGAAAGGACTAGCTATCCCCCTCTTATTCCGGCATTCTGCAGTTCAGTCCACATATGATACCCTTACTCCATTTGATACCCATGCATATGTAGTGTAGCTCCTTGCTTGCGAGTACTTTGGATGAGTACTCACGGTTGCTTTCTCCCTCTTTTCCCCTATCCCTTCTACCTGGTTGTCGCAACCAGATGTTGGAGCCCAGGATCCAGACGCCACCGTCGACAACGACCCCTACTACACCGGAGGTGCCTACTACTACGTGATGCCCGCTGACGACGACCAGGAGTAGTTAGGAGGATCCCAGGCAGGAGGCATGCGCCTCTTTTGATCTGTATCCCAGTTTGTGCTAGCCTTCTTAAGGCAAACTTGTTTAACTTATGTCTGTACTCAGATATTGTTGCTTCCGCTGACTCGTCTATGATCGAGCTCTTGTATTCGAGCCCTCGAGGCCCCTGGCTTGTAATATGATGCTTGTATGACTTACTTTATTTGTAGAGTTGTGTTGTGATATCTTCCCGTGAGTCCCTGATCTTGATCGTACACGTTTGCGTGTATGATTAGTGTACGGTCAAATCGGGGGTGTCACAAGTTGGTATCAGAGCCGACTGCCTGTAGGAATCCCCCTTCCACACTCCTTGGCCGAAGTCGAGTCTAGACACTGTATAAACTTTTACTAACTTGGCTGTGTGCCTTACGGGCACACGTCGCCATCGGGTGGTACTAGTATCTTTTACTCCTCGACCTTTACTCTGGGACTCTGAACTCTCTTCTACTCGGGTTAAACGAATTTACTAACTCTGACACTAGGATCCCGTTACGACATTCACCCCAAAGTTGGATAAGCCCTAGTTATTCTTTAAGAATGTATTTGAACATTATCCACATTGTCATTTGACTCCAGTGAAAACATCTGTGTTTTCAGATGGAACCCACGAGGCAGGTCGTGCGCCACACGACGGCCATTGGTGCCTCAGGGTCACCTGCTGTGTTGATTGAGATGATGACCTATCTGGGTTATCGCTGGCACCCTGAGTACACCGTCTATGAGGAGTATCAGGACTTCAACCAGGAGCAGTACCGTGCCATCGTCCACCTCTACTCTCGGGAGTATGACTCCACTACCGTGCTGCACACTGCTCATGGTGTTGGAGTGACTATCGATATGGCGGTCCACGATGCTGCTTATGCTGCCCTGACACGTCTCCGTGGCGAGTATCAGGAGTTGGACACCTCCCCCTTCAGGCACATTGCTATCGCATCCGATGTTGGTGCGGAGGGTTACTACACTGCTGCCTACTCCACTGTCACCCGAGAGCCATTCTACCATCAGAACCTGGTTCTGCATGCTGATGGGCTGGATCGAGCTAACCGAGCTCTTCGCCACGAGTTGTACACCACCCGTCAGCACCTCTACCGTGCTCTGACAATGTTGCACCCCTTCGTCGGATCTGGAGAGCTGTCGCGTTCTGCGATCTACCCTGCCCGGACCGTGATGCCCCAGGGCGTCGGCTGGCCAGATGTGGGAGGCTACTCTCCTGCATTGGGTCCTCTCCTGCCACCTGCGCATCGGGTTCCGCACCAGAGTATCCGTGGGCCCCAGGCTACTCGCGTGGAGGTCTTCCCTTCGCGTCACTACCAGCTGTCGGGCTACACCTACCTCCGCAGTACCGCATGGGACTGAAGTAGACTTGCTTGTTAGTGTTAGATGCATTCGCCGCGAGCCTGTGTGCCGCCTATGATGTCTTAGTCTATGTACCAGACTCTGTGTAACGAACTCCATGCATGATCTCTTTTGTAAGATATGTCGACTACTATGTAGTATCTATCGTGCTGCTTTCGTTGTGCATGTTTCATCATGAATGATTCTCATCTTTGCACATTTCTCAATACTGAACTACCCCTGTTATGTATTAGCAGGATGGTTAGACCAGGTGGTCGTGGTCGTGGTCGTGGTGGCAACGCCCCACCACCGCCTGAGTACATGGCTGGGATGATGCAACAGTTTGAGCTGAATCGTCAGTTCATGGAGAATATTATGGCTCAGTTTCCTCGCCCCAATATGAACCAGCAGCCAGCCCCAGTAACTCTGCAGGATTTCTTGCGCCTGAACCCAACTGTGTACCGCAGCTCAACTCAGCCTCTGGATGCTGATGACTGGCTCCGAGACATCACCTATGAGATGGAGTCTGCTGATGTAGCCCCTGCCAGCTATGTCACCTTTGCTTCCTTCTTCCTGAAGGGACCCGCAGCTCAATGGTGGGACAGCCACAGGCGTACTCTGCCAGCTGGAACAATCATCACCTGGCCAGACTTCCAAGCTGCCTTCCGTGCTCGCTTCATTCCTCAGGGAGTTATGGACCGGAAGAAGCGAGAGTTCCGCAACCTCACCCAAGGCAATAAAACCGTGGAAGCTTACCAGCGGGAGTTTCTTGACTTGTCCCGCTATGCTGAAGAAGACATCGCAACTGATGCACGCAGACAGGAGAAGTTCCGTGATGGCCTTCAAGCTGACATCAAGCTCGCACTGCTAGTGCACGACTTTGCTGATTTCGCCACTCTGGTGAACAAAGCCATCAACGTCGAAACTGGTCTGCAGGAATACCAGAGCTCTCACAAGCGCAGCCGTGACACGGGCTCATCTTCGGGCCCGTCCTCGCAGAAGCGCAAGATATGGATCCCCAACAGCATGTACCAGCCGGATGCACCTGCCCCAAGGCAGTCCTATGCTGCACCTCGTCTGCCTGCTCCTCCAACTAGGCAGACAAGGCTTCCAGCTCCACCACCACAAGCTCCTGTTCCCACTCCCAATAATGGCCTCTGCTACAAGTGTGGTCAGCCAGGTCACCGTGCTAGGGATTGCAATCAAAACCAGAATCAACTCGCCCTCCCAGCAACTGGCCGTGGAAGCAACCAGCCTCGCAACAACAGTGCCAAGTCTTATGGTCGTGTTCATGCCAACCATGTTGATCTCAATGAAGTTCTAGACCAGCCTGCTACCGTGATGGGTACACTCCTCGTAAACTCAGTACCTGCATCTGTTTTATTCGATTCAGGGGCATCGCATTCATTCATGTCAGAAGATTTTGCATACAAGCATGACGTTAAATGTGAGGAGATGAACACTTCGGTATTGGTAAAAACCCCCGTGGGACAATGTCAAACCTCACTGGTTGGCATCGATGTCCCCGTGGAAATCGAAGGGCTGGAATTCTATGCCTCTCCCATTATCCTGAAGTGTCGTCGTACAATACATACGGGACGCGCCCTATTTGGGATATGAGTTGGTTGGAAAGCGCAACTGGCGTACTAACGCGGTGTGCGGCCAACTAACGGCGGTCCATACGAGGCGGAGGGCGGGCTGCGACAGTAGCGTGGGACCTGAGGGCGGCGGGTGCGACATGGGCAGCCACTTTCGGACCGAAATATATATGCTTGCCGAAAGCGGATGCTAGTTGGCAGGATAAGGGAGCACGCGTCTGACTAGTGCCCTTGATTCATGCGTTGAAGTGCCGCGGTGCAGCGGGTGCGGGCGACGGGTTCGCGCGAGGCAGATGAGTAAGACATTTCCGCGGTCGGTGGAGAGGGGCGGCCGGAGACTTACCAGAGATTCCCAGAACAACTGCTAGAGCTGTCGAATTCATCATCGACTTGAAACCCGGCACCACCCCTATAGCTAAACGACCCTATAAGATGCCGCCGCATGAACTCATTGAGCTTAAGGAGGAAATCGACAAATCTCTTGTCAAAGGTTTCATTCGCCCAAGTTGCTCTCCTTGGGGAGCACCTTCTCTCTTTGTTAAGAAGGATGGGACAAACCGATTAGTCCAAGACTACCGTCCTATAAACCAAGCTACCATTCAGAATAAATATCCTCTTCCTCGAATCAATGATCTTTATGATCAACTGGCTGGCTCATCAGTGTTCTCCAAACTCGACTTGAGGTTGGGTTACCACCAGATCCGTGTTCGTGAAGAGGACATCCCAAAAACCGCCTTCGTGACTCGGTATGGATCATACGAGTACACCGTCATGTCATTCGGCTTAACGAATGCTCCGCCACCTTCTCTCGTCTGATGAATTATATATTCATGGATTACCTCGACAAGTTCGTCGTGGTTTATCTGGACGATATCCTTGTATTTTCCAAGAACGAGGAAGAACATGCTGGATCTGCGTCTTGTGCTGGAGAAGCTTCGAGAACATCAACTATGCTAAGTATTCCAAGTGTGAATTCTGGCTCCCCGAAGTAACCTATCTTGGGCATGTCATCTCCAAGGATGGTATTGCCGTCAACCCTGAACGAGTTCAGGCTATTCTCGATTGGACTCCTCCGAAGAATGTCGAAGCAAGTCCGAAGTTTCCTCGGTCTCGCCAGCTATTGCCGTCGATTCGTCGAGAACTTCTCCAAGATTGCCAGGCCTCTGACTAATCTGTTGCATAAGGGTGTCAAGTTGACTGGACAGACAAGTGTCAGGAAAGTTTCCGGCGCTCAAAGACAAGTTGACTTCTGCCCCCGTGCTTGCTCCACCTGATACTAAGAAGGACTTCGTCATTTACTGCGACGCTTCCCGCCAAGGATTAGGCTGTGTCCTAATGCAGGAGCGCAGAGTGATTGCTTATGCCTCTCGTCAATTGCGCCCTCACGAAGAAAACTACCCGGTTCACGACCTCGAGCTTGCTGCTGTCATTCATGCACTGAAGCAGTGGCGACATTACCTTCTCGGTAATCGTTGCGAGATCTTCACCGACCATCAAAGTCTGAAGTATCTGTTTACTCAGCCAGATTTGAATCTACGTCAGCAAAGATGGATGGAGACTGTTGCAGACTTTGACGTGGATATATCATATACCCCCGGCAAGGCTAATGTAATGGCTGATGCCCTGAGCCGCAAGTCTTACTGCAACCACCTCCAGGTCCACAAAGTTCAGCCCTCGCTGTCGAAGAATTTAGAAGGGCTGAACCTCCATATTGTTCCCCCGGGATCACTCGCTCCCCCTCCCGAAGGTTTCCCCAAACAGAACCTCCATGTTGTTTCCAAGGGTTCTCTCAATACCCTGGTTGCGAAACCAGATCTTGTGGACACCATCAAATGGATACAGAAGTGTGACGATGAAGTCCTCAAGATTAAGCGCGACCTCAAAAGGGGAAAGCCCTCATTCTTCACGATCGCCGACGATGGCGCCTTGTATTTCAAAGGCCGCTTAGTGGTACCATGTTCGAAGAAAAACCTGGATAAGACTAAAAGGGTTATGCAAGAAGCCATGATACGCCTCTGTCCATCCATCCTGGTAGTACAAAGATGTACCAGGATATTCGTCAAAGATTCTGGTGGTCTAATATGAAGCAGGACATTGCTCGTTATGTTGCTGAGTGTGACGTTTGTCGCCGAATCAAAGCAGAGCATCAAAGGCCTGCTGGAACTCTGCAACCTATCTCTATTCCTGAATGGAAATGGGACCATGTTGAAATGGACTTCGTCACTGGATTTCCCAAATCGCAGAAAGGTAATGATGCTATTCTTGTCGTCATTGACCGGCTTTCCAAAGTTGCCCATTTCCTGGCGGTCAAAGAGACAATCACTGCTAGTCAGCTTGCTACTCTCTACATGGCTAGAATTGTTTCACTTCACGGTATCCCACTGGTTATCAGTTCCGACCGTGGCAGCTTATTCACTTCAAGGTTTTGGGCGAGTTTCCAAGAAGCTATGGGGACTCATCTGTCGTTCAGTACTGCGTTCCATCCTCAGTCGCAAGGACAAGTTGAACGTGTCAACCAAGTTCTCGAAGACATGCTTCGAGCTTGTGTAATCTCATTCGGCAAGAAATGGGAGGAATCTCTTCCATATGCCGAGTTCTCTTATAATAATAGCTATCAAGCTAGTCTGAAGATGTCCCCCTTCGAAGTGCTATATGGACGAAAGTGTCGAACCCCTCTGAACTGGTCAGAAACTGGGGAACGCCCATTCTTCGGTCCGGATATTATCCAACAGGCCGAAGAACAAGTTCGCATTATTCGCGAGAATCTCAAGACTGCTCAGTCACGTCAGAAAAGTCAGTATGACCGTCATCACCAAGACCTGGTCTATCAACCTGGCGAAAAGGCTTATCTTCGAGTTACCCCAATGAAGGGTGCTCACCGCTTCGGGATCAAGGGCAAGCTAGCTCCTCGCTATATCGGTCCCTTCACTATTCTCGAAAGGCGTGGAAAGGTGGCATATCAACTGGAGCTTCCACCGAACCTTTCTCAGGTTCACGATGTGTTCCACGTGTCACAACTCCGCCGTTGCTTCAAGGATCCAATCCGAGCGGTGGATCATGAAGTGCTCGAATTGCAACAGGACCTCTCCTATAAAGAGCATCCGGTCCGCATCCTCGACCAAGCTGAACGCCGCACACGCCAGAAGGCGATCAAGTTCCTCAAGGTCCAGTGGTCGAATCACTCTGAAGACGAAGCCACCTGGGAACGCGAGGATCGCCTGCGAGATGAATACCCCGCACTGTTTCCTTCTACCTCCTAAAATCTCGGGACGAGATTTCTTGTAGTGGAGGAGTTTTGTAACGCCCGGATAATTAAGCTACAGTGATTCCCCGCTAATGATGCCACGTCACCACGGTTACTGTGGTAAACTCTCGATAGTTCAGAACCGAAACAAGTTCAAATTTCAAATAAAAGAAAACAATAAAAGTTTTCAAAAAAATTAAAACAAAAATGTTCGGTGGTTGCCAAATATTACAAAGATAATTATGGTGTAAGGTTCACCATTTTATAAAATGCCTAAGTGTTTATAAAAAAATAAAAACAGAAAAGATAAAAAAAATATATAAAAGGACCCCCCCCCACTGGGCCAGACGGCCCAGCCGGCCAGGCCACCACCGGCCCAACTGGGCAAAGGCCCAGCCGGCCACCCCCCCCCCATAACCCACACCCCCGAAACCCTAACCCCACCCCGTCGCCCCACTCACCCCCCACTCCCCACCTCTCCTCTCGCCCCCACTCCCCCCCGATCCAATCGGGATCGGGCCCGAACCCATCGCCGCCTCCCCGACGCATCACCGGCGCCGCCCCGCCCGTCGCTCGCCGTCGTCCTCACCCCCCCCTTTCCTGGACCGGAAGGGCCCCCCCCTTCCGTCGCCGCCCGCGCCAACCCCCACCGACGCCTCGCCAAGCCCGACGCCTCCCGTCGTCATCGTCGGCACCAGGCGCCGCCGAGCTCCGTCGCCGGATCTGCACCAGCCCGCTGCCCGTCTCCGGCTCACCTCCCCTCTCGCTCCTCTTCCCCGACCCGATCTGGATCGGGAAGGGGCAACGAGCCCGACGCCGCCCTGCCTCTGAAGCCGCTAGACCTCGCCGCCACCTCGCCCCGTAGTCACCCCGCCTCCCTGACGCCGCGTCGCCGGACCGCCCGTCTTCGTCCTCCTCCACGACCGGCCTCCTCACGCCTCGTCGCCCCCTCTCCCCATCAACGCTGGTGAGGCCCCGGGCCTCTCCCCTTCTCTGCCTCGCCCCTCGCTCGCGGTCACCGCACGTTAGACCGCCCACGCGTGCGCCTGCGGTGAGCACGCGCTCACCGCGCCCTCTGCGCCGTCCTCGCCCGTCCGCCGCATCCGCCGTGGCCCGCTCCCTTCCATGGCCGGCGTCGTGCCCCGCCATGGCTGCCGGCAAGGCACCGCCCGGGTCCAGGCGACCCGGCGCCCGCAACCGCGCCCGTTCGGGCGACAACCATCGCCCCGGCGCCCAAAACCCGTTAAGGCCCCCTGTGCCTATGACAGGGGGGCCCACGACCAGAACGTTTTAACAAAAAAAGAAAAATAAATAATAAATATAATAATTAAAATGTTAATTAATTAATTAGAGAATTAATTAAATCGGATTAGATTAACCTAATCATTTAGCTAAAGCTAATTAGCCCTATTTAATTACTATGAGCCTATGACATATGGGCCCCATGCCCCCAAAAAAAAGGAATTATAATAATTAATTAATTAGGATAATTAATTAATTTAATTAATTCTGTTTAGTTAACCTAAACCTAATTAGGCTAATTAATTCTGATAATGAGATAACAGTCAATGACCGACGGGCCCCACCCACCAGTTGACTGGTCAACGGTCAGAGTTGACCGCTGACATCATGCTGACATCATGCTGATGTCATAATTGTATTTCCTAAATTAATTAATTCTGTTAGTCCTAAAAATGATTTAAATCTTTAATAATTAATAGAAAATAAACCGTAGCTCAGATGGAAAAACTTTGTACATGAAAGTTGCTCAGAACGACGAGACGAATCCGGATACGCAACCCGTTCGTCCGCCACACCCCTCTAACCTATCGAACTCGCAACTTTCCCCCTCCGGCTCCTCTGTCCGAAAACGCGAAACACCGGGGATACTTTCCCGGATGTTATCCCCCTTCACCGGTATCACCTACTACCGCGTTAGGGCACCTCTAACGCCGTAACTTGTCTTGTCATGCATCACTATGCATATGCTTGCATTATATTTATTGTTTCTTCCCCCTCTTCTCTCTCTAGACACCGAGACCGACGCCGCTGCTACCCCGTACGACTACGGAGTTGACGACCCCTCTCTCTTGCCAGAGCAACCAGGCAAGCCCCCCCTTTGATCACCAGATATCGCCTACTCTTCTCTATACTGCTTGCATTAGAGTAGTGTAGCATGTTACTGCTTCCCGTTAATCCTATATGATGCATAGCCTGTCCTTGCTACTACTGTTGTTACCTTTACCTGCAATCCTAATGCTTAGTATAGGATGCTAGTTTATCATCAGTGGCCCTACATCCTTGTCCGTCTGCCATGCTATACTATCGGGCCGTGATCACTCGGGAGTTGATCACGGGTATATACTATATGCTTTATACATGATACATGTGGTGACTAAAGACGGGTCGGCTTGTGGAGCACCCGCGAGTGATTCACGGATTGGGGGCTGAAAGGACCTTTGTCCCAACGGCCCTCTGTGTGGATCTTTGAGGCGGAGCGACAGGGCAGGTTCCGACCACCTAGGAGAGAGGTGGGCCTGGCCCTGGTCGGCGTTCGCGGATACTTAACACGCTTAACGAGATCTGGGTATTTGATCTGAGTCTGGCCATTTGGTCTATACGCACTAACCATCTACGCGGGAGTAGTTATGGGTATCCCGGCGTCGTGGTATCAGCCGAAGCCTTCGTGACGTCAGCGACTGAGTGGCGCGCGCCGGATTGGAACGTAAGCCTGCTCTTGTATTAAGGGGGCTAGTTCTGCTTCCGGCCGCGTACGCAACGTGCAGGTGTGCTAAGGGCGATGGGCCCAGACCCCTGTGCGCTTAGGTTTAGACCGGCGTGCTGACCTCTCTGTTGGCCTAGGTGGGGCTGCGACGTGTTGATCTTCCGAGGCCGGGCATGACCCAGGAAAGTGTGTCCGGCCAAATGGGATCGAGCGTGTTGGGTATGTGGTGCACCCCTGCAGGGAAGTTAATCTATTCGAATAGCCGTGATCTTCGGTAACAGGACGACTTGGAGTTGTACCTTGACCTTATGACAACTAGAACCGGATACTTAATAAAACACACCCTTCCAAGTGCCAGATACAACCGGTGGTCGCTCTCTCACAGGGCGACGAGGGGAGGATCATCGGGATTGATGCTATGCGATGCTACTTGGAGGACTCAGTCTACTCTCTTCTACATGCTGCAAGAGGAGGTGCCAGAAGCGTAGTCTTCGAAAGGACTAGCTATCCCCCTCTTATTCCGGCATTCTGCAGTTCAGTCCACATATGATACCCTTATTCCATTTGATACCCATGCATATGTAGTGTAGCTCCTTGCTTGCGAGTACTTTGGATGAGTACTCACGGTTGCTTTCTCCCTCTTTCCCCTATCCCTTCTACCTGGTTGTCGCAACCAGATGTTGGAGCCCAGGAGCCAGACGCCCACCGTCGACAACGACCCCTACTACACCGGAGGTGCCTACTACTACGTGATGCCCGCTGACGACGACCAGGAGTAGTTAGGAGGATCCCAGGCAGGAGGCATGCGCCTCTTTTGATCTGTATCCCAGTTTGTGCTAGCCTTCTTAAGGCAAACTTGTTTAACTTATGTCTGTACTCAGATATTGTTGCTTCCGCTGACTCGTCTATGATCGAGCTCTTGTATTCGAGCCCTCGAGGCCCCTGGCTTGTAATATGATGCTTGTATGACTTACTTTATTTGTAGAGTTGTGTTGTGATATCTTCCCGTGAGTCCCTGATCTTGATCGTACACGTTTGCGTGTATGATTAGTGTACGGTCAAATCGGGGGTGTCACACTTCTAAATAGTGCGTGCATGCATGGTATCCCTTGTTTGTCTATCCTGAAAGGTTACTGAGAGCGGGCCAATCGTTGATGGTTACAAACAGCAACGCGTACAGGTTAAATTCCTTCTATTTGTGCTCATCCCACGTACGTACACCGTTTTCATTCCACAGCTCTAAAAGTTCTTCAACTAATGGCCTTAGGAACACATCAATGTCGTTGCCGGGTTGCTTAGGGCCTTGGATGAGAATTGGCATCATAATGAACTTCCGCTTCATGCACATCCAAGGAGGAAGGTTATACATACATAGAGTCACGGGCCAGGTGTTGTGATTGCTCCTCTGCTCCCCGAAAGGGTTAATGCCATCCGCGCTTAAACCAAACCATTCGTTCCTTGGGTCCCTTGCAAACTCAGGCCAGTACTTTCTCTCGATTTTTCTCCACTGCAACCCATCAGCGGGTGCTCTCAACTTCCCGTCTTTCTTATGGTCCTCACTGTGCCATCGCATCAACTTGGCATGCTCTTCTTTTCTGAACAGACGTTTCAACCGTGGTATTATAGGAGTGTGACGCCCGGATAGTTAAGCTACATTAACCCTCTACTAATGATTCCATGTCACCTCGATTACTGTTGATAAACTCACGTTGATCCGAAACTGATTAAAAATTCAATTCAAAATCAAATTAAAATAAAGTCAACTTATTATTTCTTCAAGCGGTACAACAAAAATGTTCGCTGGGTTGAAAATATCCCCTAACTATTTGTCATGTTGGAACCAACCTCCTCTGAATATTTAAAAGTGGCCCTAACCATTTTAAAACTAAACCATGAGTATTAATTTGAACCATTTCAACTCAAACAAATATTTAAACTACTCAAAATAATTTGGAACTTTGTGTGCTGCTTCAAAACCTTGCCAAGTATTTATGTGCTAAGTGGAACTTTTAACTATACTCATTTAGTAGCTCAAGAAAAATACAAAACTATAAAGAAAAGCAAAACAGAAAAATAATTATAGGAAAAGGGAAAAGGCCTAACTACTACTATGCACTTCGGCCCAACTGCTACATAAGCAGGCCCAGCCCGCTTGCCCCCGTTCTTCTTCCTCTTCTGTTCACCAGTCGCGGTGGATGACTGTCTGGCGTGCATGACCGGATCAGACACGGGGCGGCCATCCCGCGGCCTCCTCGACGTCGCCGACGCCTACATAACCGCCCCCATGACCCCTTGGCCAACCCTAGACCGCTCGATCCGCCCCCTCGCGCCCCACACACACATTCTCTCTCTCTCCCGAGCTAAATCGCCCGCTGCCATCGTCGTCAATCCGTCGATCTCGCGCCACCAAGCTACCCTCGTCATCACACCAGGTCCAGGAGGCGCGTCGTTGACGCCTTCATCGACTACCTCACCGGAATGAGGCGGGGAAGCCCCATCGGCGTCGCCATCGTCCCGTCTTCCCCCAACGGTCCCCCGCCACCGCTCATCGACAATTCGTCGCCCCCAGCACCTCTCCGCCCACCACGAGCTCGCCTTCGTGCTCACTGTGAGCTCCCGAGCACTTCCCCTCTGTTTTCCCTCGGTCTTGCCGCCCCTAACTGCTATCACCATGACTGCCGCAGCTCACCGCCGCTATCGAGCTCGTTACCGCCGCCGTTGTCCGTTCCCAGGCCAGGCGAGCACGCCATCGCGCTCGTGAACTCGCGTAGAAGCTGCCTGCACCCTTAGACCGCTCGGATGCGAGCTGAGACGCCGGAGCCTTTGCGCTCCAGTAGCCACCGTCGTCGGCCGCCGCTACCTCTCGACGCCGTGTCTGATTCCGGCCACCCCAGCGAACACCACGCTCACCATTAAACGCGGCCGAGCTCCAGCTTCGCATAGAACTCATCGGCGCCGGCTCCCGTCGCGTGTAGCGCAATTCCGGCGAAGTTCCGACCACAGCCACCCGTTGCCGTCCTGTCTCGTCGCCGCTCCTGCTACAGTGCTACTGCGGCTAGCGGTGCGCCGCCGCCCGTCCCTGCGTGCTCGCAGGCCACCTGCTGCGCCCGCACCTCCCGCTCGCCGTGCCCCGCCGCCATGCCCCGCTCGCGCATCCTGCTTGCTGCCGGGAGCCGCTGAACCGCGCCTCCAGCGCCTCGCGTTCGCCGCCGTCGCTCTGCTGCCTCCCCTTCGCCCCGCGTCTCCCCTCCAGCGCCGCTGCCCGCCCCGTGCTGCCTGCCCTCGCCGCCCGGCCTGCGCATGCCCCGCGCCCGGTGCCCTGTCGGGCTGCTGCCCGGCGGGCAGCGCCAACCAGGCGCAGGCGCCCACACGCTCCTGCGAGCCCGCTAGCGCCCGCCCCGTTTGGCCAAATGGGCCACTGCCATTCGGGCTCCACACCTTTTTTTTATTAAAACGATTTTTTTAAAGGAAAAGAAATATAAAAGTAATAATTAATTAATTAACTTCTTAAACTAGTTTAATTAAACTTAATCAACCTAACTATGTAACTAAAACTAACTAACCTGTTAGTTAGGGTAAATAGACTATGACGATTGGGACCCACCCATCAGTTGACTGGTCAACGGTCAACTTTGACCGCCGACATCACGCTGATGTCGTGATGATGCAATAATTCTTTTTCAAATTAATTAAATAATAAAAATCATAAAAAATAATTAAAACTTTAAAAATAATATAAAATAATCCGTAGCTCGGATGAAAATGTTTTCTACATGAAAGTTGCTCAGAACGACGAGACGAGTCTGGATACGCAGCCCGTTCGTCCGCCACGCATCCCTAGCATAGCGAACACGCAACTTTCCTCCTCTGATTTATCTGTCCGAAAACGTGAAACACCGGGGATATTTTCCCGGATGTTTCCCCCCTTCACCGGTACCACCTCATACCGCGTTAGGGCACCCCTAGCACCGCTACTTGTCTTGTCATGCATCGTTATGCATCTGTTTGCATTATATTCATTGTTTCTTCCCCCTCTTCTCTCCGATAGACTACGAGACTGACGCCGCTGCTACCCAGTACGACTACGGTGTTGACGACCCCTCTCTCTTGCCAGAGAAACCAGGAAAGCCCCCCCTTGATCACCAGATATCGCCTACTCTTCTCTCTACTGCTTGCATTAGAGTAGTGTAGCATGTTACTGCTTTCCGTTAATCCTATTCTGATGCATAGCCTGTCATTGTTGCTACAACTGTTGATAGCTTATCTGCAATCCTAAATGCTTAGTATAGGATGCTAGTTTATCATCAGTGGCCCTACATTCTTGTCCGTCTGCCACGCTATACTATCGGGCCGTGATCATTCGGGAGGTGATCACGGGTATATACTATATACATGATACATTTGATGACTAAAGTCGGGTTGGCTCGAGGAGTACCCGCGGTTGATTCACAAATTAGGGGGCTGGAAGGACATACTTTCCCGACGGCCCTTTGTGTGGATTTTTGTGGCGAAGCGACAGGGCAGGTAGAGACCACCTAGGAGAGAGGTGGGCCTGGCCCTGGTCGGCGTTCGCGGTTATTTCAAGATAACTCGTCTAACGAGATCTTGGTATTTGATCTGAGTCTGGCCACTGGCCTATATGCACTAACCATCTACGCGGGGACAGTTATGGGCACTCGATGTCGTGGTATCAGCCGAAGCCTTCGTGACGTCAGCGACTGAGCGGCGCGCGCCGGATTGGACTGGAACGCCTGCTAGGCTAGGTCTGCTTCCGGCCGCCCTCGCAACGTGCAGGTGTGCAATGGGCGATGGGCCCAGACCCCTTCTCCATAGGATTTAGACCCGTGTGCTAACCTCTCTGTTGTGCCTAGGTAGGGCTGCGACGTGTTGATCTTCCGAGGCCGGACATGACCTAGAAAAGTGTGTTCGGCCAAAGGGGATCGAGCGTGTTGGGAAATGTGGTGCACCCCTGCAGGGAAGTTAATCTATTCGAATAGCCGTGATCTTCGGTAACAGGACGACTTGGAGTTGTACCTTGACCTTATGACAACTAGAACCGGATACTTAATAAAATACATCCTTCCAAGTGCCAAATACAACCCGGTGGTCGCTCTCTAACAGGGCGACGAGGAGAGGATCACCGGTTAGGATTATGCTACACGATGCTACTTGGTGAACTTAGGGCATCTCCAGCCGTTCGGCCCCCCAGGACGCCTAAATAGAGCGGCCTGGGGGCGTGCCGGCGCTAGTTCGGCCCCTGGGGGCGACCTAGCGCCCAGTCACGCCCCCACGCGCCGGCCCCAGGATGCAGGAAATTTAAACTTGGTCGTTCCCGCTCACAAAAGACGCCGCAAATCCGGCGATCGGACGTAGTCTGGCGTTACAAAAAACAGAGTTCGCGTGCGCAATGATTCACTCGGCGGGGTCGGCTCCAGGCGTTGACGGAGTCAGCGTGCGCGGGCTCGGCGGTGTCGGAGCTGCTTCGGTGCTGGGCTGTGTCGGCGCGGCTTCGGCACTGCTGGGCGGCGACGTAGAGGCGTCGTTTGGGCTTGGCGTCCGGGTGGTCGTGGGCGTCGTCGGCGTTGCCGTCGGCAGCTCGTTCAGGATGAGGCCGCGCTGCACCAGGTACCACGCCTTGAGCTTCTCGTCGTTGCTCTGGAGCATGTCCGCCCCGCCCATCAGAAAAGCCATGCCAGTGTTCCTCTTCTTCGCGGCGACGTTCGTCCGGAGCAGGTCGAGTTTGATGGCGTTGTTCTTCATCAGCGACGACCACCGCGCCTCGGTCTTCTCTTCGCGCAGGACGCCAGCGAGGCAATGCTCGATGGACTCCTGCACTCGCGCGGTTGCCGCATCGGTGTTTTTCCCCTTCTTCGCCAACTTGTGGCCGTCCGGCCGCCCCTCTGACGCGCCCGGAGTCGGCGCGTCCGGCTTGTATGTCTCCTTGGCCTTGTCGAGGGCACGTCGGACTTCCGCCCACTTCTCGCACTTGTCAATGCGCTTGTAGACGTGGAGATGCTTGAAGTCGGCGTCTTGGTTGTCGCCCCGATACATGGCGAACATACGCAGCAGCTGATCCTCAACGTTGGCGCCGCTCTCCGGGCGAGCCGCGACCTCCTCGATGATTCCATGCCATTTGTTGCACGCCAACTGGACACGGCCCCAATGGTTCGCCATCGCCTTGGAGCCGCGCTGCATGTAGACGCCTTTGAAGTAGGGGTCGACGAGTTTCCGTTCGTTGAACTCGGCCTTGATGCGGTCCCAGTACGTCTCCAAGCTCTGGTTCGCGCCGGTGGTCGGGTCGAGGCAGACGACTTTCCATGCTTCGGCGAGGCATTCCTCCTCCTTGGACGTCCACTTGATGCGCGGTTCGCCTGACCTGGCCGCCCGCTTCTTCTTCTTCTGGCGCCCCTTCGTCGGAACAGGAGCCGGCTCATCCTCCTCCTCCTCCTCGGGTTCCTGCGCGTCCTCGCCGTAGACATAGCCGAGCTCGGCCTCCATGTCGCCGCTGAGATCCACTACCTCGTCCTGGGTGGCGAACCCGGGAGAGGCGGCGGCCGCAGTCGATCCTGTCGCGATGATGTCGTCCATGTCGGCTCCCGTGTCGTCGGCGTTGCCGAGGTGCGAGAAGGGCAGAGGTCCACGGTAGAGATGGGGCGTCGGTGTGGACGCGTAGGAGGCGGGCGGCGAGTAGTTGTATGGAGGGTACTGCACGCCAACGAAGGCGGGCGAGGGCATGCGCGTAGCGGGGTGACCATGAGGGAAGGTCACGTTTGGGTTGAACCCACCGTGCGCGTCGCCGTTGGCGTAGCCGGGTGACGATGAACCCCATGGAGATCTGGCGCCTTGCTGTCCCCAGGGCGCGTACTGGGCGTGGCTGACGACGGGTGGATTCATCCTCGCCTGGTCGACCGATGAGGAAGACGCCGCCAAGCGCGCCGCGTTGTCGCGGGCCTTCTTGGCGATGGCCCTGTTCCGCCTGTCGGTGGTGATTGCTTCGCGCCGCTGAACTTCCACCCTCCACTCAGTTTTCGACAGGCCTGGTGGCTTCGATGGCGGCGCCCTCGGCTTCCTCTACTTCGGCTGGACCACGGCGCCAGTCGCGTTTGCCGCCGCGCGCGGCATGGCGTACTTCTTCGGCGGCATGGCGGCGACTGGAAGGCGAGCGGGAGGGGGTTTGGCGGGAGAAAGGGGGAGAATGGCGGGAGGAAGGCGAGCGAGCGGGAGAGATGCGAGGGAAAAGCGTCAACAAACGGCGGGAAAAGGCCCTCAGGTCGCCTCCAGGGCGGGCCCACGCGCCTTTTTCGCTTGCGCCGGCTCCCCAAGCGCCCCCCAGGGCGTTGGGTTCGGCCTGGGTCCACCGGCACCAGTTTTGGCCCGAGCCGGCGAAAAACGGCCTTCTGGGGGCGCGACTGGGGCCTTTTTTGGCGCCGGCACGGCAAAATCGCCTGGGGAGGCCCTGTTGGGGGCGCGGCTGGAGATACCCTTACCATCTACTCTCTTCTCCTGCTGCAAGATGGAGGTTACCAGAAGCGTAGTCTTCGATAGGACTAGCTATCCCCCCTCTTATTCCGGCATTCTGCAGTTGAGTCCACATATGATACCCTTATTCCATTTGATACCAATGCATACATATGTAGTGTAGCTCCTTGCTTGCGAGTACTTTGGATGAGTACTCACGGTTGCTTTGCTCCCTCTTTTCCCCCTTTCTATACCCGATTGCTGCGACCAGACGATGGAGCCCAGGAGCCAGACGCCATCGTCGACTACGACGACTACTACTACTCGGGAGGTGCCTACTACTACGTGCAGCCCGCTGACGACGACTAGGAGTAGTTTAGGAGGATCCCAGGCAGGAGGCCTGCGCCTCTTTCGATCTGTATCCCAGTTTGTGCTAGCCTTCTTAAGGCAAACTTGTTTTAACTTATGTCTGTACTCAGATATTGTTGCTTCCGCTGACTCGTCTATGACCGAGCTCTTGTATTCGAGCCTTCGAGGCCCCTGGCTTGTAATATGATGCTTGTATGACTTATTTTATTTGTAGAGTTGTGTTGTGATATCTTCCCGTGAGTCCCTGGTCTTGATCGTACACGTTTGCGTGTATGATTAGTGTATGATTGAATCGAGGGCGTCACAAGGAGCATACCACATCACCTTCACGGGAATCCTCTTCCTGGGGGGCTCGCCGTCAACATCACCAGGGTCATCTCGTCTGATCTTATAGCACAATGCACCGCATACCGGGCATGCGTTCAGATCCTTGTACGCACCGCGGTAGTGGATGCAGTCATTAGGGCATGCATGTATCTTCTGCACCTCCAATCCTAGAGGGCATACGACCTTCTTTGCTGCGTATGTACTGTCGGGCAATTCGTTATCCTTTGGAAGCTTCTTGTTCAATATTTTCAGTAGCTTCTCAAATCCTTTGTCAGGCACAGCATTCTCTGCCTTCCACTGCAGCAATTCCAGTACGGTACCGAGCTTTGTGTTGTCATCTTCGCAATTGCGGTACAACCCTTTTTTGTGATCCTCTAACATGCGATCAAACTTCAGCTTCTCCTTTTGACTTTCGCATTGCGTCCTTGCATCGACAATGACCCGGCGGAGATCATCATCATCGGGCACATCGTCTGGTTCCTCATGATCTTCAGCAGCTTCCCCCGTTGCAGCATCATTGGGCACATCGTCTGGTTCCTCTTGATCTTCAGCAGCTTCCCCCGTTGCAGCATCACCGTATTCAGGGGGCACATAGTTGTCATCGTCCTCTTCTTCTTCGCCGTCTTCCATCATAACCCCTATTTCTCCGTGCCTCGTCCAAACATTATAGTGTGGCATGAAACCATTGTAAAGCAGGTGGGTGTGAAGGATTTTTCGGTCAGAGTAAGACTTCGTATTCCCACATTTAGGGCATGGACAACACATAAAACCATTCTGCTTGTTTGCCTCAGCCACTTCGAGAAAATCATGCACTATATATCTCGAATGGATGTAATAGTTTTTGACACACTTAATTATATATAATGCACACAGATGAACCGACAATGGATGTATGGTGACAGACACACCTCCATGTACTTGGAGGTGTGTCTGTCACCGTACATCCATTGTCGGTTTATCTGTGTGCATGGAGGTGTGTCTGTCACCATACATCCATTGTCGGTTCATCTGTGTGCATTATATATAATTAAGTGTGTCAAAAACTATTACAGAACATCATGAATAGATAATTAAGTGACCAAATTAATAGAAGTTCATCATCACATTAAAACCAAAGTACATACATAGTTCTCATCTAACAACATATAGCTCTCCAGAGCATCTAATTAATTAAACCATACATTGAAACTATGTAAAATATTTCAATGCGAAAACAAATGCGATCATAACCGCAACAAGGTAACAATTGATCCAACGGCATAATGATACCAAGCCTCGGTATGAATGGCATATTTTCTAATCTTTCTCATCTTCAACCGCATTGCATCCATCTTAATCTTGTGATCATCGACGACATCCGCAACATGCAACTCCAATATCATCTTCTCCTCCTCAATTTTTTTCCTTCAAGTAATTGTTTTCTTCTTCAACTAAATTTAACCTCTCGACAATAGGGTCGGTTGGAATTTCTGGTTCAACTACCTCCTAGATAAATAAAATCTATGTCACGTTGGTCAGCATAATTGTCATAAACAATAAATAAACCAAATAGTTATAAAAAGATAATATATACCACATCCAAATCATAGCCAGGACGAGGGCCGACGGGGGCGGATACCAAAACCATCGCACTATATAATAACAAGCAATAATAAAAGTAAGAAAATTAGACAAGTATCTATGTAAAGTAAGAATTTTTTCTTTCAGAAAGAAGAAAGAACAAGAGGCTCACCACGGTGGTGCCGGCGACGAGATCGGTGCGGGCAATCAACGGCGGTGAAGACGGGAATGGGACGTGACGGACCGTTAAATCTATACAAATCTCGAGGAAAATGAAGCTTTGAGGTCAAGCTTCCAGAGGAAAAAGCTTAACTAGTGTGGCTCGGGCATTTCATCGAACACCTCATGTGCATAGGCGGTGAGCTAGAGCACCACAAAGCCCTCCCCTCGCCGGCCAGAGAAAAACAGAGCACTGGGATGCTCTGCTCGCGGGCGAGGGGTATATATAGGGACCTCATTGGTCCCGGTTCGTGGCATGAACCGGGACCAAAGGGAAGCCTGTGGTCCCGGTTCAAGCCACCAACCGAGACCAATGGTGGTGGGCCAGAAGCGAGGTCCATTGGTCCCGGTTCGTCCCACCAACCGGGACCAAAGGGGCCAGACGAATCGGGACCAATGCCCTCACGAGGCCCGGCAGGCCCCTGGCCTCACGAACCGGGACCAATGCTCCCATGGGTCCCGGTTCTGGATTGAACCGGGACTAATGGGCTGACCCGGCTTGAACCAAAGCCATCTTTTCTACTAGTGACCATCAAAAAGGGCTTTACATTGTCAGTTGGTGTGCATCCGGGTGGAGCTATAGTAACTCATTGCAGTGCATAGGGAGTAAATGTTGTAGCCACTCATCCCCAGTGTATGTGACCTGCTCAATTGGGGGATAGGCCAGGTTTCCCCCCACAACATTCTACAATTTTGAGAAATTATCACATGTGATCGGGTCATGATATGTGTCTTCATGAGTAGCACCGTACAAGGGATAGGTCACTACGTGCCGAAGATGGTGATCCAGCTTTTATTTCGTAGTGACCAGTGCACCCGAAGCACCTTCCATGCATTCACATGCATCTTGTGTGGTACATCAGCTTGCCAAATCAGGTTCCAAATCTTCCTTCACCATCCGGCCTCGAGCTTGAGGCACCCGACGTGAATTTCTCTTCATGGTGACATTGCCATCTTATAAGCACTACAGACACTAAAATGTCCCTTCGGGCCAGGTTGCCAAGCGAGGAAATCATGTTGGTAGCACAGTGATGTGCGAATTCTCCTTATGACCTCAAGATCTGCAGCCTCAAAGTGTTGTTGCAACAATTGTATCTCCATGCCCCATTATTGTGTAGGAAATATGAGACCCTAAGCAACCGACACTGACGCTTTGGTGTAATGGAACGATGCGTGGGCTACTATGGATCTACGGATCCTGCCAAGTCCGTATAGAGGTGCCATTAGCAACCCGCTAGATAACACCTTTTTTCAACAGTTCAAACCAAGCTTCCCTCTCACACTTGATCCATAATTATCATGCGATACTGCCCCATCCTGATGTGGTTCAGGCGTGGGAATGGATTGGATAGTGCTCTTATCACTTCCATTTTCATATTTTCAAAATCAACTATGAATGTGAATATGGCTAACCTGATAAAAAAGTTTCATAGGGGACTGGAGCAAGCTACCATGAGAAAAAGCTCCTCTTTTTAAAGAGATTTGATTCAGATCGAACTCTTATATACCCAAGTCAATATGAAAATTCTTTCAGAGGCTTTCCCTAATACAAATGTTATTGGATACTAATGCGGGTCGGACGTTACTCGAATACGGATACATATCGAAGTTTAATCAATTCGAATTGGATACGAATAATAGTGATATATTAGGTAAAGGAAATAAGTCAATAGCTATGTGACAAAATATAATCTATTTGCAACTTATAATAAGTGAACGATAGGCATGTTTATCAATAAATACTACTCCCTCCAATTCATATAGTTGTCGCTCAAACGGATGTATCTAGCCCTAAAATACGTCTAGATACATCTATTTCAGCGAAAATTAATATGGATCGGAGGGAGTACTATAATGCATAATAACCATAAGTTTAGCCATACAAAAAGTAAATTTTGACAACTCATTAAGCTTTTTTGTTGGATAATTGGCATATCGAGGCTAGAATTGCTTAAAATTAGTTCACGAAAATTTATTCGGATGCAGATTTGTTCACTTCCATATCCATATTTGTGTCAAACTCCCGTAGCGTATTTGTATTTGTAAAATAAACCCGGATATCTTTCATTTCCATGTCCATTTCCATTATAGTTCTAATCTGTATTCAGATACGAATAGATATTTTCTCGAATACGAATATCGGATATTTCGGATTACCACTCCCACTTTCCACCCTTAGGTATTTTTAGGGACATTTCCACCCTTAGGTTCAAGCAGGAGGAGTAAGAGAAATGGGCCTATGGAACTGTTAGGCGCCGACTTCTGTTATGGAGTAAGGCCCAAGCAGCATGGAGCGGCCTAGCTGGCCCATTTATGAACCTAATCATCTTTTTGAAGCGATTTTGACTGACTTGGGAGCCTAGCTGGTCCATTTACGAACCTAGTCGTCTTTTTGAAACGATTTTGACTGCCTTGGGAGCTCGCCGGAGACGTGGCGGAGCCTGGGCACATGCCCATGTTGCAGGTACGGTAAATGCTGAGTTCACCCGCCATCGCATGAAAAGGAGAAAAGAAGGGTATATGGCATGATCGATACGCTTTATTTTTCTAGCGTGCTGCAGAGACACGAACAAGACTTGTGTGTTAAGTACTCTCTATAAAGTTATTACAAAGTTGAGTCATTTATTAATGAAAAGAGTAAGATAGTATATGACTCTCTAGAAGTCGAAGTCGAGGGACTCATAGATTCCAACTTACGGCGCATCCTTAGCCGACACAAGTTACTTTACAAGGCGAGTTTACTTGATCATTAGTGGTGCTGAGGGTCCGGGCCGCCGGGGCTGGACCTCTTCGACTCAGAGTACGGCATCGCCGCCGTCGCCCTCCCATCTGCTGCCCGCCACGAGCTACTCCCGGCAGTCGTCTCCGTCGGCCGCGAGAAGGCGGCGGCGGCATTGCTCCCACCGGCCAGCATTCTCCGGCCGCCGGCCACCGTTACCTGCAGGAGGTCGGCCTCGCAGCGCGAGACGGCGGACAGCAGCAGCAGGACGAGCACGGCGCACACCGCCGCGGGCATCCTCAACGCGCTCGAGCTGGACGCCATGAGAGGAGCGATCGAGGAGCTAGCTAGATTCGTAGTACGTGGTGAAATGCTAGGCGCTCTAGACTGTGGCGGTGGTGGTGACTAGTGGGTTGGGTACATAGCTGCACGACGCCGAGGTGATTTATAGGGGCCTGCCCGTGCTAGCGGTTTTCCGTTACGAGGGACCAAGCATTGCGATGGTGGAGGTCGCCTGTGTCGCACTCGCCCTGACTGCGACGAACGAACGAACGAACGACGAGGGCGGTGACCTCATATCATATCCTCATCACCGAATAAAACGGGCCAACTTTCTGCTCATCGCCGGCCTGTGTGCGGCGCCGGCCGGTGCTGGTGGTCCAGACCTATGCCATGTCGCAAATACAAATTGCCATGTTGGACGCAGAAAGAGACCTTTATCTGCTGGCCCCTCCAGATCGGTTCTTCTTCATTCAGGGCAGGAATCTCGCATGCATGCACCATGTGTTCGGTGCTGAAGTGACTGATTTGTTCGTTGGACCGAACCATCGTTATCAAGGTCCATTCGGTGTTTGTACGAGTTGAAAACCGTTGTAGTATGACATGTTGACATGACAGCCAAATCCGTGGGACATGGTATCTTTGATCCGGATCACCCCGCGCGAATCAGCGGCCGCCGTGATCTTCATCCCGATGCATATCTCTCACCGCTTCATAAGTGGAGTAGCATTTCCTCGTTTGTCACCACATGAACTTTGTCCCTACTCCACACTACGCACGCACGCACCATTAACGTACTTGTCAAGGAGGTTGTGTCCGCGTACGCACCCATTTATAACTCCATCGGCCTTACCAAATTGAGTCGAGATCGGTCGAGTCATCGAGCTAGGCGGGAGGAGCACCGTTTCTTTAAGAGTTTCCCATTGCTAAAAGAAGTAGGCTACTCCTAAAGGGGAGTAACCACCCTAGGACGTCTATACTATGCGTACCGGCAGCTCGTTGGCCACCCGTGCATGAGTGCAGCACAGTGCATGCAAATACCCTTGGTTCCATCGCCTAGGTCAGCTACCTATAGGGCTCTCCGTGTCACTTTCGGCCTGCCGGCTAATTGTATATATAAGCTGGGCGGAGCAATGGGCGCGAGGGAGGTATATGGCTCCAATGGTGGCCATGCAGGTTATAAACTACGGTTAGGAGAGCCCATCCACGGAATGCACTCTGGCGGCCATGGGCGTGCGTGCGTGCATGCACGAAGGTGGCCGGGCATTGGAAGCTTTCCGCCCATGGGCCATGCGACTCTCGGGAGGGCAGAGAGGACGGATGCGGCAACCAGGGGGCAGCCATGTATGGGCATACATGCAAGGTGGCGCCCTTTGCCTGCTAATATGTTGTTGTAGGTTGGATGGTACGATTTGGCGATGTTGTCGTGAGACATGTCCTACTTGGATGACTTTGATTTTATTTTTCCTTTGTAGACTGATTTGTCCAGCAGTATGAACATTAATAATAGGACTGTTATATCTTTCAAACGTTCTGATTATAGAAATAGATCTGAACGAATTGTTCCAGATTGCTAATCTCATCTGCGCGTTGCATGCGCATCTCTCCTGCCAAATAAAAGCAAACTTCTCTGCTAGTTTGCATGCATATGAGGGTTAGAAAGCTCCTAATTAGATGCATGCATGAAAAAAACAAGACTAATGATGTCATCACATACTTTTCGAAAAATGAGGATTCAAAATGTTTTGTAGCTTAAACCGTCAGCCGATTGAAAATTTGTCTTTACATAAAAGATTTGTCGCAACGAGACCTTCGAAACTAGATCCCATGTTGGTATGTTTCGACGAATTTCTTTTTCAAGTCAAAAGTAATCACACCTGGACTACATAAGTTATCATGACTGCAGTACATAATTTACCATGATGTTTACATTGAAGTTACCAGGTGTATGTTTCGACTAATTTTTTTCTAGGTAAAAAATTACCATGACATTTGTAGGTTAATTATTAGGTCTGCAGTACCCCCTTCTAGCATCGGTGTCTTGCCTCGGCCGCAAGATGAGGTCCACGTGCGGACACGTTAAAGTCTGCTTATAAACAAAACTTTCTGGCTCGTGTCAGCCTAGTCCCTTTAGGTGCCGAGCTGAGTCGATACCAGACCGTCTCGTTGGCCACCTATGATCAGGTCTGTGTTGCGTAATATCATGCTATTTATGTAGAAGTTATCAAGGGTATGTTTTTCAACAACTTCTTTCCCACGGGTCAAAGTTATTGTGGTGTTTATACGTAAGTTATCAGGTAAGAGATTGAATATTACCATATCATCACACAAAAGTTGCCGGAGTTATGTTTTTTTTCAAAGAAACCCCCCCCCCCCCCAGTCAAAGTTATCACGGTGTTTGTACATAAGTTATCAGCTCTGTTGTGCGTATATTACCATGTTATTTACATAGAAGTTACCGGATGTATGGTTTTCAACAACTTTTATCCCGGGGGCAAAGAGTTACCGTGGTGTTTCTACGTGAGTTATCAGCTCTGTTGTGCTTATATTACCATCCTATTTACACAAAAATTACTGGGTTAAATTATCACCTTAGTGTTTGTACGTGAGTTATCATGTTTATTGTGTGTATATTATCATTATTTACACACAAGTTACCGGTCTATATTATTCAACGTATTTTTTCTCGGATAAAGAAGTTACCATGGTGCTTGTACATGAGTTATCATATCAGCGTTTCATAAGTACCATGCTATTTTTATTCAAATTATCGGGGTATGTTTCAACACTTTTTCCTCGGGTCAAAACTTGCAATGGATGCTTGTATTTATATTATTAGCGTCGCCGTGCGTACATTACCATGTTATTTACACAAAACGTACTGGGGTATTTTCCAGATCAAAGTTCGGTTATCTCCTCCAGAATCACGATATGTTTTGTTCTTAAAAAATAAGGTCTTTTTTGTGAGAGAACTGGACCTAACTATGAAAAGAAAAATGACAGGAAAACAAGAAACTAAGACTGGTGAATAAACTGGAGTTTCAAAAAAAAAGACTGGTGAATAAACTGAACAATTAGCTGGTCCAGTTTCCAGTTCTCTAAAAAAATACGGATGTGTGTAAAGGCAAATAGAATTGAAAGCGAAACTACAAAAAGACAGCAGCTAGCCGAGTTCGTAACACCTCTGTGCACTCATGTCATCAACCTGGGTCCGACTCCCAACAATTGCATATTATTTTTCCGTGCCCAGCGATGCATGTACGTTCGATCCAGTTCGTTCGGATCTAAACACAAAATCCGAACGTTTGGAAAATACAAATTTCGTTAATAATATACATGGATAGGTGCATTCAGAGGCAGAGGGTCTTTTCCTCTTTTCGAAAATAAAATGACACACGATAGAATGGCAGCAAAGTACAGTGAGGAGGCAGGCATTCTGGAATTCTGGATATGCACGCATGCATGGTGCCGTGTGAAAACGTGGGCATGCATGGTGCCGTGGATGACAGTGATGGTCGCAACATTCGACAGATAGAGCGATGGACGATCCCCCATGGCGTAGTTGCAACTCGGCCAAATAAAATACAGCGTTTGCTCGTCGTCTCAGCACTGATAGTTGGCAAGATTCATGCCAATGACGATGTCACCAAGAGCAAAGATGCGAAACGATCCAGACGTTGTCGTGCAGTTCTGAGTTGGATCCGATCCCGTTATGTTCGGTGCGAGTTGAAAAGCAGCACTATCTATCTGCCAAACAGACACTGTAAACAGAATTACTTTCTGTTGAGAGATAGAATTACCAGGGTATCGACAACGACGAATGGATGCAAAAAGAAAGAAACAGAATATACAGCTACGTACAGAGACAGCCAAGGAGCTCAACAAGATGCTACTCTGGGAGGAAAGGTAGCCTGGTGACACCAGTCTGCGTATAGTCCATGCCATCGAAGCTGCCATCTGAATCTGTGAGCCCGGGTGCGGTCTCGGAGGTCTCTTGCTCCGAGGTGGTACCCTCTTCCCTGTCAGCGAACTGCGGAAGGATTCTCAGGCAAGCGTTCGGCTCCTTGCCTGTGACTTCCCACTTCAGGTTGAAACTTTCGACGAGGTTCACTTGGGAAGAGATGATGGTCGATGGTCTGGGCAGGAGCTGCACGCTCTCCCCCTTCGGGATCACTACCTGCTCGACTGCCAATCTTGCTTCCTGTTATCAAAGAAACAATGGGTTTGTTATGCTCAAGAAAGGTTGTATTCAGGGCAAATTGACTACGATGATAGTACCTCCCAAGCATCGGTTTCCTCTGATGATCTTACTTCCTCCTTATCTTCAACATCGATCAATCCATCCACGTGATCGTCGACAAGGACACGAAGTGCCCGGGTAATTTGCACCAGGGAGTTTGTCTATGAAGGAAAGTGAGTCACCATATAATCATTCTGCCACTTGAAAAAAATTACAGTACATTGAAGATGAAGAGCGCAAGTGCGTACCTTAGCGAAGAAAACCGGTATATCTTCAGATTTCAACACAGCCTGAATCTGAGAATTCTTCTTGAGCTTCGATTGCAAAGCAATCACTGCATCAGCTTCACTGATGTTATAAGTCAAAGTAATCATGTCCTCCAGCTCCAGTTGTTTAATTGCTTGCAAGGCAATTTCCTCGGATATCTAGAACACCCTATCCAATAAGTTTCAAACTAAGTACTGAAAATTCTACACGAAATGTATAAACAGGTAATTGACAGCTAACAAAAATCATCAATTATTTACCACAAATTTACCACTGTATTATTGCAGTCAAAGCAAGACAAGTTACATAAGTTGTAAACAACATTAACCCCTCACCCCAACACACAAACTAGCAGCACGCGGGAGCGCTTTCCAACAACCAAACTAGGACTGTCAAACTCTTTTTTTACATTTAAGTACTGAAAATTCGACTCCCTCCGCCCCACAATATATGAGCGCTTTTCAAGCTATGTTAGCTTGAGAAACGATCTTATATTATGGGACGGAGGGAGTACAAAATATTTTTAAACAACTAATTCACAGCTAACAATATTCATGGACCATTTACCGCAAATTCACCATTGTCTTGTTGCAGTCACAGGAACAATAAAAAACAAAAGGCAACATTAGGCCCTCACCCCCCAACACACACACTAGCAGCATGCAGGAGCACCTTCTAACAAACCAAACTAGGACTATCAATTTTGCTTTCCAACTAAGGACACACACACACTAGCAGCATGCAGGAGCATTTCCCAACAAACCAAACTAGGACTATCAATGTGGCAAAGAAGGCCCCAAATTCACCATTGTCTTGTTTCAGACGCCTACACTTGGATAGGAGAGCAGACAACATAGAGAAGTACAAGTGGCAAAGAAGGACACAAAGCGAGCTGTGAGTGAAGCAAGGGGTCGGGCGTATGAGGACCTCTACCAGCACTTAGACATGAAGGAAGGCGAAAAGGACATCTATAAGATGGCCAAGATACAAGAGAAGAAGACAAGGGATGTCAACCAAGTCAAATGCATTAAAGACGGAGCAGATCAGCTCCTGCTGAAGGACGAGGAGATCAGGCATAGATGGTGCGAGAACTTCGACAAGTTATTCAATGGAAAGAATGAGAGCTCTACCATTGAGATGGACGACAACTCCTTTGATGATACCAGCAGGCGTTTTGTGCGATGAATCCATGAGTCTGAGGCAAGGGGGGCTTTAAAAAGGATGAAAAGAGGCAAGGTGATGGGCCTGATTGTATCCCCATTGAGGTGTCGAGAGGCCTCGGAGACATAGCACAATATGGCTAACTAAGCTTTTCAACCTCATTTTTCGGGCAAACAAGATGCCAGAAGAATGGACGCAGAGTATATTAGTACCAATCTTCAAGAACAATGGGGATGTTCAAAGTTGTACTCCCTCCGTAAAGAAATATAAGAGCGTTGATCTAAATGCTCTTATATTTCGTTACAGAGGGAGTACTAATTACTGTGGAATTAAGGTGACGAGTCATACGATGAAGCTATGGAGATAGTCATTGAGCAGCGCTTAAGAAAAATGACAAGCATGAGCAAAAATTAGTTTGGTGCCATCCCTAGGAGGTCGACCATGGAAGCCATTTTCTTGGTACGAAAACTTATGGAGAGATACAGGGAGCAAAAGAAGGACCTGCATATGGTGTTCATTGACTTGGAGAAGGCCTACGATAAGATACCACAAAATGTGATGTGGTGAGCCTTGGAGAAACACAAAGTCCCAACAAAGTACATTACCCTCATCAAGGACATGTACGATAATGCTGATAATGTTGTGACAAGTGTTTGAAAAAGTGATGGCGACACTGATGACTTTCTGTAAAATAGGACTGCACTAAGGGTCAGCTTTGAGCCCTAATCTTTTTGCTTTGGTGATGAATGAGGTCACAAGGGATATACAAGGAGACATCCCATGGTGTATGCTCTTTGGGGATGATGTGGTGCTAGTCGATGATAGTCGGACGGTGGTTAATAGAACATTAGAGCTATGGAGACAAACTTTGGAATCAAAAGGTTTTAGGCTTAGTGGAACTAAAATTGAGTACATGAGATGCGGTTTCGGTACTACTAGGCACGAGGAGGAGGTCAGCCTTGATGGGAAGATGGTACCTCAAAAGGACACCTTTCGACGTTTGGGGTCTATGCTGCAGAAGGATGGTGATATTGATGAAGATGTGAGCCATCGAATCAAAGTGGATGGATGAAGCGGCGCCAAGCTTCCGGCTTTCTTTGTGACAAGAGTGTCACAAAAGCTAAAAGACAGGTTCTATAGGACAACGATTCGACCCACAGTATTGTATGGCGCTGAGGGTTGGCCGACTAAAACGCAACATGTTCAACATTTAGGTGCAACGGACATGCACATGTTCAGATGGATGTGTGGCCACACAAGAAAGGATCGGATCTGGAATGATGATATACATGATAGAGTTGAGGTAGCACCGATTGAAGAGAAGCTTTTCCAACACCGTCTGGGATGTTTTGGGCACATACAACGCAGGCCCCCAGAAGCTCCAGTGCATAGCGGACGGTTAAAGTACGTTGATAATGTCAAGAGAGGTCAGGGTAGACCAAATTTAACATGGTGGAGTCCGTAAGGAGAGATCTGAAGGACTAGAATATCACCAAAGAACTGGCCATGGACAGGGGCACATGGAAGTTAGCTATCCATGTGCTAGAACCATGAATTGGTTTCGAGATCTTATGGGTTTCATCTCTAGCCTACCCCCAACTTGTTTGGGACAAAAGGCTTTGTTGTTGCTTTTGGAAGGATATGACCATACTTCCATAAAGACCCTCAAAAGTTTGATATTATACAGCCAAATGGAATCAACGTCCATACCACATAACCATCATGTTAACAAGAACACCCCCAAAGTAAAACCTTAAACATGTAAACAAACTACTGAAGATAACTGTAAAAAAATTGAACATCAAGGAAATGGTCTATTGCAGAAATTCGTACCCCATAAGCATAGAGATTGAAGCCTGCCTCAGACACATTAGAGTTCTCTATATGTCCGTTGGCAGAATCAAGATTAAATGTAGAGTCCAAGCTTGTTCTTGCATTACTTATGGAAGCAACTTCAAATTGAGATGCAATTTCGTAAGGACCACGACGAAATTGATCCTTCTGGACAGAAACTTCCTGCTGCACCGAGCCGGTTGAACCCAACTTACGAATTTCAACATTAGGCATTCTACCTGCATCAACAAAACGAAATCTAATCATAATGGCATCACAGCTTTATGTATACTATGACTATGAGAAAATCATAGCATCAAATGTAACGTCATAATGTAGTTGATTAGTGGCACAATCAGAGAGAACCTGCAAGCAGAGCATCTACTGTAGCTTCCAGACTACGATGGACACGCAACTCAGTTTTCGACACGATCTCTACAGCATATGCGAATGTTGATGGGCCCTTACGCTCTAGGACCGTTTTTTGGACCCTTCTCCTGCTTGCTTCTTCATCACCAAGGGTGACGCTCTTAGAGAAACAATGGAGCAGAGACAATGATGTAAATTAGCAACCATGATGAAACAGAAAACCAGTAATATTTGGATCACTACCACCATCTCACGATACTGATTTTGGAGTATGTAATTTAATATGTTCTAAAGCTACACGAACAGAAAATCATGCTGTCTCTAAAAAACAAAGTCAAATAAGGTTATTTTGGTGAACTGCATCACTGTTCATAACTTCAACTGAAATGATACAGATTCATCTTGCTGCAGTGTGAAAATACGGTTGTTTCATAACAGTAAATAGAATCAAGTGCAGCAAGTCATTACCTGTATTCCTCCTACAAGCATATCTAGTGAAGGATTCATGGTCAGGTTCTCTATTGTTACACCATGAGCGGAAGCAACAAGTTGTATCCCCCGCTGTGCAATGGTGCTAGCAGCCATAGCCTCTAGCTTAGTTCCAATTTCATCGATGACGATTGCCTGAGGCATGTGATTCTCCACAGCTTCTATCAACACCTGATCGGCATTAAAGAAACAGATTTAACTTACATTGTAAGCGGTGTGCTAAAAAAAACAAAAATGTTCAATACTGTATAAAATCATCTGACAAACTTAACAAACAAATAGTAACATCTGTATTAAGTATGCATGTCAATGCCGAGCAATAGGCTTGTGAGCAGTACAATGCAAGCATATACATTATGCAAAAATCCACAAGGCAACAAACTTAAGAGAACAAACCTTATGCTGCATTTCTTGGTTGGGCACTTGCAACCTACGAGCATTGCCTATTCCTGGGTGAGGAATATCACCATCTCCACCTATCTCATTGGATGTATCAACAATCATCACCCGCTTCTCATAGTCATCTGCTAGCATTCGTGCAATTTCTCTGCAAGACGAGGCAACAATCTGATGCTAAAACTGGTACATACTGGCATAGAAACTCTTCTAATTACAGTTGCCACACGTAAGTATCTATCACTATTCACCAATACACTGTACAGTATACAAGGTAGTAAAATCACTGCCCGAGGTTTCTTAATCATCCAAGCATACCTTATGACAGTTGTCTTCCCCACCCCTGGTGGGCCGATGAGCAGCAACGACCCACCATCCTTCACCAAATCCTGAAGCAAATTAGCACTTCCGGGCACAGCCCTCCCGACGCGGCAGGTCAGTCCTACAATGTCTCCCTGCCTGTTCCTGATCGCGCTGATCCGGTGCAGCGTGCGGCTAATCCCGGCGCGATTGTCCCCTCCAAAGTCCCCAACCTACCAAAGGTAGATAAGCAAAACTGGACTTGGACTAGTTTCATAATAATGCAGCGGCAGCAGCAGTAGCAGCGTATCGTAGTGTCCAGAATGAGCCAGACCTTCGCAGTGGCCTGGCGGAGGTCGTCGAAGGAGATGGGGCGGTGGGAGAGGAGGAAGTCGCCGGAGGGGAAGCGCGCGAGCGGGGGGCGGCCGAGGTCCATGACCACCTCCACCAGAGCGGGGAGCTCCGGGTGGTCCTCCACCCGCTGCCGCAGCTCCCCAGGGAGCAGCTCCAGGAGCCTTCCGAGCTCCTCGTCGAACCCCTCGGCCCCCGCGGCCTCGCTCCGCGCGGCGCACACGGGGGCGCGGCGCCGGCTGCCGCGGCGGAGGGAGAGGTGGCGAGCGGTGGCTAGGCCAGACGTGGCGGAGGAGAAGCGGCGGGAGTAGGGGAGAGGGAGCGGGTGGGGCGGGGTGATGGAGACCCGGAGGCGGAGGTGGGCCGGCTGCGGCGGCGGTGGCGGCATCGCGGCGGCCGTGAGCGCGAGCGGGTGGAGGGAAAGAGTTGCGGATGGGTTGCTCTGGCTCGGTGTGACCAGCTGCCGCGCTTCATTGGGCAACCCGAGTGATGGGCGGTTGGATTAGCGATTGGACGGTCAAGATCTCATGGCATATATTTTCTGGTGAAACGTAAAGCTTGTTTCTTTTTGGAGGCGAGCGTAAAGCTTGTTTACGACAATGAATATGAACATCTCTTCTACCTTCAAGAAAAAACATGTGTGTGGTAAACAAAGAGAGTCCTTTGGAAAGCCTTTCTTTGATCGCCCAATTTTACTCCCTCCAATCTGTATTTTGTATCGCTGGTTTAGTACAAGTCAACTTTAAACTAAACCAGCGACAAGTAATATGCATCGGAAGGAGCACTTTCTTTCACAGATCACCGCACGGTATGTTGCAAACACTAAGAACATACGAACATGTCCTTGAAAAAACCATTTTATAATATTTTATTTACTATTTATTTAAATTTTATTGCTCATGAGGAAGCATATGAGCGTGATGTCACATTTCAATTTCCGTTTTTTTTTTTGCGGGAGGAACTTCCAATCTACTCATAATCAATCATGGCAGTATAAAGAACACCAAAAGTAACAAAAATACAATCGGGTCCATGGACTGGAGCGAGTCGAAGGCATGTCGCCATCATCATGCCTCCCTAACCGGAGTCGGGCAAACTTTGTTGTATTAGACACTCAAGAAGTCGTCTTGCTAGGGCCCAACACGACTTGTGCACCTAAGCAACAACCATCACTGATACGTCTCCGTTGTATCTATAATTTTTGATTGTTTCATGCCAATATTCTACAACTTTTACATATTTTTGGCAACTTTTTATATACTATTTTTTGGAACTAACATATTGATCCAGTGCCCAGTGCTAGTTCCTATTTGTTGCATTTTTTCGCAGAAAATCCAAATCAAACAGAGTCCAAACGGGATAAAAATTTACGGAGATTTTTTTTAGAATATATGTGATTTTTGAGAAAAAGAATCAACGTGAGACGATGCCTGAGGGGCCCATAAGGACGGAGGGCGCGCCCCTTGTCCTTGTAGCCACTTCGTAAGGCGGTTGGTGCCCTTCTTCTGGCGCAAGAAAACTAATATCCGGATAAAAACTGTGTTAAAATTCCAGCCCAATCAAAGTTACGGATCTCCGGAAATTTAAGAAACGGTGAAAGGCCAGAATCTGGGAGCGCAGAAACAGAGAGAGAGAGAGAGAGAGAGAGAGAGATCCAATCTCGGAGGGGCTCTCGCCCCTCCGCCGCCATGGAAGCCAAGGAACAGAGGGGAAACCCTTCTCCCATCTAGGGGGAAGGTCAAGGAAGAAGAAGAAGAAGAAGAAGGGGGGGCTCTCTCCCCTCTCCCCCGGTAGCGCCGGAACGCCGCTGGGGCCATCATCGTGACCGCAATCTACAGCAACAACTTTGCCACCGCCATCACCAACTCTCTCCCCCTCTATGCAGCGGTGTAACACCTCTTCTCCCCGTTGTAATCTCTACTTGAACATGGTGCTCAACGCTATATATTATTTCTCAATGATGTATGGCTATCTTATGATGTTTGAGTAGATCCGTTTTGTCCTATGGGTTAGTTGATGATCATGATTGATTTGAGTTGCATGTTTTATTATTGGTGTTGTCCTATGGTGCTCTCCGTGTCACGCAAGCGTGAGGGATCCCCGCTATAGGGTTTGCAATATGTTCATGGTTTGCTTATTGTCTGCGTTGTGCGAGTGATAGAAACACAAACACAGATAAGTGGGTCATGGCATATGGGAATAAAGAGGACTTGATACTTTAATGCTATGGTTGGGTTTTACCTTAATGATCTTTAGTAGTTGCGGATGCTTGCTAGAGTTCCAAACATAAGTGCATATGATCCAAGAAGAGAAAGTATAATAGCTTATGCCTCTCCCTCATATAAAATTGCAATAATGATTACCGGTCTAATTATCGATTGCCTAGGGACAAATAACTTTCTCGTGACAAAAAAGCTCTCTACTAAAACTAACTTAGTTGTGTCTTTATCTAAACAACCCCTAGCTTTTATTTACATGCTCTTTATTATCTTGCAAACCTATCCTACAACACCTACAAAGTACCTATAGTTTCATACTTGTTCTAGGTAAAGCGAACGTTAAGTGTGCGTAGAGTTGTATTGGTGGTCGATAGAACCTGAGGGGATATTTGTTCTACCTTTAGCTCCTCACTGGGTTCGACACTCTTACTTATCGAAAGAGGCTACAATTGATCCCCTATACTTGTGGGTTATCAAGACCTTTTTCTGGCGCCGTTGCTGGGGAGCAATAGTATGGGGTGAATATTCTCGTGTGTGCTTGTTTGCTTTATCCCTAAGTAGATTTTATTTTCTGTTCTAAGTTGTTTTCTATCTTTAGTTATGGGTAGGAAATGGAAAATACCAAAAAAATTAGTTGTACCTACTAAATCAATGGTTGAAGAACCACCCAAAATTTGTCATACTATTGAAGCTTTCTACTTGGATCATCTTCGATCCCTATGTGCTCGTGTTGAAACCCCAACTAGCTTAGTTGAGGGAAAATCTTTAGATGAGCATGCTTGTTATGTGCGACACCGCTTATCTCAAAAAGGACTGGATCAAATTCATCGTTTGCAATGCTATGCTTGGAATTTATGTGAAATATATGATTTTACTTGTTGTTCTGAAGACCCTAAGAAACACCTTCCCTACCAATGTGAGTTTAGTGATAATGGAATCATATCTTCATATGCTAAGGGTGTTTATAATTACTATAATGTTCAACAAATTGAAGAATTTGTTGCTTTTAAGGGTGCTTATGAAATTGCTTCTTTGATTGAAAATTATGATGCTACTCTTTACAAATCTGAAAATATTGCCATACTTAAATATTGGTATGATAATTATGCTTCTAATGCCTTTGTTAACCATATATTTTGAGGACTCCTCTGCTGTCCAAGAAGAGACTAACATTTTGCGGGAGTCTATGGAAGAAGAAATTGATGAAACTGTGAGCTCATTGGATGAAAGAGATGATGAGGAGAGCGAAGAACAAAAGGAGGAAGAGCGGATTAGCTACCCGTGCCCAAATTCTAATGAGAGTAATCCTCCAACTCATACATTGTTTAATGTCCCTTCGTTCTTACCGAAGGATGAACGCTATGATAATTGCTATGATCCCATTGATTCTTTTGAAATATCCCTTTTTGATGAACTTGATGCTTGCTATGCTTGTGGCCATGATGCCAATATGAATTATGCTTATAGAGATGAACTTGCTATTGTTCCTTATGTTAAGAATGAAATTGTTGCTACTGCACCCACACATGGGAGTCCTATTATCTTTTTGAATTCTCCCAACTACACTATATCGGAGAAGTTTGCTCTTATTAAGGATCATATTGATGGGTTGCATTCTACTATTGCACATGATGATTTTGATAAATATAATATGCATGTGCTTGCTGCTCCTCTATGTGAGAGGAACTACATCTTCGCCTCTCTATGTTTCCAATAAGATAAAATTGCAAGAAATTGTTTATACTATTTATTGGCCTTTTACTTTGTGTGGATGAATTGTTCTTTTATGACATGTCGATGCATAGGAAGAGAGTTAGACTTCGATGTTGCATGATATATGTTACTTTGTGCTCACTACTAAATCACAAATCATTGTTAATTAAAATTGGCTTTGATATACCTTGGGATCCGGGTGGATCCATTACTTCAGCACTTTATTCCTAGCTTAATGGCTTTAAAGAAAGCGTAGCCAGGGAGACAACCCGGAAGTTTTAGAGAGTCATTTATTTCTGTCGAGTGCTTTTAAATAGTTTTAAAACAAAAAATATAGAGGGGAACTTAAAAAATTCACAAAAGAGAAGCGATTGGAAGTTATGTTGGGGAACACAGTAATTTCAAAAAAAATCTACGCACACGCAAGATCTATCATGGTGATGCATAGCAACGAGACGGGAAGAGTGTTGTCCACGTACCCTCGTAGACTGTAAGTGGAAGCGTTATGACAACGCGGTTGATGTAGTCGAATGTCTTAACGATCCGACCGATCCTAGCACCTAAGCTACGGCGATGTCTACTACACAACCTTCTTGTAGACGTTGTTGGGCCTCCAAGTGCAGAGGTTTGTAGGACAGTAGCAAATTTCCCTCAAGTGGATGACCTAAGGTTTATCAATCCGTAGGAGGCGTAGGATGAAGATGGTCTCTCTCAAGCAACCCTGCAACCAAAATAACAAAGAGTCTCTTGTGTCCCCAACACACCCAATACAATGGTAAATTGTATAGGTGCACTAGTTCGGCGAAGAGATGGTGATACAAGTGGTATATGGATAGTAGATATAGGTTTTTGTAATCTAAAAATATAAAAACAGCAAGGTAACTAATGATAAAAGTGAGCGTAAACGGTATTGCAATGCGTTGAAACAAGGCCTAGGGTTCATACTTTCGCTAGTGCAAGTTCCCTCAACAATAATAGCATAATTGGATCACATAACTATCCCTCAACATGCAACAAAGAGTCACTCCAAAGTCACTAATAGCGGAGAACAAACGAAGAGATTATGGTAGGGTACGAAACCACCTCAAAGTTATTCTTTCCAATCAATCCGTTGGGCTATTCCTATAAGTGTCACAAACAGCCCTAGAGTTCGTACTAGAATAACACCTTAAGACACAAATCAACCAAAACCCTAATGTCACCTAGATACTCCAATGTCACATCAAGTATCCGTGAGTATTATTATACGATATGCATCACACAATCTCAGATTCATCTATTCAACCAACACATAGGGCCTCAAAGAGTGCCCCAAAGTTTCTACCGGAGAATCACGACGAAAACGTGTGCCAACCCCTATGCATAGGTTCATGGGCGGAACCCGCAAGTTGATCACCAAAACATACATCAAGTGAATCACGTGGTATCCCATTGTCACCACAGATACGCACGGCAAGACATACATCAAGTGTTCTCAAATCTTTAAAGACTCAATCCGATAAGATTACTTCAAAGGGAAAACTCAATGCATTACAAGAGAGTAGAGGGGGAGGAGAAACATAAGATCCAACTATAATAGCAAAGCTCGCGATACATCAAGATCATGCCAAATCAAGAACACGAGAGAGAGAGAGATCAAACACATAGCTACTGGTACATACCCTCAGCCCCGAGGGAGAACTACTCCCTCCTCGTCATGGAGAGCACCGGGATGATGAAGATGGCCACCGGAGAGGGATTCCCCCCTCCAGCAGGGTGCCGGAATGGGTTTAGATTGACTTCCGGTGGCTACGGAGGCTTCTGGAGGCGGAACTCCCGATCTATTGTGCTCCCGGATGTTTTTAGGGTACATGGAGATATATAGGCGGAAGAAGTACATCAGGGGAGGCACGAGGGGCCCACGAGGGTGGAGGGCGCGCCCTAGGGGGGTGGGCGCACCCCCCTACCTTGACCTCCTAGAAGCTTCCCTTACGTGCACTTCAAGTCTTCTGGGCTTCTTTCTTTCCAAAAATGAGTTCCGTAAAGTTTCAGGTCAATTAGACTCCGTTTGATTTTCCTTTTCTTCGAAACCCTAAAACAAGGTAAAAACATAAAATGGCACTGGGCTCTGGGTTAATATAAAAGTGTATAATAAGCCCATAAACATCCAAAATAGTAGATAATATAGCATGGAGCAATCAAAAATTATAGATACGTTGGAGACGTATCAGCATCCCCAAGCTTAATTCCTGCTCGTCCTTGAGTAGGTAAATGATAAAAACAGAATTTTTGATGCAGAGTGCTACTTGGCATAATTTCAATGTAATTCTTCTTAATTGTGGCATGAATATTTAGATCCATAAGATTCAAGACAAAAGTTTAATATTGACATGAAAACAATAATACTTCAAGCATACTAACTAAGCAATCATGTCCTCTCGAAATAACATGGCCAAAGAAAGTTCATCCCTACAAAATCATATAGTTTGGTCACGTTCCATTTTCGTCGCACAAGAATGCTCTAATCATGCACAACCCCGATGACAAGCCAAGCAATTGTTTCATATTTTAGTAATCTCAAACCTATAAACTTTCACGTAATATATGAGCGCGAGCCATGGACATAGCACTATGGGTGGAATAGAATATGATGATGGGGGTCATGTGGAGAAGACAAAAAGGAGAAAGTCTCACATCAACTAGGCTAATCAATGGGCTATGGAGATGCCCACCGATTGATGTTAATGCAAGGAGTAGGGATTGCCATGCAACGGATGCACTAGAGCTATAAATGTATGAAACCTCAACAAAAGAAACTAGTGGGTGTGCATCCAACTTGCTTGCTCACGAAGACCTAGGGCACTTGAGGAGGCCCATTGTTGGAATATACAAGCCAAGTTCTATAATGAAAGGTTCTCACTAGTATATGAAAGTGACAACATAGGAGACTCTCTATCATGAAGATTATGGTGCTACTTTGAAGCACAAGTGTGGCAAAGGATAGTAGCATTGTCCCTTCTCTCTTTTTCTCTCATTTTCATTTTTTTTCATTTTTTAATATTTTTTTGGGCCTTCTCTTTTTTTCTGGCCTTTCTCTTTTTAGGGGGCCTTCTCTTTTTTATATGGCCTTTCTTTTGTTATTCCTCACTTGGGACAATGCTCCAGAAAATGATGATCATCACACTTCTATTTATTTACAACTCAATGATTACAACTCGATACTAGAACAAAGTATGACTCTATATGAATGCCTCCGGCGGTGTACCGGGATATGCAATGAACCAAGAGTGACATGTATGAAAAATTATGAACGGTGGCTTTGCCACAAATACGATGTCAACTACATGATCATGCTAAGCAATATGACAATGATGAATGTGTCATGATAAACGGAATGGTGGAAAGTTGCATGGCAATATATCTCGGAATAGCTATGGAAATGCCATAATAGGTAGGTATGGTGGCTGTTTTGAGGGAGATATAAGGAGGTTTATGTGTGAAAGAGCGTATCATATCACGGGGTTTGGATGCACCGGCGAAGTTTGCACCAACTCTCAATGTGAGAAATGGCAATGCACGATACCGAAGAGGCTAGCTATGATGGAAGGGTGAGAGTGCGTATAATCCATGGACTCAACATTAGTCATAAAGAACTCACATACTTATTGCAAAAATCTACAAGTCATCAAAAACCTCGGCACTACGCGCATGCTCCTAGGGGGTTAGATTGGTAGGAAAAGACCATCGCTCGTCCCCGACCACCACTCATAAGGAGGACAATCAAATAACACCTCATGTTTCAAATTTGTTACATAACGTTTACCATACGTGCATGCTACGGGACTTGAAAACTTCAACACAAGCATTTCTCAATTTCACAACTACTCAATTAGCACGACTTTGATATTATTACCTCCATATCTCAAAACAATCATCAAGCATCAAACTTCTCTTAGTATTCAATGCACTTATATGAAAGTTTCTATTATTCTTGGATGCCTAGCATATTAGGATTAATTAAGCAAATTACCATGCTATTTAAGACTCTCAAAATAATCTAAGTGAAGCATGAGAGTTCATCTATTTCTTACAACCATGCTCTAAAAGATATAAGTGAAGTACTAGATTAAATGACAAACTACTCCGAAAGATATAAGTGAAGCTCAATGAGTAGTCGAATAATTATGCAACTATGTGAAGACTCTCTAACATTTAATAATTTCAGATCTTGGTATTCTATTCAAACAGCAAGCAAAGCAAAATAAAATGACATTCTAAGAATGTCAAACATCATGTGAAGAAGCAAAAACTTAGGAGCAACCGAAACTAACCGATAGTTGTTGAAGAAGAAAGGTGGGATGCCAACGGGGGCATCCCCAAGCTTAGACGCTTGAGACTTCTTGAAATATTATCTTGGGATGCCTTGGGAATCCCCAAGCTTGAGCTTTTGTGTCTCCTTAATTCCTCTCATATCACGGTCTCCCTAAATCTCAAAAGCTTCATCCACACAAAACTCAACAAGGACTTGTGAGATAAGTTAGTATAAACCATTGCAAAAACCTTATCATACTCTACTGTAGAAAATCACTAAAATTACTATTCAACATTGCATACTAAATGCCTCTGCATATTTAATAGTCCTATCCTCAAAT